>NW_024345479.1:2115248-2128422 GCF_902729225.1 Pteropus medius | reverse complement strand
GGGTGCTCCTAGCTCTGCCCTCTTGGCTACTTCATCTACCACCTCTATTCCTGAGGGGAATTGGGGCAGAGGACATGAAGTTCTGTGGGTTAGCAGGGAAGGGGCTGGCCATGAGGGATAGAGGTGAACTCTCCACCTGGGCAGCCACCTTGATGCCTTACTGGAGCTGGCCTAAGTGGGAGGAGGGAGAGGAGAGCAGCAGGTGGGTGAGGTTGTGTTGGGGGGAAGCACAGTCTTTGATGTTAATACTGGGCATCTGGCCCAAGGCAGGGCTACTGTTTATGTCCTTCTGTCTCTGACCTACAGGGGGGAGTTTCCTGTTCTATTCTTTTGGGGGAGAGGATCCTTTGTTGATCCAATCTCCCCCTTATGTCATATCCCCCACCCCCATCTCCCATTCTCTAGCTTCTAGGGTCTCACAGTGGCTAGATCAGACTTAAGGGTCTCTGTCCTGGAGCTCCAGATTCCTGTCTCGTGGGTGCCTAGCTGGAGCCCACCAAGGAGTGCTGCCTCCTGTCTTCCCTCCCTCCCTCTTGCTTGCCAAGCTGGTGCCTGTGTCTGTGTACTCCTCTGCCATCTCACACCTGCCAAATAGTACCTTCCTTCCCGCCTTCACTCCTCCTCTCTTTCCTGGCACTAGGATAATAGTGAGTTGGGTGGGGCAGCCCCAGCACAGTCCTTACCCGAGAATAGAACAGGGGAGATCTGGGAAAGGAGAAAGAGGTCCCAGCCCTGAGAGGCATCTACCCCTCAATGTGGGGGCCCATGTTGCTGCTGCATCCTCCACCATTGCCAGACTCCCAGGGGCTGTTGGTGCTTGTGGCTGCCCATGGGAGCCCATGCTGGCACAGGCGGCAATGTCTGCACACAGATGCCTGTGTTTGCCTGTGCATGCCCGTGTGTATGTTTGGGCTACAGTGGCCACCTGGGCCCCTTAGCATCACCCTTCTTGGCTTCCATGGTGTGGAGTCAGGGCATCAATGCCAAATCACTGGGAGTTGTGGAGGGAGTATCTCCCCCCACCCTAGCAGCAGGCAAAGGGGAAGGGGAGAGGGAGGTGTGAACCTACCCACAGCACTATTAATAGCCCACATGCCAGGCCACCAAGAACCAGCTGTCACCGTGGAAACCATTTCTACTCCCCCCTCCCCCAGACTCCATGGGGTGCTTAGGCCAAGGCAGCAGAGGCCACCCCCACCCATCTTTCTTTGTTACCTTTCTCTCTTTATTCCCTTCCTTCATTTGTCTCTATTCTCCTTATCTGTCCTCCTCACTCTCGCCACCCCTCTCTCCCGTGCCCCCCACCCCATCCTCTTAGCCCGCCTTCCTTCCCCTCCACTTGTGCTTGCTCCTCCACTCTACCCCCCGTCCCTGCCCAATAGCACTGTTTTTCCATCCTCATCTTTCTTCCTTTCCTCCTCCATCCCTTTTACCCCGTCCTCCTCTTTCCCCCCTTTTCTGGGCCCCCTCTGTATGAGTGTGTCTTTCCCTCTGTGGTTGGCAAGGAGGAGGGCTAGGCTTTCTTTAGAGCATTAAGGACAAAGTTTGGGGGCCTCAGACAGGTGGGGCCAAAGCCAAGAGCAGATACTCAGGAGAGTAATTGTATAGAATTAGGACCTAGGTGCTGGGGGCAAAGCGTCCTCTCTGGCAGCCCCGGGAGTCCTTTGGGAAGGTCCCTTGGGTCCACAGGACTGCAGAGTGGGACAGTCTGGTAGTGGGAACTTGGCATGGTGCCTGTAGATGCCGCATTGGGCACTTGTCTCTGTCCCCCCATTGTAGAAGCACTTAAGCTAAATGAAATGCTTCCCCCTCCACGAACACCTTGCCCACACTGCCACCCGGCATCTCTTATCTGTCAAAGAAGGAGTGGGTGGCCAGGCCAGCTGACAGGTGGATGTTGAGGTCCGGCTGTCCATCCTAGTCTCAGAACCCCATGGCTCCACCCCTGTGCTTCCTTGGGGCTAAGCCTCACCTCTGCAGGGGATGCGCTAGGAAGGAGGTGGGGGGATTAAGCTGGGCTCCAGGAGGAGGGGAGAGAGGCTGCCCTTCAGGGTGGGTATCCTTGCCCTACCCCTCTTCCCAGCCGACCATTCTCTGCCCACAGCTAACATAGGCTCACGTGGCATGTGCCTCCCCACATGCTGGGCCCTCTGCTTGCTCTGTGTCACCTCAGAGGCCCAGGTATGTCCCTAGAGTGATGACAAGGAGTCCCCAGGGGTTCTAGCTTCTTGCTAGGTGCCAGGTGAGGGTACCCTAAGCAGTGAGGGCAGCGCCTTGCTCCTGTGCCCACTGCCAGGGGCTCAGTGTAGCCTGGGTTGTACCAACAGGCGCTAGGGCACCATTCAGCTCAGCACAGAGGTGGGGCAGAGAGGGAACCTTTCCCTCCCTGCAGCGGGCACGTGCAAGCCCTTGGCAGTGCCCAGACGCATTTAGAGTTAAGGCTAGGCTGGGGAGGGGGAAGGGAAAATAAACATGGTGGCTTAGGTTGGCACTGCCCCAGGTGTGCCCTATAGCAACTGGCGGTGGCAGGGGTGAGAGAGGAGGGGGCCCTCCAGAGCCATGGCCTGGGGCAGGAGCTGCCCATGACTTGTGGCTGCTGTTGGCATTCCCTGCCTGGCCTGGCCTGGCCCACAGCTGCTAACACCCATTCACACACACCCTGGCCCTCTTCGCCTGCCCCCAGGGCCTGCTCCCCAGGGCTGCCCCTCTCTCTGCATGCCCACTCCTGTGCCTGCCTCCTCCCCTCCCTGGGGGCGCTTGGGCCTCAGGCTGGCGAGTGGATTTTTCCAGCCTCTGTAAACAAGTGGTGGCAGCATGCCAGGTGGGTAGGAGACAGGGGAGGGGGGGCAGCACCGCAGCCAGGGTGTGCCAAGCACCGAGGCACAGCCTGGGGTGGGGGAGACGGGGAGACACCCAGAGAGAGAGAGAGACATTCAGAAGCAGACAGACAGACCCAAGGAAGCCTTGTCGGGCACAGATAGAGTGGAAACGAGCAACAGAAAATAGCCCTCTATTGTCCAGCCCATCCCCCACAGCTCCTCTGGCCCCCTACCCTTCACTGCTCTGGCTGAGAGCAGCAGGCCTTGGTGCCCAGTCCCTGGGCATCCCCACCTACTTCTCCTCCTCCCCCCACCTCCTCCCCTTAGGGCTGGCTGCGCCATTATAAATTTATAACAGGAATTTCTCCACAAGCCAAGAAAAACTTGACCTACTTTCTTGACGGCTCACTGGGCTAAGGCTCCCCGCTTGCACCCCCCCTCAGTCTCCTGTCCAGCCCCCAGTGCCCAGTCTTGGTCCGTGGGGTATCAGAGACAGAATGGACCACCTTTCTGTCCTCCTGCCATGCTCCCCACACTGGGGGCTTGCCTGAGTGCAGTGGCCCTGTCCCACTGCCCTGCCCTGCCCTGCCCAATGGTCTGACTTATCTCACAGGTCCCCTCCCACCCTGGCTCCTTATCAGTTCCTGGGGGTGGGGCAGGGGGCCCAGGGGCGAGGTCTCTGGTGCAGCAGCCACGTGATGAAGGTTGTGTGTGGGGAGCTGCACCCTTTGTCCCCCTCTCACATGCCCACACCTGCCTGTGTATAAGGACAGCGAAGCCTCAGGTCTCCAGCCTGTGGTCAGAGATGCAGTGTAGAAGGAATGGTGAGCCTAGGTTGGCACTGCCCTGGACCCCAGGTAGCAGAACAAGGCTTGCTTGCGTTCAAGCTAGGCTTCAAGGTTTTAATCCCTGAGCCACCTGCTTACTAGCTGTATGAACTCGAGAGAATGACCGAGCTTTCTGAGACTCAGTTTTCTCTCCTATAAAGTTCTGCTGCCCACTTCAGAGGATACATGTCTATTCATTCAGTCAGCGTGTGACTTTCCTTTCTCCTTCCCCTTGCCATTCTGGTAGATGGCAGCTCAGCTAACCTAACTGGGATGTCTGGTCCTCAGACTGGAAGGTGTGATTTGGGACCTTCTATGGACAGCTCTGGAGTCCTTGGAAGGCCAGTGTTTGGGAGTCATAACTTGGCCAGCAGCAGGGGAGATCAGATGGGCATTCGTGATCCCAGCCCCCATGCCCACACCCCACCCTCTCTTCACGAGTACCCCCATGCCTAGGCTGAAAACCGCTCATCTCTGGTCTCCTCTTGCCCTGTATTACGATGAATTTTATCAAAATGTGGCTAAATGGTAACAATAGCTAGCACTTAATAGACATTTGTTAAGGGCCAGACACTTGATTGAATGTGAGGATTGAGACATGGTACATGGATGACCTCATTCTTTTCCTCTATCCCTTCCCATGTTTGGGGCTTAGGACATGGATCTCTAATCTTGTCTGCTATACCTGTTGAACTGAGGGGTTAGTCTGCTCCTCTCCCTGTGGCTGCCCTCCATCCCCACCACTGTCTTGTTACGAGCCCCAAGAGCCCAAAATGTTGTCACCAAAGACCTCCTAACCACCCATCCCAACCATGGCGCCACCTTATCCCTGCCTCTCTCCTCTCTCTGCAGGGACTTCTGGACAGGACAAGACTCTGAAGCTACTCCCCCAGCCCAAGACCCCCCCTCACAGACCCAGCTTTCCCTCCAGCACTACCACCTGCCACTCTCTGGCCCCCCTCACCGCCCACCCCCCTTGGGGCACAGGGCATGGTGCAAAAGACCAAGTGCTGAGGCGGGCACCATGGGTGCTGTGCCCTAGGCCCGGGTGGCGGGGGGTGGGTGGCCTGTGGGCGTGCCGGGGGGGCCAGTGTGCCCACCCCAGTCTCTTGGCGTGCTGGAGGGCATCCTGGATGGAATTGAAGTGAATGGAACAGAAGCCAAGCAAGGTGGAGTGTGGGTCAGACCCAGAGGAGAACAGGTAATTGGTCCAGCAAATAGGTCGTGCCACTTCCTAGGTGGCAAGCATGGTGACCTGGTTGGGCAAAAGAGAGCTGAGCTTCAGCCTTTAGGGGAATGGGAGCAAGGCCAGCAAGCCCACTGCCTACCTTTGCCCAGGAGATGAGGTCATGTTCACAGGTGGCAGAGAATTAGGTACCTGGACTGAGAGCCACTCATTTTAGAGTAAGGAGGCGATAGAGAACAGAGGAATTACACGCAGCAAGTATGTTTACCCTCCCTTGACAGTACTGGGCAGTCTCAAATGTTTCCAACGTCCCCTCAGCCACCCTCACCTGAACATGTGAAGTTCAAACAGCCTTGCCACTTGCCTCCTTTCCCTACCAGCCTATTCACATCTGGCCTCTATTGTGTGGTCCACGAGCCATAGGGCATGAGACATGACAGTTCAGGGCACATGCACCAGTAACTGTTGGTCACAGCCCATGCTTATATTTGGAACCTTTTGGGAGCCCCACAAGCTCTTCCTTGTTCATCGGCAAGGGCGGGCACTGCCATGGGGCTCCTCCCAGGAAGTGGAAGTAAATGCCAACTGTGAAGGTTTTGCTCACACGTGGAGGAGGCATCAGCCCTGCACACATTGCTAGGGATCAGCTACCTATGATCTGCATTAGCCTTAAGGAGCCCAGAGGGTCTCTACCTCTCCCGTCAACTCCAAGTGGCACAGAGCTCTGTGCCAGTTGGCATGGTGCCCCTGGAGCTGGGTACAGCCTGTGCCTATGGCCAGGGAAAGGATGGGGGAGGGGGTGCTCTGGGGAGCAGAGTGGCCGTTGCCTAGGAGACCAGATCCTGAGCCAGGAGGCCAGAGGCCTGGCCAGGCAAAGCCCTGGGGCCCAAGACTAGGTCTCTGGAGGGGTGGAGGAAGTGGATGGGGCTGGCAGTTGGGTAGGGCACCGGGAGTTTTCCCCGCAAAATCTTACCCTGGGGGCCAGGGCAGGCTCTGAAAAAGAATATCTGGCATGTCACTACATCGCTCTGATGGCAGCCTCTGTGCCTCACTGCCCAGACTCCTATGTGTCTGGGAGAGTCTGCTCCTAACCTGAGAAAGGCGGGAATGCAGGTTCCTGGTCCCCCAGAGCTGCAGCCCCTTCTGTCCTCCACCCCTCCCCCATGTCCCTGCGCCACCTTGTGGCTGTCCGTGGGACTGCATCCAGAAGCTGTAAATCTTGTAACTGCTGAAGACTGCCAGCTCAACTGGGGCCTAGGTGGCTTGGAGTTAGTTCCCCCACACCCTCCCCTCCTGGAGGTGGGAGGGAGATCTGACCTTCCAGCCATTGAAGAAATCAGACAAGGGTAGTCCCCAGAGAGCGTGGAACACAGAGCTGTCTTTGACAGTGACCCTGGCCAAGGTCACTGTGTCAGTGTGTTGGGAGCTGCATCAGGCTCCAGGGGGAGGGGCCTGGCAACATGCAGAGTGGGTATGGGAGGTTATACAATTGTGCATGCATGTAGAAAGCTTGTGTAAACTGTGTGTGATGAGATTATGTAACACATGTGAAGAGGCTGGCAACATATATGTGCATTGGCTGTGGGTTGCTAACGCCTTGCATGGAGGTGCTCAGGGTCTTTGTCTTGCCTCTCTGATCGTCCAGTGCATGGCATCATCAGGCACCACAAGTGGGGCTGCAGTTGGCTATTTTAAACGGATGCCATGGACAGGGTGACTCTGGAAGTCCTTTCCTATTCTCGTATTCTTGATTCTAGGTTCTAGTTGCTAGGTTGCTAGGAAAACTATATGTTTTCAGTCACTATAGTTATTTAGCATGTGTGTATGACCTGGAAATCAAGCAACATGTTTACTGGGGAGAGGGTGGTGGTATTATTAAATGCCTATCCAGAGGATTGCATAACACATGGACATATCATAGAGGTCATATAACCCATTTGAGAATAACCTGAAAGTTTACATAGACATGGAAATCTTGGTGCTTATTTACCATGCTTGGGTTTATACTGAAGGCTACATAGTTATTCATGTGCAGTAGTCTTGTGTTGCATATATAAGTGTGTGTTCAACTGGTTATATAGCTTTAAAGATGTGCTGAAGATTCTTTCTGCATGTGTCATGAACTGAAGGCTTAAATAGATGGATATTTTGTGGATTCTGGCTGTTTAAGGTTTTATAATGTGGGTGTGTGTGTGTGTTTGGGGGCCCTAGAATATGCTTGTGTTCCAGCCAAGTCCCTTATCTTCTCCCTGAAGCTTCTAAATAGCTGGACCCTTCTCAGTTTTGTCAGCTGACCTGGGGGTGGGAGGTAGAATGAGGACACTAGATGCAGGGAGTTGGGCCTGGGGGCTTATATAAGCCTATTGGATGAAAAGAGGGCTGCCCAAAGACAGCTCTGTGATTCTGCCCACTTTGCCCCCATCCAGTGCCAGGTCACCAGATGGAAAGCGAAAAAGAAAGAACGGCCAATGTTCCCTGAAAACCAGCATGTCAGGTGAGCCTGGCTGTGTGTGCCCTTCCTCCTTGCTCTCAACCCCACCAGACCAGACCAGGACTCTTCTGGAGCCTGGGCACGTACCAGCAACTCCTATGTCCCATGGGGAGAGAGCCTCCTGGAGGGCTTGGGATGGACTTGTCTGGAGGTGAGATGGGTGATGTAGGCATGCCCCTTGAAGATGGATTAGGTCAGGAAGGGCCTCTTCTTCTATAACCCCCTTGCCTGGGAACCCAACCACCATCCCTGAATCAGAGCCTAGACTAAAGGGCTGAGGGGCTATATTCCTCTAAGATGAGCTACTGACATTTGCTTCTCCTTCTCCTGTATCCCCTGCTCTTCAAATTCAGCAATAGAAAAGCCCCGAATGGGCAGGCAGAAGAACTCTGGGATTCTGCATATTCTTAGGGAAGGAGGTGGACTAAATAACCTCTGATGTGTCTCTAGGATCTACCCTTCAGGGAGGCTGGGCTAGGGGATGGGCCAGGCAAGAAAAGTTGGGGAATGGAGACAGTGTAGGAGCCTCTCTGTTGGGGGCCCGAACCATGCCTGCCTGCCTGCCTCCCTTCCTCTCTCCCAGGGTATATCCCTAGTTACCTGGACAAAGACGAGCAGTGTGTCGTGTGTGGGGACAAGGCAACCGGTTATCACTACCGCTGCATCACTTGTGAGGGCTGCAAGGTATGGACCAGCTGGCTCCTGCCCCTACCCCACCACCCAAGTCCCCCTCTTACTCCCTGTAAGGCCCTTAGCACCTGGCACAACAGATGGCTCTATAAACATGTAACCTAAAGCTCCCCTATTACATCATCATCATTTCTCTTCTCTTCTTCATTCATTCATTTGTTCATTCATAGTTCCTGCTCTGCCCCCCATAGGTGAGATGCCTAATCTCTCTGAACCTTGGTTTCTTCATCTATAAAATGGGGATAATTCATAGCCAGTGCCTCGTAGAGTTGTTGAGAGAATTAAATGAGTTCATTCACATAGAGTGTTTAAAACAGTTAACAGACACATAAGAAGCACTCAGTAAATGCCAACTATCATTTATCCATTCAGCGTGTTAGGTGTGAGATGTAGTGTATGCCCTGCCCTCAAGCTGGTCACAGCCTACCAGAGAGATAGACATCAGTTAAAACCAACATCAGTGTTTTTCAAAATGTGATTCGTGGTCCACCTGCAGTACTAGTTAAATGCAGATTCCCAGGCCTCATCCCAACCCTACTTAAACAGAGCTTTGGTGGTGGAGCTTAGGCATCTGCCTTGGAACAAGCTCTGCAGTTGCTCTGCTGCACCTGGAAGGGTGACAACCAGTGCTGGTGGGGTGTGGCGGGGCCCAGAGGAGAAGAGGGTGCAGAGTCTCCCTAGGCAGAGAGCACAAGGTTGTAGACTTGGAAAGGCTTAATTAGATTTCACTTCAGACATTTCAACCTGCATGGTTTTTTTCCAGGATCATTACCTCCTGAAAATGTAAAACCTTCTAAGAAACAAATATTTTAAAATATGTTAAGGCTTCAAGTTCCTCTCTTTCTTGGTGTCAGCCAGACCAAGACCGCCAGAGATTTAGAGTCCCATAGCAGTGTCCCTGGAAGCAATACAAGCAGTGTAACATAGACCAAGGAGCCTTACTTTCAAGAACATCTAAGTCCCAGAGGAGCTTCTCAAAAGGACAGAGATGCCTGAGCCCACCCCTAGAGAGTCTGATGTTATAAATCTAGAGTAAAGCCCAGGAATCTGTATTTCTGATAAGTGCCCTAGGTGATTTTAATGCATCCCAGAATCTGAGAACTCAGACCTCAGTGTCCCATACCTCAAGAACAGTTGTTTTGCTGCCCATTTTGCCATTTGGGCAATTTAAGTAAATTAAACGACTTTGGACAAATTGCTTAATCTCTCCAAGCTTCTGTTTTCTAGTCAGCAAAATGGAGATAGTGACAGCTCCTATCCCATGGGGTTTATGTGTGTTAAATGTGATGATGCGGCAGAGAAAAGGCTTATAAAGTGCCTGGCACATAGTGAGCCTTCAACATGATATGTAGAATTGAAATATTTTTTTAAAGCTACTAGAATTCATAGCCAGTGCCTAATTATTTTGACATTTTGACACCCCCTCCCCATTTCATGAACCCTACCTGCATGGGCAACAAATAGCACGTATGAGAATGGTTTGGGGTCATGTTGTTTTTAGAGTCATTAAGCAAGATGGTCAGTCAGTCAGGTACTAATTGGACTTCCAGCGCTGCTGTTCCTTCAGGTCTCTCAGCACCTCACACCATCCCAGGCCTAGATCTCCCACTGCAGCCATCATCCTCACCGCCACCGCCACCACCACCTGTATCCGTGGACCCCTACCCTTTAGCAACTGGGGGAACTGAGGGCATGTGTTTCCAAGGTCCTTCTGAGTCCTGGCAGAGTCAAGTGACCCTGGGCTTGGCTGTGTCAGGAGTACGTCAGGTTCCCTCACTGATTCTGCGCCCCCTCCCACCAAGTGAACAGCATGGTTGGTTCAGGAGGGGGGAGATTATGACCGCAACATGCTCTATCTGCCCCACCCCCACCAGGGCTTCTTTCGCCGCACAATCCAGAAGAACCTCCATCCCACCTACTCCTGCAAATATGACAGCTGCTGTGTCATCGACAAGATCACCCGCAACCAGTGCCAGCTGTGCCGCTTTAAGAAGTGCATCGCTGTGGGCATGGCCATGGACTGTAAGGGGATGGATGGGAGGCATTGGGCCAGGTGGCTATGGGTGGGGGTGAGTTCAGATATGGCAGCTCCCTCCCAGGGTACCCTCAGGGCCCATAGGGCAAAGTGACAATCCAGGTCAGGCTGATGGCAGAATGAATGTTCAGAATCTTGATCCCTGCTGCCCTCATCCCTGGGGAAAAGGAGACAGAGGATACTTCTCTGGGCCTTGCACATGAGCCCCAGTACTTACCAGCCTTTCCCCACTCCAGGCCTTAGAGGGACTCATTGGGTAGAAAGAAGTCCTGAGCACCCCACCCTAGCACAGTGTTCCTGACTACCAGAGAAGACACCCCACTTCTGGGTGAGAGAAGGCAGCTGTCATTGGCTAGGGATTGGGTTGCAAGGTCTTCTAGTAACTATCACCACAATAATGCTTTAGACCAGAACCTGCTGTGCCTCTGGGTCATCCCAAAGTGGAGGTGATGTCCCAGTGATTATCATGATCCAGGTTGTGCCACCCAACTGCTAGGTGATTTGGAAGTCACTTAACCTCTCCGGCCCTCAGTTTCCCCAACTTGTACACTGGGAAGAGTAGTTTCTGAGGTTGTGGAGAATGCCACGCAAAGGGCGTGTGTCTTCCCGTCGTTGACAGTGGTTCTAGATGACTCGAAGCGGGTGGCCAAGCGCAAGCTGATTGAGCAGAACCGGGAGCGGCGACGGAAGGAAGAGATGATCCGATCACTGCAGCAGCGACCAGAGCCCACTCCTGAAGAGTGGGATCTGATCCATGTTGCCACGGAGGCCCATCGCAGCACAAATGCCCAGGGCAGCCATTGGAAGCAGAGGCGGAAATTCCTGGTAAGGAGAAAGTGGGATATGGGAGAATGAGTGGCAGCCAGGTGCCTGGGAGAGGAGAGCAAGTTCAGGGTCTTGCCTCCTCCAGGAAGCCCTTTTAGTTTAATGCGCCCCAAAGCTGATACTCTTTATACCGTGGTGGTCTTGATTCATATACACCTGTATATATGTCACTGCTGTCTGGGTCCTGCCGATTGGGAGCTCCGCGAGGACAGGGCCTTGCCTTCCTCATTGAATTTCCAGTGAACTGGGTTGACCCCTCTCTTTCCTGCCCACAGTGACAGGGAGGAGAGGGTGAGGACACAATCACATAACAGTATTTTGGGGCACCTGCTGGGTGCCAGGCATTGTCAGGCTCTGGCAAAACTGAGTGCCAAGTGAACGGTCATTTGGAAGGAGAGGGATGGTTGGTTTTATATGATGGGGGAAGGCAGAAAACTGGTGTCTGGTTCCTGGTGGAGTGTGCCAGAGGGCGGAACAGCACACTGTTAAGAACGCGGACTCCGATACCAAGCAGATGTGTGTGTTACAGTCAGGAGGCAGACTGCCTGGGTTCAAATCCTAGTTCTACAACTTTCTAATCATGTGACCTTGGGCTTATTAGTTAGCTGTACTATGCCTCAGTTTCCTCATCTATGAAATGGAGGTAATTATAATATCTTCCTCATAGAGTTATGGTGAGAATTAAATGAGATAATATATGTAAAACATGTAGCCTAATGCCACATACTAAATACCCAATAAATATAGCTTCTATTATTGTGACATCACTTCTACTACCATTATGATTATTGTTATCATTAGCAGACTTGGAGCTCTGGCTCTGGTGTATTCTCTGCCCCCGAGGTGCAGGAGATGCCTTAGGCCTGGGATATAGCAATCCCAGGTACTGGCGGCCTCTCTTCCCCAAGCTGCCTTGGAGCTCCCCCTGGTGGGCAGGGAGCCTCAGTGAGAGGTTGCAAGGGGTCTGCAGCCCCTGCTGACCCCCATCTCTCCCTCTAGCCGGATGACATTGGCCAGTCACCCATCGTCTCCATGCCGGACGGAGACAAGGTGGACCTAGAGGCCTTCAGTGAGTTTACCAAGATCATCACCCCGGCCATCACCCGTGTGGTGGACTTTGCCAAAAAACTGCCCATGTTCTCCGAGGTGAGTGGTAGATGGGAGGAGAGACATGATACCACACTGGAGGGAAACTTGGGACTGCTCCCCAAGGCACCCAGCCTCAGCATGTGCTCACTTGAGTTTCTCTGGGCAGGAAGCAATTCCTCTAGGTCAACACCCTTGTAGTGCGTGCGCGTGCGCACACACACACACACACACAGACACACACACACACACAGCTACTTGACCCCTAAGCAACCAGCGGGCTCCAAGTGTCCAGTCTCCCCAGCCCCTCCCATGCCCTTCCAGCCCCTCTCCCCACAAGTCTCCATGGCCATCCCACCTGTAGGCAGCCTGGAAGTTCTCATGTTAAAAAACACTAACTAGGGAACACGCTGCCATACTGTGCAGCTGGGCAACCTTGACCATGTTACCTAACTCCTTTGCATCTCAGTTTCCTCATCTGCAGCAGAGATGGAGATAATGATGAGATAATTGTGAAGTTTAATGAAATAGGACATATCTGTGGCTCACTACAAGTTTAGCTATTCGGAGTACATGCTACCAGCTGAGGCGAATGGTAGCCTTGCAACTTCCGGGGGGCATGCACAGGGGACACTCTTGGGGAGGGGCATGCTGAGTGTTCCTGTGGCCGTGCCGCCCTGCAGCTGCCTTGTGAAGACCAGATCATCCTCCTGAAGGGGTGCTGCATGGAGATCATGTCCCTGCGGGCGGCTGTCCGCTATGATCCCGAGAGCGATACCTTGACGCTGAGCGGGGAGATGGCTGTCAAGCGGGAGCAGCTCAAGAATGGCGGCCTGGGAGTAGTCTCTGACGCCATCTTTGAATTGGGCAAGTCACTTTCTGCCTTTAACCTGGATGACACGGAAGTGGCTCTACTGCAGGCTGTGCTGCTAATGTCAACAGGTACCTACTGGTGGGCTGGGAGGGCTGTCATTCTCTTCCTTCCTTCATCCTAGTGTCTCTGCTTCTCAGCTCACCACTGTGTTCCACAAGCGTACCTCTATCATCCAGGCCATCTCCATCACTCAGGCTTATACTGTGTCTCCTGTCCCCTTTTCTGTCACCCATTCCCGCTCTGTTCTGTTCCCCAGGCCCACCTCTTGCCTCCTGGTCTCTTCTCTGCTCCTTATCCCATCTTTGCCCCATTCTTTCTTTCTGCCTCCCATCCCTTCTCTA
>NW_024345479.1:2113911-2115007 GCF_902729225.1 Pteropus medius | reverse complement strand
TGTGGGTACTCCTACACATGCCCCCCCAACAGTATGTTTTTCTCCTCTCCTTGCCCCATACCATCTCCCCTCTGTCTCCCTTCACCCACTCACCCTCATGCCTCTCCTTTCCTACAGACCGCTCGGGCCTGCTGTGTGTGGACAAGATCGAGAAGAGTCAGGAGGCGTACCTGCTGGCGTTCGAGCACTACGTCAACCACCGCAAACACAACATTCCGCACTTCTGGCCCAAGCTGCTGATGAAGGTGACTGACCTCCGCATGATCGGGGCCTGCCACGCCAGCCGCTTCCTCCACATGAAAGTCGAGTGCCCCACCGAACTCTTCCCCCCACTCTTCCTCGAGGTCTTTGAGGATCAGGAAGTCTAAAGCCTCAGGCGGCCAGAGGGTGTGCGGAGCTGGTGGGGAGGAGCCTGGAGAGAAGGGGCAGAGCTGGGGGCTGAGGGAGACCCCCATACCTCTTCTCTCCTTCCTCTCATCCTCGGATAGATTCAGCTCCCACACACACACCCGCACTACCCCGTCCCTCCTCAGAACCTCCAGCCCTGGGACAGGGCACACTAATGAACTTGCTATGAAAAGGACAGTGTGGGAGGCTGGGGGACCGTGTCCTGCAGTTCCCAGGACCCCATCCTCTAAGAAGGTAGAGGAAGAGAAGGAGAACTAAGAGGGGACAAGCCATCTTGACTGTAGGGGATAGGAATGTGGGGTGGGGGAAGATGCCCTCAACTCACCCCCTACACACACACAAGAGAGAGTCCCCTGCCCACTTCCTTGGCCTAGGTTCCCCCTCCAGGCTAAGGGCCTCTCTGCTTCCCCACATGCCTGGGTGCAAAGAAGGGCTTGGCTTGGCTCCTCCCTGGAGGTTAAAAATTATAGTCATTCTAACTGCACTTTGGAAACCAGGCAAGGGGAGAAGATAAATGAAGAAAAACTAGATAGAAAAAAAAAAAGAGAGAGCGAACGATTGATAGAGAGAGATGATATTAAGTTATTAACTGAGGCTGGCCAGAGGGGAGGAACCCCCCCACCACCCCCATGCACTTTGAGAGTTGCCTCTCCTTCCCCCAAATCAGAGAGAACTGCCCTCCATACCA
>NW_024345479.1:2009814-2111646 GCF_902729225.1 Pteropus medius | reverse complement strand
ATAACACACATACCTCATCCAGCCTCCTCCCTGCTCAGATTTGGGGAGGGTGGGGGTGGAGGAGCCCCTACCCCTCCCCCTGGTGGCGGGTCTACAGGGCTGGGAGAGGGCAGGGCGTGTGACATAGACACCGTCCATAAGGGGGACAGTAATTTCTGCCCCAAACTCCTGGGTGGGGGGAGGACACTTCCTTGGGAGGCTACTGAATGTATGAGAAGCTGGTGCTGGGGTGGGGGGAGGGGGGTAATGGCCAGAAACAGGGAAGGAGGTAGGTCCCTTCCCCAGGGAGGGGTGGGGCCAGTAGGGGTGACTTGGGGGGCTCCTACTCCTGCCCCACGTTGACAATCAGTATGTCTGTTATGTGCGATTTTTCACCCCGTTGTGTTTTGGGTCAGGATTTTAAAGAAAGATATTTTTATGGTAATTGTTGCTCGTCTATTTTACTATATATTTATGTAATAAATATATGATGAAAATAACCCCCTTGGGCACCCCCCCTTAGACTTGCGTGCTGTTTCCCTGTATCCTCCCATCTTCTGGCAGAGTACCCACCCCACAAACTGACCAGATGGAGAGGTGTGCCCCCAGCCTTGGCAATATTTCCACCCCACCCCCACAACGAGCACACACCACAAAAGCCAGCTCAGCTGTGAACTATTGAATTTGAGACAGGAATAGAACAAATCGGGGGCTAGAAAAAAAGAGGGAGAGTGGTTTAAATAGGGGAGGCTGGGAGGTTCAGTGATGGGGGAGGGAGGCAGGTATTTACAAGAAGGCTCGGGGGGGCCAGAGGCTCATCTTGGAATATTTTATAACAATATAAATAAGATTCTGGTTTGCTTTTCCTTTTCGTCTCGTAAAGGAGAGAGAAGTGCAGAGTTCGATTCTGTACAAGGGGGCAGCGGCAGAAGGCCGGCCGGGCGGGTCACTGGGCGTCCACCCGGAAGGACAGCAGCTTCTCGGAATGCATGTTGTTCAGGGTCCGCAGGTCCGGCAGCTTGAGCAGCAGCTTGGTGAAGCGGGAAGTCTCCGAGGGCCGGTTCTTCAGCACCAGAGCCCGAAGAGCCCGCAGCAGCGTCTCCTGGAGCTGCTCCACCGAAGCGGAATTCTCCATGCCCGAGCGGTCTGTGGGGAAGACGACAGCAGTGAGGCAGGCTCCCTGAGCTCCTCTGACGAGGAACCCGAGGTCTGCGAGGAGGACGCGGCGGGCCATGCAGCCTCTCCCCGAAGCCCCTCATAGAGCCAAGGTGGAAGGAGGAGGAGAGCACAACTCCTCCTCCCAGGCCTCTGCCCCGGAGCAGGAGGTGCCCGAGAGCTGGGAGCATGGGCTCAGCAAGGCTGGTCACCTCCCATCCCCACAAGGCCACTCTCCTTCCCCGAACAGGCCAAACATACCCAGGCTCCCTTGCTTTTTGCTCTGTAGTTCCCTCTGCCTGGATGCCCTTACCCCCTACCCCACCCCCCACCTGGCAATATCTTACTTGTCCTTTGAGGCCCCACTCAAGTGTCACCTCCTTCCCCAGCTCCCCAGGCAGAAATAGTTGTGCTTCCAAAGCCCTTGGTTCATGCTTCTACTGTGACACTTATCTCACTGTTTTATAATTAGTTGGGCATGAGTCTGTCTCCCAAGCTAGACTGTGTCTGAATCATGTCTGTATCCCCAGTGCCCGGCACAGGGCCTGGCATAGAGTAGGTACTCCATAAAAGGTGTGTTGAATTGAACTGCGTCCGCCTCCTCCCCAGGGTCAGGCTCAGGCGAGAGCTTGACCTACCTGCAGAGACGAGCACCACCGCGGTGAAGAGGCCCAGCTCCTCCTCGGTAAGCGCCAGGGAGTTGAGCTTCTCACTGAAGTCGAACATGGCATTGAGCAGGTCTCCCATGCCCATGGCACCGAGCTCCTGCAGGCTGTAGGTGGTGCGGCTCAGGAACATCACTGTCTGGTCCTTCACGTTGAACAGCGATGCAAAGCGCACCATCAGCACCTAAAGGGAGGCCAGTCATCCTGGGTGGGGTGGCAGGAGCACTTGCCAAATCACCCCTAAAGGTTTCCGAAGGGTTTACTGGTGCTACCTTAGATTTCTCAGTCAAGAGCGGGGGTAGTTTCAGAATGGGTAATGGTGGGGGGCGGGACAGGTAGAAAGATGGGGAACATCCCACTGGCTTTGGAATCCAACAGGCCTGAATCTGAGTCTCAGCTTTATCACTGTCTGTGACCTTGGGCAAGACACTTCACCAAAACTAATTTGCTCAGGCCTAGAATAAGGGTAGCAATGTGCCCTAAGGTGTTATTTTAAGGCAATGGAATGTGATTATACTCCAGCTGAGAGGACAGAAGTCCCAGCCATCCTGAGGCAGGAATGGGAGGCATTCTGCCCCCTCCTCATCAGTCAGAGTCTATAAAGACAAAGTTACTGGGTTTCCAAAGACTTTCAGAGCCCCTGCCTGCCCCAGACACCAAGCCTTTCTGCCGGATGCTTCCCAAGGTCAAGAGCAGAGAGCACAAAAGGTCACTCACCTCAAAGGTGCCAGCCTTAAGCAGGGTGACCTGGTCATGCTGAGAAAGATCACGGAAGCCGGGGATATGCTTGGCAAACTCTACCACCTCCCGCACAGCGGGTGTGAAGCTCATGGAGAAATCTTCCCAGATCTCTTGGACAGTTCGCCCACTGCGTCCGTGCGGGTACATGTTCATTGGACATGCCTGGAGGAGAAAGAGATTTGGGGAAGGGAGTATCAACGAGGCTAGTTCAGATGGGCTCCCCCAGCAGGTCTAGGCCCTACACTCTGCCAGAGTGAGGGGCTATAGACCTGAAGAATGGGTATTTCAGGCGAAAGAGCAATCAAGTGCCAGGTTGAGATCAGGGATTCCCAGGCAGAGCCCTTGCTGCAAGGCTGAGCATCCTAACCCTGGGGAGAGGATATCCCTGCGTTAGCCTCCAGGCACACCCAGCTGCCCTAAGCTAAATCCAGTCTTCCAGGCCCGCTGCCCACCTCACCCCCAGTGCCCTCACCAGTAGAACGTTCTTGGAGTTGCCCTGCCGAGGACTATTGGCAGGTGCTTCGCCTTCTGGGGCTGGATATACGTGGGTGGGGCATAGACGGTGCCCATTGCTGTTGGGCTGGTGGCAGCTGTGGTGGCCAGGGCCAGGGGGCCAAGTGGGAGGGTAGGAGGAGGGAGTCTGGCGTAAACCGTTCAGGGCCTCATTATGACGATGGGCAGCCATGATGTTGTTGTCATTGGGGATAGGCAGGCAGCTCTGACTTTCCCAGCGATGTGGGGTGGTGGTCGGAGGGCTGCCCGATGCATGGTTGGCGTGAGGTACTGTGCCAGGGAGGTGTTTTGGCAGTGGGCAGGTGAAGGTCTCGGTGGGCCCGGGCACCTGGGATCACATCTTCCACTGTGGGCTCAGGACTTGGGGATCTGGGAGGCGTCAGCTGTTGTGGGAACTGGGAGAAGCCCACCAGGGGTGAGGGGGCCGGAGCTGGGGGTGGTGAGGGGCCCACGGGGCCTGGGGTCTGGTGCTGGGCGGGCGAGGTCTCCAGTGGGCACTGGCTGCTCAATTGGTTGTTGGCCAGGTTCATAGCGCTCTGCATCTCAGCAAGCATCCGCTGCTTCTCTCGTTTGGGGATGCGCCCAAAACGCACAGCTGTGACAGGATGAGAGCAGTGTCAGGAAGTTCTCATACACACACATGCTTCTCTTCCTTCCTTCCTCCTGAAAGGGCAAGACCCTGAAGGCTTGGAGTTCCACATCAAAACTATAACCAGCAAAGCCACGCCCACCAAAGGGGTTTTCCAAGTAGGGACTGTGGTAGGTGACCAGAGGGACTGATGGGAAAGAAGTGTGTTTCATGGGCATCCCCTATGAAAATGAGGCTCACGGTATGATGATGTTTCGGTTTGGGATTTTTTTGAGAGAGGGATTAATTTAGAAACTGGGTGGAAGGAAGTGGGAGAGCATGGGAATGCTTGTGGGGCAACAGTCCTGTCTCACCATCTCGGGACATGCCCACGGAGAGACACTTCTTGAAGCGACACTGCTGGCAGCGATTGCGATTGATTCGGACGATGGAGCAGTTCTCATTTTTCAGACACCTTTTGTACTGGATGTTCTGCTGGATACTCCGACGGAAAAAGCCCTGGAGGGCAGGGGCAGCTAGTAAGCACTCTGTCTAGACCAGACCTATGTGTCCTGGGCGAGGGCATCACCTGCCCCTGCCCTTATCCCCAACCTGCCTCACCTTGCAGCCCTCACAGGCATGCACGCCATAGTGGAAGCCTGAGGCAACGTCCCCACACACTTTACACAGTAGCACCATGCCATTGAGCTCTGTGGGAAGAGAGGGGCAGCAGGTGAGTAGGAGGGCTTCCTGAGGGGCCAGATTTTCCAGGCAGGAGATTCTGGGAGAAATGCTGTGGAGGAGCTCCAGTATCTAGGGGACACTTAAATGACAAGATTGGGCTAGACAGGGGCTAGTGCAACTCTAGGAGAAATCTCTGAGGCCAGAGTAGGCCCTGGGATTAATTCTGTCATTCCAACCCCAACCCCAAACCCAACCGAGACCTGGCTGCCTTCCTTTCCCCGAGATCAGCTAGAAATGTACTCACTGGTGATGTTGTTGGTGCTCTTGCTGGGGGACACTCGGCTGCAGTCTTCCAGGGCCATTTGTAGACCCCCTGAGGGGCTCCCATTATAGAAGGAGGAGGAGGAAGAGGAGGAGGACGACGAAGAAGAAGAAGGAGAGCCATCATCACTCAAGCTTGGTGGAATGCTCCCAAAGGAACGAGCTGGGTCCTGGGTGAGGGAGCCAGTGGGTGATGGTGGGAAGTAGGTGGGGCAGCCTTGGGTCAGGGACTGGAAACTGCCATTCGAGTTGTCACTGTAGAGAGACTCAGGGCTGGTGCGATTCGGGGAAGAGCCACTGGAGCCAATGTAGGTGATGACGCCACCTGGCAGGAGAACACAAGGGAAGGGGGTGTCAGCCGCCATATATCTGCAGTTCTAGGGCAGCAGCCTACTCATTCTCCATTTACCTTCCCCAAATGCTGCAGGACACTCAGAAGTTAATCATGTGGAGCCCCTAATCTTGGAGTCCCCAGAAGTGCCACAATAAGCAACTCCCCAACACGTGCTAAATATAGCATAGGAACCAAACCCATGACCCTTTGCAGGGTACATTCGGCTTCTGCCTTGGATGTCAGGTACTTCCCTAAAGGCATGACACCTCTAGGCATCTCACATATGTGCCCCCTGCCCTGGATGCCTTCCTTAGGAATACTGACTACAGCTAATAACTTAGTCGTCAGCAACAGACGTGAAGATGGGATGAGCAGCTGAGACCCATTCATAAGGCCCAGGCTTCCAAAATAAACAGCTGCTGATTTTAACACCAAGACCATTCCAGGGATGAGACCATGGAGGGGCAGCCAGCCAAGAGCGAAGAGAGCGGAAATTTTACAAGAGTAAGATAGTCACATTCCCCCAAAACTGGAAGATGTGTTCTCCAAAGGTACCAAAGGTACTGAACCTGCCTAGTCCGTTTCCCCTGGCCTCCAATAATGAGAATCAGAGTGGAGTCTTCTTGAGTCCAGGAAAGACTTAGCAGTGCGAGTTGCAGGAGGTGGATGTGAAGGACAAATTGTCCAGCCCAGGGCTTTAGAATTTCCTCTTCCAGATCTCTCAGCCTGGTGACAATGACCTTGGCTCTCTGGTCACTCAGGGACTTTGGCCCTCTGGTTACACAGCCAACCAGGTGGCCATGTTCTCGTGGTATCAGCAGGAGAAAAAGGTGACCTGCCTGCCACACCTTTGCCAAGCACCTAGTTTGGCCTGCCATGGGAGGGGTGGGAGAAGGGAGGATCCCAGAACACGTGTGAGCAGACACAGGCCATGCTACCGTGTCTCCAGAGGCACATGTTTTGCTCACCCACTGACACACACTAAGCTGGGCAGGGCAACCCTAAAATAGCTCAAGGTTGGTCAGGGTGAACACAGCTCCCTATAAAATAGTTGCACAACAAATCAGCTCCTACAGTTTCAAGGCTAATGTGAGGGGATAGGATATCTATTTGGTGGTAAATGAACTTGACCTAGTTCTCTCATCTTCTAAAGAGAAGACTCATTAAGAGACTTCTAACATGGAAGCGAGGGGCATGCTCAAAAGAGTCTAGTTCTAGATCTAGGTATGTCACAACCAACTTGATTTGTGACCTAGAGAAAATCAACTCCCCTCTCTGGGTCTCAGTTTTCCTTTATGTGAAACAAACAAAAAGGTGAGAGACTTAATATTCTTTTAGCTATGATTCTGGGATGTGGTTGTTTTGGGGGAAGTCTTTAGGAGGCAAACTGCAGCTTGTTTGGTGGGGGCGGGGTGTAAGATAATGTTTGTAGGACTAAGGAAAGAGGTGCTTGGGGAACAGAAAGAATTTGGAATGTAGAAAAGTTTAGCCTAAAGGCAGTGCAGTGAATAGGTGCAAACAGAATAAAGTGAGAAGGGTGGCTAAATGTGAGGTCCCTTTTAGGAGTCTAAACATGAGGCCACGCGAGGTCAGGGATGGCTGCATCTTACTCTGCTTCAGCGATGGGGGAGGGGGAGGACCCGGGAAGGCGGACAGGAAAGGAGGCAGGCGGGGGCGGTGAGTCAGCCCAGCTTCACCCAGATTTCGGCGGGGCGGGGCGGGGCGGGAGCCGAGCCCTCAGCCGGCCTCACGTCCCCGCTCCACGTGTGCCTCTTGCACGTGGCTCTCCAACGAGGAACCCCGGAACTCGAGGGCCCGCCCTCTCCGCTTCCCGTCAATCCCGAGCAGTAGCCCCGCCCCCGTCCCACCCCTCCTCCGCGACCGGGTCCTGGGCTGGGCCCCGAACGCGAGATGGGCTGGGACCACTGAGGGGAGGAGAGAAGGGAACACGCGTTGCCGGGGCGACCGGAGGGCGGAGCTCATTATGTAACGGGGCCGGGTGGCAACGACCAATGAGGTGGCAGCCACGGCTTCTGCTGAATGAAAACAAACGCAGCACGTGGGCCCGGCTCCGCAGCCATGTGAGCCCTCCCGGCCGCCAGGGCGCTGTGGGTGTCCTCCCTGGGGCCAAGAGCCACTCTCCTAGCTCCTCTAGTGCCGCTCCCTACTGTCACTGAGGATTCCCCAGTGAGATCGACCCATTCTCCCACCCCCTCCTGCCTTGGAGTCCCGATCACTCCACCGCTTCTTAGGTTCCTTCCAGCCTGCAGAAACTAGGGGAAGAGGAAGACAGGAGAGGGCCTTCTTTCCGAGAAGGCCAGGCATGCCACAGCTGCAGGGGGTGGATGGACAGATGGGGGCGTTTGGGGGGACTGCTCTAAAGCTCCCAGTCCTTCTGAATTGTTCATCTCCCCACACGTACCCTCTCTCCATTTCCTCCTGCCCGGAATACCAGTCCTTCAGGCTAAAAGGAGCTTTGGGATTCTGAGGGGTGGTGGTAGGGTGCCTCCGGGAGCATTCTCAGGCCGAACAACCCGCTCTAGAAATCCCAGCCTATGGCCCCCATCACATTCGCAAATCCGCGGGCCAAGGGAATCCCCAGTCCCTTATAAAGTTCCTCTTGTTCTAAGACAGTGATAGAGAAAAGATGATGGTAGTAAAGAAATCTCAGTACCTGTGTTATTGTTGGAGTCCAGGGTCGTCATGTCTTCACCAGCTGAAAGCGGTCATTCAAACTGGACTTTGACACAAACTGGAGATTGCAATTGCCGCTGTCGCCCCCTGGGCACTGGCTGAGGGCGGAGAGTGGACCCCGAGGCTCACGATCAGGATCAGAGGCACACTGCAGCAAGGTCTTGTGGTGGCCGGACTGCAGCCCTGCAGAAGGGGAGGACGCTGAGGCAACGGAGGTCTGCTTTGCATGGGAAGAGCAGAGAGTGTGTGGGGGAGGGGAACCAGGGGGAAATCAGCCTGCGGCAGTTCTGGCTAGAAGGTAGCACGGAGGGTCGGGTCTCTGCAGTGCACCGGGTGTCACTGCCCGATGGCTCCGCCGCGCTGCAGGGTAACGAATCTGGAGCTCCTGGTGTAAAAGTCCCAGAGGGAGAGAGGTTGCAGTCAGGAAGTAAGTAGGTGATGAGGAAAAACGGGGCACCCAGACGCAAAGAAGCGAGACGTGTGCCCTGCTACGTTCCCTCGGCAGCAATATTTCACTCTGCCAATCTCCGCCGCCTTTTGCCCCAGCCTTTTTCCCTGGGACAGAGGGCTCTGCGCAGGCGCCAGCAACCCAGGGTTCCCGGGCCGCACGCGGCACTGGAGCAGGTACCATGTGATCCCAGGGAGCGCCTCGTGCCCCAGTGACACACTTTTCCAGCAGCAGGCACGTTGAGCTCTGTGCGCCTGCGTAACGCCAAGGCTGCCGGGATTTGTAGTTCACTGGCAAAGTGCGGACTGCGTGTATTTCTCCCTTTCTGCCTTGTAAAAGGCTCTTGCTGGGACCGGGGAGGAGCTGAGAGCAGGGTGGGTGGGGTGCGCTGAAGAGTCAGGGTGGCGTGTTTGGAAAGCCTGTATGGCAGAGGCATGTGAATTCCTGGGGAGGGACTGGCAAGCTTGACTGCTCTCTGGGAGATCAAAGCTAATAGGCCTTTTCTGCAAACCTTGCAAACGTGAGAGCTTCACGTGATTGCAGAACTGACCTCCTCTTGAGGTTACTGGTAACAAGGGGAGAGAAGACAAGGAGAGGAGGGAGATCTCTCCGGAGTCAGTAGCTTAAGCTGAACTTTTGCTGCAGGGCCAAGTCCTGAGACAGAATGGAAATGTGACCCCTTCCCCCTTCTATTCTCCTTAGGGAGAGCACCCCTAGGGAAAGGAGTTGTCATGGGGGTGAGGATGCCCCTAGGGACTCCCTGTTTGCATTTGTGACACCACTCCACCCATTCGAGGTGACTTTGGGGTGAGTCATTTCCCTTTGTTTGGGAAATAAAAAGGATAAGGGAGGGGAACTTTATGGTGAAAGTGCTTTGAGGTCCTAAAGTAATGGGGCCAGAGGTGAGGCAGTAGTCTGGGAGCACAGTGACACCCCTACTCCCACAACTCCCAGTGCTTGAGAGTAGCCTGTAGATTCCACAGAAGGTAATTTAGAAGGGAACACCCAGAGTCTTAACCCTCCCTCCTTTACTGATGAGGAAAATGAGGCTTAGAAGTGACTGGCCCAAGGTCAGACATGCATTGCTAGTTTCATCTGCCCACCTTAAACATCAGGAGATGGGCAGGTGTGCAAGTGAAACTCCACAGGGGTTAGCAACAATTGCCCCATTGGTAAAAATAGGTCTCAAGTAGAGGTCTATCCTGTTTGAGGACTTGGGAGAGGTAAGAGTCTCTTTTTTCAAGCAGCCAAATGATCATGGGCCACCTGCTGCTTCCTGCTAATTCCTTCTCAGTCCCAGTGCTTCTAGAGAGGTTTTCCCCCTACCCGCTTCTCTACTTGTTCACAGGCAGCTCCTGGGGCAGCATCTGAATGCCTGAAAACATGACAGCTGCCAAAGAGGTAAAGGAAAGGAGGACGGTGGTACCAAAGAAGGAGTAAGCTGGGTAGTAGGAAGTGAGTAAGCTGAGAAGACATTGAGGTTGACTGAAGGGGTGGTAGTTGGGCAGCTGGCCTGATCACTGATCCCAGTAGACTTTGATTCCCAGTAGAAGACAGGCTCCCGAGAATATGTTGCCTAGAATCATTGGGGCTTTAGCTTTGTTCCCTTACCCTCAAGAAAAATGGGAGAGAGAGGGCATTGGGCTCTTCCTTGTCCTGCCCTGGCCCTGTGGTCTAGAGCTGGGAAGCTGCAGCAGAGCGTGGGAGGGACTGGGAGGGGCTAGGACAAACAAGGAAAGAGGCTTTTCAGGAAAACTTGGTTCAGAACTCAGCCTCCATCTCCTCTCCATCCTGCCCCTGGGCTCTGGAGGGAAAATTGGGAGGCGAGCTGCCATGTCTGGCACTTATGCTCTCTGCGTCCTTCCTGACTCTCCATCAGAGCCAGGGCCAGAGCCAGGGATCTGCCAAGGCTGGACTCAAAATCAGGGCCCTTGGCATGACCTCTAGCTCTCCACCGGCCCCACCACCACCACTGGCACACTCCCTTTTGTTGCCCTGGATCCTCCCCAAGGCCCACAGCTCTATTCACTGCCCTGGTGATCCTGCCTACCCCCTGTTCTACTTGCTGGTGTTTATTCCTATAGGAGGAGGTCCAAGGGTCAAGACTCCTTTTCTGAGTTGCAGCAAGTGAGAGGGAGGAGGAAGCAGAGGCAGCTAGAGCTGAAATTCAGTCAGCCTAACTCTTGGCAAGAAGCTGGGTTGTTTTAGTCTGTGCGAGATATGAAGGTGGAGGGTGGGAGAGAGGAGGCAAAGAAGGGGGGTTACTTCTGCTTACTCCTTCCTCTGCACTCCTTAGAGGGCCCACCTTTTCTCCATGACGAAGAAGTAACTAACTTTGGGATCTTCTGCAACTGGAGAGAAGGATAAAGGATAATGAAGAGGCACGACTCTCTCTTGGCTTTAGAAGCTTCTAGTCTTTCTACCCGGCTCCACTCTCTGCCCACAGCTGCTGGGAGAAGGACAGAGACTATGGGACCCAGAGCCACCAAAGGGAGGGAGAAAAGGCTGAGTTGTTCTGTCTTGGGGAGTCTAGCTTTGTCCTCTCTTTGACCTCAACCTTAACCTTAAGGTTGCATCTTACCCAGTCTCCCACCTCTCTTGCCAGCTGGACATTTGTTTACACACACACACACACACACACACACACACACACACACACACCATTCCTCCCATAGCCAAATTCAGCCCAACAAGGAACTGGACCCTTAATAAATAGTACTCGGATTGAAACCGTATTGAACAGATATACATCTAAGACCCAGCTCAGCAAGACACAGCCCTGGCTCCATGTTCTACACACTTCTACTTAGATTCCTCAGAGTCTGGGATTCTGGGACTGACCTCACCATTTAAGGGCAGGGTTGGATCCTGTGCATGCGTGCGTGTGTGTTTCCAAATATATTTTAATTCTCCTGTGTTTCTGTGGGCTGGGGAGTACAGCAGAGATATAGTAGAGAAAGGCAAGAGATTGAGAGCTCTAAGCTATAGCCAGAGTGTGTGTTTGTGATCGTGAGAGACCACATATATGGGTATGTAAGTGTGAATGGTGTGAGTGCGTGTGGATGTGTGCATTTGATCCAAAATATATTCTCCTTGTCAGTAGATTGTTCTGGATAACAGGGCAACGCCCTGTACAAATCCTGGGTGGCCTAAATCTTGGGCCAACATTGACTGACTGACTGAGGGTGGGTCCTTGCTGGAAACCAGGTCAAACTTCAGTAAGTGCCTTCCCTTCCCCCTCCTTTCTCACCAAGCATACCATTGCCCAGGAGAAAAACCTGCCTGCCCAGGTGATGCAAACCTGGGACAACCTCGGACAAAACTCTGGGGACGCCCCAGAATCAGGGAACGAGCCATGTGCCTGGATGAGACTCATTCCCTACCCTCTTAGCTCCTTTTCCTATTCTCTAAAAGGCCAGCAAGCTTTACCTAACCTTCCCAGAGCCTTGATGTCTTAGGAAGAGTTAAAGTCTGAGCTAATTTGTTCTTAGGGGGAGATGGAGAGAGAGGAGATGAAGCATGATGTTCCACGGAAGTGTTTTAGGTTCCATAGATTCTATCTCTACTTCACTATTCCTTTTTCCAAGGAAAGCAAATAGCAAATACATACTAAATACCAACAGTATGTCAGGCCCTGTGCTGAGTGAGTTATACACATTACCTCAATTACTATCCACAACAACCCTATGCTGTAGGTTTCATTCTCAATTTAGAGATGGGGAATCCAAGACTTAGAGACTTTTATTAACTTGCCCAGGATGCTTCAGAGACTAGGCAATTTTCTTGAAGCTATATTTGCATGGTACTTTCCTTAGGATTAAGAAGATGTCGCATCAAAGGGTGGCAGAACTGATGGAGATTATTGGAGGGGCTAAAGCTTCCCCAGCTATCTCTTGAAATTATCACTACCAACGGCACAATGAAAATGTCAAATGTTGGGAATTCAACCCTAGGCCTGAGGATAAAACTTTTTCTACCAGCAAGACTGACCTTCCTGGAGAGCATGATTACTCCCAGTGGAATGCCTGAGCAGCAGACTCATCCTGATGTTTCCTAAGCAATGATGGTGCTGAGAAGTGAGGTGTGTCTCCAAGAAGAGGAGCCTGAAGCACCCCTTGCTCCTGCCCACACCATACTCAGCTTCCCAAAGTCTCTCTTTTAATTCCAACCACATTTCCTCTTCCCTAAATTCCTTTTTCTCTCCCTCCTACATTCCCCTTGTCTGGTTGTAAAGGTAGAAGAGGGCCACAATAGGGTGCAACAAATAGACTTCCACATAGACTGCTACAGAGGTGAGAAACCGAAGCAGGCATCTGAACTCTCTTCTCTCCCTGACTCCCAGACTGCAGCTGGTGACAAGAGGAGAGGGGCAGGTAGGTCCAGGCCCTTTAAAAAGCCATTGTGCCTCTTTCCAGGGGATGTATTAAGGACAGATTGACCCAATGAGAGTGTGGAAGGCCACCAAGGACAGACAGAAGTTGTGTTAAAAGCCCTAAGGAACAACATCCCACTTCCCCATTCAATTGCTTAGGCGATGTGTATCCTAAAACAGCCCTTCCAAAGCCACCCACCATCTTGGGCCAATGCTGCTTCAGCAAATACTTTGAGGAACCTGAAGAAGGGTTCCCCTCTCAGAGCCCAGGATCCCACCCGCATTACAGGATCTAGGAGGTAGCATGGACTGTCCTTGGCAGAGGAAGACTAAGCCCCAAATCACCCTCTTTTTTGGCATAGGGTTCCTCCTCCTGGGTTAGGGGGTGATGGCATCCAGCACAAGCTATGCCAAGGCCATCCTGTCCAACTTTTGCTATGCTGCTGCTGCTGGAACCCACTGGTAGTGTCATCTTCCAGGTCTCTGCTTTTGCCTATTGGCTGTCCTTGAGCTTCTGTAGGACTGAGATACAGGGGAATGTGTGTATGTATGGGGGTAGTGGTTACCTGTGTGCCTGCCTCTTGTCTTCACCTCATACCCCAAGCTCTAGCTCAAACCCTCTCCTTATCCAGCATCTCTCCCCAGTCCCTGGGCCTCTATAGATCTCCATGCAGTTGCCTGGGGAAGCCAGAGGCTCATGACAGTCCTCGTGAGCAGGATGGACTTCAGAGGAGCCTCGGCCGGGACAAGCGTAAAGGCCCCTGGGTAGCTTCTGGGAGGCTTACATAAACACTGGCTGGGATGAGGAGGGAAGGGGGGGTGCCCAGGAAAAAAGCAACCCCAGCCCTGCCAGCTCAGCCTGTGTGGAAAGAAGGAACAAGGCTCATTTTCCCTCCTCTCATCCCTCTCCCCTTGTCTGCAGCTGTTAGTTGGGCTGGAAAGACTGCAGTATCTTGGGAGAGGGGGCAGGGGAATGAGAGAAAGACAATTTTGGGATCCCTCCCCTTCTAAATTGGGGGTGGGGGGAGAAGCAATTTGCCAAAGAGATTTTCAATGCCACAGGAAGGAGCATTGGCTCATTAAAATGCGCAGTTTGCACTCTGAAAAAAAAAAAATCTGTGCTGGTTGCAAAAATGCAGACATGTGTAGGGGACCAGCGGAGATTAAAAAAAAAAAAGCGCTAGCTCTGCAATGCAGGATCCGCGAAGTTTTGGTGCGATGAGGAAATGTGGGTCGTGCTCGCTCATTTCATTTGCTTGTTCCTGCTAACCTACTGTCCGCCTGACTCCAGCAGTCTTACATCCCAGCAAGAGACAAGATTGCTCAGAAACAGGGTCATGGGCAGGGGCCTGAGCAGAGGGCTGGACATGGGGGTCTGGGGTTAGAATGCTGAGAGAAGGACTCTATGGGACTTGGAGGGCCAGGCTGGTGGGAGGGGACACTTCCATGAGGAATGAAGGCTGAGCTTGTCTTTTGTACCCTTGTTTGTGCTCCAGCTGGACTGGGGCTAGTGTAAAGTTCTTCCAGATCTCCTCCCTGCCCCCCATCCTCAGCCCCTCCCTATCCCTAGTTGGCAGAACTTTCCCCTTCCTGTCCACTAACCCTACAGACCACTGCTACAGAAAGAACCCTTGCTTCTTGTCCTTGACCCCACAAATCCCTGAACTCTTGTGCTAATCCTGGAATGGGCACTTGCTGCATCTCTGTGTGGTTTCTTCCTTCCTAGAAAGAGGGGACCAGGCAGCCTGATTTGAAAAGCCTGGGTTGAGGGAAACCAAATCTTGGCTCCAGGATAACATTAACCCATCAGCTTGAGCAAGGGTCTGCATGGACCATTCTGTGCTCTTGGCTGGGGGAGACCCTTTGTTTATTTGGGGCCTAGGGCTCTGGGTTGTAAAACTGCCAAGGGACTGCCTGGGAGAAAATTTCTGGGGAAACCATGTTTCTTTCCTGGGTGTTTGTTCCCCTGATGCCTCAGGAGAGACAAAAAGGAGACAGTAGCAGGATAAAGAGCCAGGAAACAAGGAGAAGGGCACCCAATGCCCTTCACTCCTTCCCCATTTTTCCTCCTGTTTCTCTGACCAGAGGAGGACAGGGCTGAGTGTGTTTGTGCCGGCTGGAGGCTCACGCGGGCTGCCGGGGTCACATGGGCTGGGCATGTGCAGCCTGCTCCATTTCTACCACAACAACTCGCTCATAAACAGCCCGGCTGCTGCTGGCGGTGGCGGCAGAGACATGTGCAAGCGAGGGGGTGGGGCACGTGGCCCTGCCCGAGCCAAGGGAAGGCGCTCGCTCAGTACTGCCTCTCCCCTCCCCACACTGGCGCTGCCTCGCCACAGGAAATTCCTAGTGCTCCCTTGCTGCTGCAAAACATGTTTTTGGGAAGTGACTTTCAATAAGGATGGAGTCAATGGACTATTTAAAAAGAGATAGAATGGATAATCAGTCTTAGACCAACGCCTGCTCATCCTTGCCCTGCGTTTCTTAGATCCCTGTACCCATTGGAGTAGAGGGCTCAGCAAGAGTCACATGTTTTCAATTTCCACCTGTTTCTTCCTCCTAAACTATACAAAATTGGAATCAAACAGGCCCCCATGGTGAGTACTGAGGCGAGAGGCTGTGCTTCCCTAAGACAGTGGTTCTCGGGATCCACCAGTAGTCCCAGGATTAGTAGCAAGGTCAGCATCACCTGGGAACATATTAGAAATGCAAATTCTCAGGCACCATTGAATCAGAAATTCAGTGGTAGAGCCCAGCAATCCGAGTTTTGCTGAGCCTTTCAGGTGATTCCAATGCCAGTTGAAGTCTAAGAACCATTTGTTGCCTAGCAATCAGTCCTGTAGGAGAACCTTGCTCAGGATCTGGGGAATGTCCACCTTCCCCCTTTGCGCTTCTTCCTCTCAAAGTTCAGCCAGAGAGCATAACCAGATACAGTTTGACTCAATGTAAAAAGCATTTATAAGTGCCTACCATGTGCGAGGATACTGGAAATGAAGGCAAATGAGTAGTGGAAGGATGAGTAGCTGAGATCTGAAAGGGGACCGGAGGTACTGGGGGGAAGAATAAGGGAAAAGAAGACTAGAATTGTAATTGTTTATCCTTTCTCCATCTTACCTACTTTTCTTCCTGTCCCGAGGCTTCTATTAGAGCAATTGTTTGGGGTTAAAGTGTTTTTGAGGCTGGAGGTAGAAATTGATCCCTTGTCTATTTTTGCTGGCCATGGGGACCTCCAAGCTAGTTGCAGCCATAGGTTCTTGACTGCCTGTACATAACTAAGAGAATATGAGCAACACTCTCTCTCTTCTCTCTCTCTCTCTCTCTCTCTCTCTCTGTCTCTGTCTCTCTCTGTCTCTTTCTCTCTGTCTCTCTCTCTCTCTCTGTCTCTCTCTCTCCCTGGGATCTCAAAAGCAGGAGTAGGGAGAGCCAAGAAAAGGAATGAGGTCCCAGAGGGTTAGAAGTACCCCACAAAATGAGTTTAACAGATAAGCAGGAAAAGTCTTTCAATGGGGGAGGGTGGAGACAATTCTGGCCTATTCCAGCTTCCTGAGACCCAGAAACTCTGACCAGAGGAAGCAGGGGGTCCCTAAGGCAAATCACAAAGGTTCCTGAGAATGAAACCTGAGCCAGGAGAGCTAAGTAACTAGAGAACTAGGGATCTGAAAGGTTCCCTTACACAGGCAAACAGAGCAAGGGTGGGCATGGGTTGGGGGAGGGATGGAGGGCTCTGAAGAAAGCTGGGGATGGAAGTCTTGCTTAGCCTCTCTCCTCTGGCCTTCCCTCTCCCATCACATGCTCCCATTACTGCCTCAAGTGTGACCAGTTGATTCCTGGGCTCTCCTTGTTTAATTTCTTTGAGGAAAATGCTTTCCTCTGATTCTCATAAAGCACTTACTCTCTCTTCTCTGCAAGGTTTCCTCTCTGTGCCTTAAGGGCTCTGGGCTCAAGGAGCAGACAGCCCTGCAGGCTCAGCTGCAGTGACCTACATTGGTTCTCCCCTAGGCCCTGGATTTGGGGGCTGAGGTTTCAAGATAGGAACTTGGGAATCTGGCACAGGTCTACAAATGATGACATCAGCGAGACAAGCTGCAAAAAGTGCACTGAGGGACAATGAGGCAGGGGGCGCCACAGGACTGAGTTCTTGGTCATTTGTAGATGATATCAGAAGACTTTCCAACCTCCAAATTCAAAAACATTTCTGAGCAAGACCACTTGGATAGGAGCCAGAAGTCTCTGACAGGCTTAGTCTCTATTCGTTAGAGTTGGGAGTGGTTTCTGCTGCTCCCCATTCTTGTTAAACCTACCCCAGTTCCCTGCAGCTGGCTGAAAAGATTTCCTTGACCTTGAGGTGGACCAGTGAATTCATATTTCAGCTGATTTATTTCAGAGACATGGAGGCTGATTATTGGTAGTCAGATAGGCAGAAATGCACTCCCAGGCTTTACTATATAGTGACTCATGTACTTCCTTAGACCTGAGGGTTCCAAGAAGGACTTCAGGACCCTGGCAGCTGAACCTCCTTCCAGGCCTTCAGGAACAGGGAAGACAGGCTTTGAAATTGGTGCTTTTTCTCTCAATTTAGACCAGTGTTTAGGATGCCCACGGCCTTTCGATTGTGGATGTTTTGCCCTGGCAAGGAAATTCTATTGTAGGGGTAGGAAATTAGGTGGTGGTGACGGAGAACGATAGATGAACCTTTTGCTTAGCAGAGAGATAAAGAGTGAGATGGAGAGCGCGCGCTAGTGACAAGCTGTGCAGCACTGGGTGGCTCTCCAGTCCAAAGGGCTTCCCCTCAGCCAAGCCCCACCCTAAAGCCCAGGAAGTCCACAGGCTGGCACTCAGCCAGGGGGAGAGCATTCCTCAGGACTCTGATAGGCTTGGGGGGATGGTGCTGGTGTTCCCACCATGAGGGATGGGGGAGGGGAAGGAAACGGCGCAGGGGAGGAAATGACCACAGAGAAGTGGGTGAGGGTAAGAAGTGGGGAGCTGGTTCTCAATGCCAAGGGTCCTTTTTAGAGAGAGGGGTGGAGGCTGGATGTTTTCCAAACGGCCACGAGAAGGGTCTGCAGCTTCAGACCAGATGACCCCTGGGTCACCTCTCTGCTCAGGGTCATTACTGACGTCCCACGCTGTCCTCTAGAGATTGTCTCGCGGTCTCCCTCCCTTACTCTGGGGCTGTGGTTGAGCTCGGGAGCCCCCAAGTGGTGGAAATTTGAAACTGCAGCTGGGCTGGAGGAGGAGCCCATTGGGTCTCCCTCGGTTTCTCCACCGGGGCCCGTCCCTTTTCCTCCCCTAGGCCCAGGGCTCTGGAAATAGCACCTGGTAATGGGAGCGCTGACAGATGCTGAGTTATGGGTGAGCAAGTGTCTTCCCTAGTCAACGGTCTAGCGTGATCTCTTTGGGGTTGTTTCCCTGGTAAATAGGACACTATTTCCCTATTTGTCCTAGGACTCCTTCCATGCTCTTCCACACATTGCTCCTTAACATGCCTCAGCGTAACGTGATTCTTGGCTACAATGGGGTCTCCCTCGTTGGGCCCCCAAATTTGTAGCTCTTGGGCTATCTACATGACTTTGGAGGGACGAAGGGCCCAGCAATCATTCTGATTTTAAATTTACCTTTCCCTACTCTTCCTTTTGAGCACTGCAGGATGTACAATCTTTCATTTCCAATCTCCCCAGTTACACACCCAGTCTCTCATGTGGGATAGAGTGGGGAGGAAACGGACAAAGCCTACATCAGAATTTTTCCCATGGAAACTGGTTCTCTCTGTTTGGCTTAATTTGACCTATTTTCTAGCTTTTCCTGGTTAGTCCCCTTGTTCTGTGCATCAAGCCTTCCCACTGGACTAATTTTTGTTGTCCTGCTCGCTCCCCCTTCCTCCAACATGATCTCCTGGGGTTCTTCCCATGCAGGGCAAATGTTCCCAGCGCTGAGAGAGGAGACTCCATTTTGAAAATAGTTTATGTCAGCTTCAAGAGTATGAAGCTCATACAGGGAGAACTACTTTCAGTATTATTGGGGCAAAGGGAGGAGGTGAAGGAGACAAAAAGCACAACACTCTGAGAGGCCATGTTCACGCTATCCAGCCCCAAATTAAAGAACTCTTGGTTCTCGGTATCTGAGGATCTTGGAGAGCTCTGCCAACACCATGAAGAACTCTAGGGGAAATGGAGGTGGAGTAGAGGTAACCAGCTTTGCAGCTAGGGATTAACACTTTCCCAACTCTACCCCCCAGCCCCCACCCCCACCCCCATACACTACACACACGAAAGTTTTTTTTGATGACATCTCTTCTCTTGATGACATCTCTTCTCTTGAATGTGCATCATTTTTTAATTGTGTGATCTTTAATGTTATTAACCAGGGAGCTATGAGGATACGAAATCATTTTAAGTAGCGGCAGCCACGTTCGCCTATTGTACTCTCGCCCTCAATCCACTTTCCTCTCCTCCCTAGGCTGCTGTTCCACATTCACCCTGAAGGGGGCGCTTTTGTTCACTTGTTAGTTAGTGCCAGCGAAAAGGGAGTCTTAGGAAGAAACAAAACAATGTTTGGTCGGTCACGTGTTGGGGGGGGTGGGTTTCTCGCAGGGGTTGCTGGGACAGGGAAGGGAGGTCCACGTGGAGGGGGCGGAGCCCACTGAAAGTTTTGGCGGGGCTGGCAAAGTGAGAAAAAGTCGGTGTTGTGATTTTATTTATAAAAAAAAAGCAACGGGGAGGGTGTGTTCTGCCCTCCGAGAGGCCCAGCAGAAGGGAGACGGGGAGCCACACACGAGCATCCTGCTTGTAGATGCCTGGAACGCGGGGCAGGGTATCTGCGAGAAAGTTCTGAGCCGAGGCGAGCTTCGGAGCTGGAAACCTGTGTGGCTCCATGCTGGTTTCCCATCCCCCTTTCTCCTGAAGGAAGGTGCCTTCTCCACCCATGGTCTCATTTCCGTGCCATGTGGGGCTGGGCTAATGCCAGCCACGCATTAAACCCCAGTCTTTATTTACCTTTCCAAGAATCTCAGGAAGCCACCCAAATGAATATACTCTCCCTGGGGAAAAGCCAAAACAAGCCTCCTCTTTTTACTGCCTGGTTCTGCCCCACTGTTAGCAGAAAAACACAGCTTCCTAGTATTTGAGCCGGAAGGAGCCTTAAAGATGATCTATTTCAGTTTCTTTTGGTGCTGGGGAAACCAAGGCCCAGACAGGTAAAGGGGCTTGCTACAAGCTCTTTGCACACCATAGGCATTCCCTTCAAAGAATGTATGTCATAGAAAGGGAATTCCACCATTCCAAGAGCCCTAGAGGAACCGTGAAAGTGTTGGCTTTACCTCCATTCACTCTTAGCCAGAGGGCAAAAGAAATGATTGTCTCATTAGAGATAAAATAAGCAGAGAATTGTATAGGGACTTGATTTATGGATCTCATGGGTTTCCTAGGCTCCCGCACAGCTAGCAGCTCCACTTTCTCCCTCTTGGCCTTCACTCTTTGCTGCTATCTGGTGTCCTTATGTGTCTTAGTTCAGGGGTTACCACAATTTAAAACCTAATAGTTTGGGAGCAATAATTCTCGCCCCTTCTTAGAAGAGCTTCTCTTACCAGGTTTGTTTTCTGGTGGTTTATCCACCTCATTCTGTGAATCAAGTTCAAGAATATCAGACTTCCAATCCCCAAATTCCAGCCCTTTGTCTTTGGGAGAGAAAAGCATGTTTACTTAGTCTGGAACAGTGAAATCCTACACTTTGGATTTCAGAGCTGTGAAATTTCCAGAAAAAAAAAATGTGTAGGACTGATGTAAAATTGTCATCTTTTTATTTTGCCGAGTAAGGACATTAAAAAACTACCACCACCGATTGCTATTTACATCTCCATCATTTCACAAAAGCAGAGTATTTTAACACAAAAAATAGGAAGCATGTAATTGGCAGAATAATAGCTCTAGGCCACCCTGCCTTGACTTAACATGGGTACTGTTATGTTTAGGATTACGTCGCCTTCTCATTTTGTTGAAGATTGGCTCCAGTTTTGTCCATTGGTCTCTAGACCAGTGGTAGGCAAACTACAGCCCAATGCTGTTTTTATATGTGCCACAAGCTAAAATAAGCTCAGAATTTTTAAATAGTTGAAAAATCTAAATATTTCATGACAAATAAAAATTATGTGAAATTCAAATTTGTGTCCCTAAATACAATTTTATAAAATGTTGGAACTGTGATTGCTGCTTGGTCTCATACCAGAGCTTCTTTCATTGCTGCTATCCCACTAGGACCTTAGATTAACCAACCACTCATTATCAGTCACACTATTTACCTGTCTTTTTTGCTACAATAGCAAAGTTGAATAGTACAAGAGACCCCAGGGCTGTCAAAGCCTAAAATATTTACTATCTAGCCTTTAAAGAATAGGTTGGCCAACCCCTGATATAGACTCCAAGGTTTTCAAACTTCGGGTGCATCAGAATCACCTGGAGGGCTTGTTAAAACAAGACTAACACACCTCAGAGTTTCTGATTCATTAGGTTTAGAGGGGAGTCCGAGAATTTGTATTCCTAACGAGTTCCCAGGTGATGCTGATGATGCCAATGTAGGCCCACATTTGGTCTGGTGAGGAAGAAAACATAGGCTATTTGTTTATGGAATTGCCATCTGTCTGGCCTTAGAAATTGAGACCACAAAGTCCTCCTTCTCCCTCACCCCCTCCCCATTCTATTGATCAAACCCTGCAAATTATAATAATGTGATAACTACATTCTTAAGCATTACCAAGTGCCACATGCTACGATAAACATTTTACATGGATTATCCCATTTAATCCTTATAATAACCCTGTGTGGTAAGGTACTATTATAGTTAATTTACTGATGAGGAAACTGAGGTAGAGGTTAAATAATACAGCCAATAAATGGTGGAACTGTGATTACTGCTTGCAACCTCATACCAGAGCCTGTGCTTTTAACCACTGGGCTTCCTGTCCTTCCCTCTAGATCCCCATACCGCTCATGTTACATTAATCATTCATCACTTCACACCTGGATTAACAGCCTTTAAGTTGGCTTCTTGCATTCAGTGCAGATACAAATATTGAGGTTAGCTTTCAAAAACACAAATGTGATCATTCCACACTTTGCTAGATATTCTTTGATGGTTCACCTTTTGCTGATAAATTATCCATTCCTTAACTGGGCCTTCAGACTTTCATAATCTGGTCTCAACACACCTCACCTGTTTTTCCCCTTATACTCCCCACCATCCAAGGTAAATGCCAGCCAGCTTCTCCCATTTACTCCAACACATCCTTTTATCCCATGCTTCGCAATGTTCTCATCTGTCTGAAATGTCTTCCTACTGTCTCAACCTTTAAGACTCACCTCAGTGGTCATTTCTTCAATTCCTTCCAGGTATATTCTTTCTTTTCTGACCTAGACAACTTTATTCCTCCCTAGGTTTCACTAGTTTTTTAAATATTGTTAATGTTATATGACTGTCACTCTCTTTACATAAGGTAAAGGTCAAGGGTAGATGATTTCTCTTAATACAGCTAAACAGCTCATTTATTCATTCATTGAATATTAAGTGCCTACTTTGTGCCAGGTATAGTTTTAGTTGCTGAGGATACAGGAGTGAACAAAAACGAAGCTTACATTCTAATGAGAGAGGACAATAAACAAGGTAAATTACATGTCAGATGGTATTAAGTACTATGAATTAAAGCAGAAAAGGGGAAGAGGAATTTTGGAGTTTACAGAGGGTGGCCAGAGGTCTGATGAAAAGATGTCATTTAGAAAAGAGAACTGAATTGAGAGAGGAAGGCATATGGATATCTGAAAGAGTGATCCAGGTAAAGGGAAAAGCAAGTGAAAAGACCTGAGCAGACACGTGCCATGTGTGTTTGAAAAACAGCTAAGAGGTGATTGTGGAAGGAGGGGAGTGAAGAAGGGGAGAGCAATAGGAGTGGAAGGCAGAGAGCAAGCAGTACCAGATTCTATAGGCCATAATGATGATAATTTTGTTTTTACTTCAAGTAACATGGGATGCCATGAGAGCGTTCTGAGTAAAGAACATGATCTCATATCTTATCAGGATCACTATGGCTGTTGTGCTGAGAACAGACTTAAGTTGGAAATGGCAAATGTTGAAACTGAGAGACTAATTACAAGGTTACTGCAATAAAGTGAGATACAATTATGGCTTAGAACAACAGTCCTCAACCTTTTTGGCACCAGGGACCAATGCTCCTATGAGAATCTAATGCCTGATGATCTGAAGTGGTGATACTAGTACTGGGGAGCGGCTGCAAATACAGATGAAGCTTCACTCGCTAGCTGACTGCTCACCTCCTGCTGTGTGGCTCAGTTCCTAACAGGCCACAGACCTATACCAGTCCACTGCCTGGGAATTGGGGACCACTGGCTTAGAGCAAGGTGGAAATTGTGGAGGTGTTGCAAAAGTGTATGATTCTGGATATATATTTTAAAGGCCAATGATTGGATATAAGGTGAGAGAGATAAGAGCTGAAGAAAAAGGATTTGGGTGGGAGATATTTGGCATTGTGATTTTAGATGCTTACTGGACATCCAAGTGGATATGTCTCCTAGGCAGTTGGATATGCAATTTTGGACTTAGAGGATGAGTCCAGGAAGAAGATATAGATTTGGGAGTTGTCAGTGTAGAGATGGTATTGAAAGTCTTGACACTAGAAGACAACACCATATTCTAAATGCCCTCCAGCCACATCCCCTTCATTGGTATCCCTAATCCCAATACCTCTCTTGCAGATCTGAGGCCAGAGTCTGGTGGAAGAGTACTGGGGCACTCTTGGCTTAACATATTCACACACATTTGTTTAAAATTTCCAGTGCTTCATGCTTTGGACCCACATGGCAGAGACACAGTTTTAGAGGTTTTCACATTAGGCCAAGAGTATTAGTCATCTCCATGTCCGTATGGATTGAAAAAATATATATATACTTCAACAGAAAAGAAAAACAATCAAAACTAAAAGTTTTTTCACAAGGAATTCTGTGAGGACTTGTTGGCTGGAAATTAACACCCACACACAAAATAAACATTGAGAGGAAGAAGTGCTCAGCATAGGAGACTACCCTAAAATATTCCTATTCCTGTAAGGTAAAAATTCCTTCCGAGACTTCCTTTGCAGTAGATGCTAGAAATGATTTAAGGCGGCCAGGGAGATGGCCGTTAGGAAAGAACTGTTGTTGGTAATTGGCAATACTTCATTCCAGGGAGATTGTGGCAACAACTCCCTCGGCAGTAGACATGGATTTTCCTCCCTCTGGGAACCAGAGGTTCGTCCGTTTCTGGTCTGGATCCCTTAGAGACAAAGGACTTCATTCTCTCCTGTTCCAGTGCGGGGCTGCTGGGGAGTGGAGGGGGTGGAAGGGTTACAATTTTACCCCCAGGAAACACCCACGGGCTCCAACAAGAGTCTGAATCCTGACTCCCGTCCAGGAGGCATGCGGGTCTGCGGGGGCCGCGGGCCCCTCCCGCAAGGCCAGGCCGGTTGTCAAGGCGCCTGGGGAAGGGGCCGCCCAGCTTAGGCCGGGTACGTGGGGCGTTCAGCATACGTCCACAAAGGGCTTCCCTGCCTCCCAAAGTCCCCTTCCTTCTTCTCAACTCCATTCTCGCGCTCCTTTTTCCCGGGGAGCCTCCGCATTCCCCATCCACCCATCGCCGCCCTCGCCCTTTCTTCCCTCCCAACCTCCCCCAGCTCCCCCCTCCTCCGGCAGCCCACCTTCACCCAGCTCTTCTGCCGGCTCCTGGGTCCTCGCCCCTGATCCCTGGCCTCCCCTCGCCGGCCCCACGCGGCCGGGGCCCCCGCGCTCTCTTCCCCGCCCCCCTCGCGGCGGCGGCGGCCCCTTTCACAATAGTGCGACCCGCCTCCCTCCTCCCGGTTCGCTCCCGCCCGCTGCCCTCCCCGCGCATGCGCCCTCCGGTCGGCGGCGGCTGCGGCGGTGGCGGCTACGAGCGGCTCCGTTTTTTTAAAGGGAAACGCTGAGGCGTCGGGGGTGACTGTGGGGGAGGGGGACCCCGAGCCGCGGAGACCCCCGGGGGAGGCGACAGACTCCCTCCTGGAGTAGGAGGGCTTTGGGCGGATCCACTCCTCCTACCCCCTCCTGAGGAGAAGCGGGGGGGAAATGGAGGCTCGGGGCGGCTGAAAATGAAGCACTCGGGCAGGGGGCCGAAGGCGAGGAGAGGGGGGGGGGGGGTGTGGGGTGGGGAGACGAGGCGGGCCCGGCCGGGCCAGGGGGGGCCGAAGCGAGCTCCGGGGATGAGCTCGGGGGCGGCTGAGTGCGAGCTCCTGCCTCTGAGGCGAAGGCGGCGGCGGCGGCGGCAGCAGCAGAGGCGGCGGCGAGGCCCCCATGGGCCGGCGGCGGGCCTCAGCCGCGGCCTCCACGTCTCCGCACGCCGGCGGGATGGCGCCCGGGCCCCGGAGGAGCCGCGCTAGCCGAGGCCTGCTGCCGCGCTGCTAAGGCGAGCCCGCCAAACTCCCCTCCCCCTCCTCGACCCCCCGCACCTCGCCCCTTCCCCACCCCCTCCTCCGTCTTGGTCCCCGGCGCTGCTCCGGACCACTATGACCATGAGATCCGCAGTGTTCAAGGCAGCCGCGGCCCCTGCCGGCGGCAACCCTGAGCAGCGACTGGACTACGAGCGGGCTGCGGCGCTGGGCGGGCCGGAGGACGAACCCGGGGCGGCCGAAGCCCACTTCCTTCCCCGGCACCGTAAGCTCAAGGAGCCGGGGCCCCCACTGGCCTCCTCCCAGGGCGGGAGCCCCGCGCCCTCCCCGGCCGGCTGCGGCGGCAAGGGCCGGGGCTTGTTACTCCCGGCCGGGGCGGCCCCCGGGCAGCAGGAAGAGAGCTGGGGCGGCTCGGTGCCCTTGCCCTGTCCGCCCCCGGCCACCAAACAAGCCGGCATTGGGGGGGAGCCAGCGGCAGCCGGAGCCGGCTGCAGCCCCCGACCCAAGTATCAGGCGGTGCTGCCCATTCAGACGGGCTCTCTCGTGGCGGCGGCCAAAGAGCCTACGCCCTGGGCTGGGGACAAGGGTGGGGCGGCTCCCCCAGCTGCCACCGCCTCGGACCCAGCAGGACCCCCACCACTACCTCTGCCTGGGCCACCACCCCTCGCGCCCACCGCCACCGCCGGGACCCTGGCGGCCAGTGAGGGCAGATGGAAGAGTATGAGGAAGAGCCCTCTCGGGGGTGGCGGCGGTTCAGGAGCCTCCAGTCAGGCCGCCTGCCTCAAACAGATCCTTCTGCTGCAATTGGACCTCATCGAGCAGCAGCAGCAGCAGCTGCAGGCCAAGGAAAAGGAGATCGAGGAGCTGAAGTCAGAGAGAGACACGGTACGGGAGGGGTTAATCTGCGTTCGGGACGAGGCGCGCGTCGTGCGCATGCTCGGGGAAAGGGGGCCTGTAGGAGGTTAAGGTATCCCTTGGTTAGGGGTAAGAAGGTTGTCCACCAGCGAAGGAGTATGTTAGGTGCTGGGTCCTTGGGAGCCAGGCTCACAGACACTTTGGGTCGGAGGGAAGGGTTAAAGGGCAACCTCCCAGGCGGAGGGGGAGGGGAGGTTTCAGGTGCCAAAGGGTTAATTTAAAATGACAGCCCCAGACTTGTGGGAAAGACGTTTAGAGTAGGAAAAGACCGGATTTGTGAGGGGTTGAAAATGAAAAGGTGGGATGTATATGTGGTGGCTTTATGGAAGGGGTTAAATTAAAGAGCTTTTGCGTTAGAATGCATTCTGGAGAAGAGAGATATAGCAGCTGTTGCTCTAACCATTGCTGTAGCATCTTTAGATAGAGTAATAGGCCTTTTGGCAGAGGGATAGAGGTGATTCACAGTGATATCCTATTTTAATTTTCTTAAATTCTATTAAGAGGATCACCGCTTTTGATTTCAGTTTTTAATGGGAATCTGTTCTAAAACCTGACCCATTGACCAGCATGGTGATTAGAGGCTGGAAGATTTTTAAGGCATCAGGGGAAAGTAAGCTTATTAAATGTGTTCAGTAGATTCCCCCCGCCTCCCCAAAATCGCTCTTTTAGAATCTTAAGGTAGTAGTAAAGTCATTTATTATTTCTTTGTACTTCTGAGGAGCATGACTATATAGGCTTGTTTTTACTGCAGCAGTAGTTAAGGGCATCTTATGCATTGAAAACATGTTCCTTCAGATATCAGCAAAGCTGTGGTGATGGGGTATTACTGTGCTAGCATACCTTACAGCTGCCTAAAAATAAACATGATTTTTACAATTGTATTCAGGCTGCAGCAGTGTGTCTGTCTGTCTGTCTCTCTTTCTCTCTCTCTCATTCTCTCTCTCTCTCATTCTCTCGCGTTTTGTGTGCCAAGGGCTGAGCAAGAGAGCAGAAGGCTATTCATTTTGTTTGCTTTTCAAATGAATCGCATCAGGCAGCGGCTGTTTTATTGGAGAATAGATTCTGCAAGGTGGAATGGGAGCTGGGGCAGGTCTCATTAAAATACCTCATGGTGTTGATTTGTGGAAGTTACTCAACATGGAGGTGGCACTGCTTAGCTACTGTACTGCAGTCTAGGGGTGTGATGGTACTGTAATTACAACACATCATGTCCTTACATGGTGGGGGGCAGGAAGAGAAGGACCAGTGAAAGAGAAGAAATGTCAAGGAAATGTCTCCCACAAACTGGTTAAGTAATGTTCAGGCTGTGAATCAAAACGAGATGAAATGAGAGTATGGCTGACAGGGGGGCTCTCTGCTGATTGTGGCGGTTTCTGCTCAGTTCCTGAGGTAGTGGATCCTTTGCAGATTTTCCTAAGCAGGAAAAGTGGGGTGAGTTAAGGATAGAGTGTCAGTCTGAACTTGGCATTCACTGCTTCTGTTGTGTATTGGAGTTTTAGTGTTGCTTAAGCTTGTTTCTCTTATTCTAATTGTTGTTGGCCTATACTGAAATCTATGCAGCTAAGTAGATGTCATGAAGGCACATTAATATCACTGTCTAACCCAAATAAAATTCTTATTATAAGGTATAAGTAGCACAGTTGGCACCTTTTCTCAGAACATTTTAATGTGAAATTTTCAATGATAATAGACTTCTATTTTCTGTTGTTATGTAGTTTTCTTTTTAATTAGAGTTGACTGTTTTTAATCAATATTTAAATAAATAGATATAAGTTTCTTCTGTTATGTCAAGTACAAAGCAATATGCATATTTCATCATTGATGGGATTTATGGGTACTGTTTCTATTATAATTCTTTCAAATTGAGGTTCATTGCTTAGGTGGTACCCCACCACACACACATCCCTTTCAAATAACACTGCAATCCCTAGTGGTACCGTGACTGTGTGAGTTTTTAATTCCTTCTCAATGTACTGTTTGGACTTTACCCTTGTGTATAGTGTTTTGGAATGGAAGTAGAGAGGAAAGGATCTGGAGAAACCTAGGGCCTCTTAAAAGAACCTAAAGTTAATTCTGGAAACTCCCAAACTGACTTGGAGCCACATGGTTAGCAGTAGCAGAGACCATGCCATTGAAAAGGCATGTTGTGGCCCCTCCCAGTGAAGAGGATCTTCTTTCAGAAGAATGAACTACAAATTCCCCCACGTCCCTCCCCAACTAGGTTAGCCCCTAAAATTAAACTGTACCTTATTCTCTCTATTGTGGTTAAGGAAAACTATTTAGGGTAATAACTGCCTGTTAAAAATAAGTTGTATTGCCATAGTCCATGGAAAGAGCTAGTAGACCATACTGATTGCTAAATAGGACTAAGTACCTACATTTAATTTTTTTATGTTTTAAGCCTGCATTTTGCCACTCTCTTTTAGCTCCTTGCTCGGATTGAACGTATGGAAAGGCGGATGCAGCTGGTAAAGAAGGATAACGAAAAAGAAAGGCATAAGCTGTTTCAGGGCTATGAAACTGAAGAGAGAGAGGAAACGGAGCTATCTGAGAAAATTAAACTGGAGTGCCAGCCGGAGCTTTCTGAGACATCCCAGACTCTGCCTCCCAAGCCTTTCTCATGTGGGCGGAGTGGAAAGGGACACAAAAGGTGTGCTGATAACTTCGTTCCATTTGTCTAAACTTTTTAAGGACACTCATTTCTGGTGACAGAGTAGGGGATTGAGACTTACGAATTTGTTTTAATACAACCATATCCTGAATCATGAGTTCTTAAGTGCTGAGAAACTATCTCGAGATATTCTTGTGCAGGCTATAAAACTCTGTTAGGAACGTTTGGTCACAGTAGTAATTACAGAATGCAGAGTACATCATAAAGAGAATGGACAACAAATGTGACAGCTGAGTTTCTTAAAACTATAGCAGTTCACTTCAAGTTAAGTGTTAAATTACTTTTTTGTGTTAGGCACTAGTAGACATAAGAAAGTGAGATCTAACTGTCCTTGGACTCAAAGAGATTAGTTTAGCTATGAGGATGACATAAGTTTTAAAAACTAAGACTTCAACTGCAATAAAATATGCAGATAGACAACAGTGAAACAAACTAAGTTTTGTAAGATTCAGAGATATTAAAGATTATTTTGAGATAGAATAGTGAAACTTTAAGGAGATGATAGATCTTGAGAAAGAAATTCAGAATTTAGGTTGGTAAAAAAGAAAGGAGACAGCATTCTCGGAATGTGGGGGGTGGGATGGGGACATTAGTGGGAGAATGAGAGCCAGCAGATAGCAAGAAAAAAGAAAGAGAATGTAACTAACATGGTATAGGATTGGGGGGAAAAATAAGAGACTGGTCCCTGGTGGACTGGAATGAAAAAGGCCACAGGGTAGTGGCACCTAATGTTATTTAAAGGATCTTGAATAAAATAGGGAACTTTTTAGGTTCAGTAGTCAATAGGATACTATTAGAAGTTCTTAAGCATGGAAACTCACTTGTTCAACATTTACTGAGGGCCTATTGTATATACTGTTAAGCATGAGGGTGTTCCTGCTCATGACTGCCAAGTGAACCCAGATATTTAGATATTTGAATACAAACTAGTTCTCTTGTCCCAAAATGAAATCAAATCAGATTTTATCTAAGCATCAATAAATTGTATAATGTTTTCTTTCCTATCTAATAGGAAATCCCCATTTGGAAGTACAGAAAGAAAGATTCCTGTTAAAAAGCTGGCTCCTGAATTTTCAAAAGTCAAAACAAAAACTCCTAAGCACTCTCCCATTAAAGAGGAACCCTGTGGTTCCTTATCAGAAACTGTTTGTAAACGTGAATTGAGGAGCCAAGAAACTCCAGAAAAGCCCCGGTCTTCAGTGGACACCCCACCAAGACTCTCCACTCCCCAGAAGGGACCCAACACCCATCCCAAGGAGAAAGCCTTCTCAAGTGAGATAGAAGATTTGCCGTACCTTTCCACCACAGAAATGTATTTGTGTCGTTGGCACCAGTCTCCCCCATCACCGTTACCATTACGGGAATCCTCTCCAAAGAAGGAGGAGACTGTAGCAAGTAAGGCATAGAGAACACTTGCTCTTATACCCTAGTGGTGGCGGTCAAGCTAACAAGTGTGAAAATGCCTTTGGCATTTTTAAAAAAGTGCAATCAATAAAGCAGAGTTCTGTCAAGAATGAGTAAGTTAACAGCCAGAGACAGACACTGTGCAGGCATTGCAAATAGATGGAATTACAGCAGAATGTGCTCAATGTATTTGCCTGCTTACAACACTGGGAGATGTGTTTGCCAGTAAGTTGCTCATCACAAGAGCACCAGACTTGGGGTGTAATCTCCGGCAACTTGCATGCCCTCTGAAAGAAGGGTTTTCTGTGCTGTGAAATGCATAGAACTTATACTTTGCCATGCACGACTGTTCCTGCAATTGATACTGTGTGAAACCTGGGAGGGTGGTCTTTGGGTATTCTCAGGGGCCAATGATAATTTTTGGGTTGGGGAGCCAGTTTGGGGTGGGGAATTTCACCTGGGCCTCCGCTCTTTAACTATATAAACATTTATCTGTATCTCTGTGTCCCGGTCTGGGGGGCAGGAGGAATCTGCCAAAGACCAACAGTCTTACTTTATCTTACTATACTTCACAAAGGTTCTAAATGTGAAGAGTTTACTTGGATTGCAGTAGCCCATTGGTTGTTCATATATTTAAATAAAATGGTCTACAAACTATTTTTCAAACAATAAGGACTATCTTGGGATATCTGAGCCTGCTTGGTGAGGGTGTGGGGTGTGGGACCTTGGTCTTCATTCCCGTTTTTTCTTTATGGCTTCCACACAGAGATGCTCCCCTATCTTCTACATCAACCAGTAACTGCAATGTACCTTCAATCGTGTAATGTTAGTCTATGACAGTCACTGTGGGTGCTCTGGGGTGATGGTGGGGGAAGCCTTCTTGGATAGAGCTGCAGCCCCAAGTTTCTACCACTGTCTTGCCCCAGCAGGGATGGGGATGGGAATCCATTCCAATGAGACAGGAGCATTCTCTAGGCTTTGTTTGGCTGTTCTGGTGACAAAATTAAGTGGGGAAGATAAATTACTCTTCTTAATTATCTAAAACTCATTAGGTCTCACAATGGAGAACATGAAATAGACCAGGATCCTGATCTAGGCTCAGGTTTTTTGTTGGTTCAGTCAGTTGAACAGGTTCATCTTTAATGGTTACCCTTCTTGCTGCCATGGCAATGCTGTGTAACAACTTAAGAGAAACCGTGAAGCAACTTCCCATCCGGGATTGGGAAATGGCTTGGTCCAGAGCTGTTCAGTGTGACTGGCTGTTTTTGAAAATCCTATCTGTCCTAGTACAGAAAATTCCAAACACCTCTGAGATTGTGGGCATAGCTTTACAGGAGTCTGATTGGGGGGATCCCAGCCATTTGAGGAGCCTGAGTTGTGAATAACGTGTGAATCCTTATTCTTGATGCCCTATCTCAAGAGGAAGTCTCAATGGCTTGTTCTGAGGAAGCCAAAGTCTTTGTGCATGTTGTTCAGGTTGGACCAGCAAGGTAGTTTGTTTGGAGGGAGGAGGGAGCTGTTTAAGAAGACTACATATGTAAGTTTTGAGAACACTGATCTTTTATTTGAAAAATAGGGTCAACTTTTACTCACCTGCCATGTTCTGAGTTTAAGGTTTGATATCCTTGGCCATCAACTGTTGCAGGGAAACCACCCTAAATAATGAAGAAAAGAAGTCGTCTCAGTGTAAAAAAAAAAGTGGTGGGCTTATTTTCTTTTCTTTTGTCTGTTGTTCCCTCTTCCCCTCCCCCAGAGAGAAATTCTCAAAAGAACAACTCAAAAAAAACCAAAATGGCTTCCTAGTGAGAACTTCAGTGATGATCCTTTCCTCCATTTTGGGTATGGGCTTTTCTTCTTTTTACACTGAGATGATTCTTCTTTCCTGCATTATTTAGGGTGTCTGATGCCATCAAGTGTTGCAGGAGAAACTTCAGTCTTGGCTGGTGAGTAGAATAGGAATTGTGCTGGCTGGGCCTGGGCGGGGGGCATTGGTGGGATGGTGGATGGTTGGGAGCCACATTCCCCATCAGCTGGATGTGGGAGAGTGAGATTCCTTGGTGGATTACACTATAGATATCAAAATGACTACAAATTTCAGTTGTTTTTCAGGAACTGCAATAGCATCCATTATATCAATTGTCAGGTATTGGCTTAGGGGTTTTTTTGTGATCCTGTGTTTGGCAGACTGCAATGGCACTTTAGGTTCTTTAATACCATAGCAAGGACACTGAATATGGCTTCAGGTGAGGCCATAGAATGGATTCCTATAACTTGGTAACTTTGTCTTATCTGGGGAGACACCTCTTGTCCTAGTGAATATAGTAGGTTGTATGACCTTGGATTTAAGTGTGGTTCCACCCCTCCTCCCTTTCTTTTTCTTTTTCTTTCTTTTTTTCCAGTTCCTTCTTGGAGGGACCACTCAGTTGAGCCTCTAAGGGACCCAAATCCTTCAGACCTTTTGGAGGTAGGTATCGAAGACCTGTCAGTGGAAGGAAGTGAGAAACAGTAGAATTGGGAGTGTAACTTGAATATGTCATAGAAACTGTATGGATGGGTTAAATAAAACTTTTAAAGCCAGAAAGGAACTTGAGAGATTATCTAGTCCCAACTCCTTTGTTGTATAGATGATAAATATGAGGTCCAGAGTGGTTAAGTAATTTATTCAAAAATAAATAGCTAAGGAGTATTTGAAGCTAGATTTCATGTGAGGTAGAAAAGTTAGCATGTACCACTTCAGCAACAAAATTTCTTAAAAGTTTGATATTTATTTTAAACTTGGACTCTTACAAAGGATGGAGGTAAGGAGGGTTTATAGCAGTCTCAAGGGTTGTTTCAGTTTGACGTGACTTTCACTTTGGAAAGTTATGGAAATGATTTTGAAATTTGGAGATTCTACAAGGGTTTGGGTAGGGAAAGGAATACGTGTTTTGTTGATTCTGTTACCAGGAGGTTCCCATAATATCCATAGAACTCACAGACTCAGGTAGGACCTGAAGGTGAGATTTTACCTTCCTGGAAGCTGGAAATGAGTTAGTATGTGTGTGTCTCACATGGTGATATATCACTTATCATCTGTTATTCTTTACACAGAACCTGGATGACAGTGTGTTTTCAAAGCGGCATGCAAAACTGGAGCTGGATGAGAAGAGAAGGAAAAGGTGAGGCCAGAGTTATACATCCTGGAAACAACCGAGTCCTAGGACCCTGACCTCTCTCCATGCTGTGGAGAGTCCTGGAGCTCTTAACACTCTTAAATTACTGGCTTCCCATTGAGTATCTAAGTTTGAAGTGGTAATTATTGTAGGTAAAGATGTTTGGCCTCTTTTTCTTCATGTATGCCCTTAGTTCCACACTCTGTGGAACACCAACACATGATTTGGACTGCTAGACCCAAACAGCTCTTCCCTAACCAGTTGTTCTCTTTAACAACTCCCACCCCTAACCCCCAGCCCTAGTCAGGAAAAGTCAGCAGAGATCTCATTTGGGTCAGCATTTGGGTTGTTTGGATCACTTTTATAGAGCAGGTTTTTAGTAATGTCGGGTTTGTTTTGTCCGGTTTGTTTTTCCCAGATGGGATATTCAGAGGATCAGGGAACAAAGAATTTTACAGCGACTGCAGCTCAGAATGTATAAAAAGAAAGGAATTCAGGAATCTGAGCCTGAGGTTACCTCATTTTTCCCTGAGCCAGATGATGGTAAGTTTTGTTTATCTAAAAAGAGTAAGATATTTCAAAGAAGTTAGAAAGGGTGCAAGGCTCCAGGATACAACGTGTTGTAAATGAATGGTGTGTTGGAGCAGGTATAGTTGCTAGATATTTCCCACCTATGTCACTAACAAGGTTGCATTTGGCTTTCTTCCATAGTTGAGAGTTTGATGATTACTCCCTTCTTGCCTGTTGTAGCATTTGGACGACCATTACCAAAATTAACTCCACAGTAAGTATAAAGGGCTCTTTTCCCCTTCGTTCTCAGATAGCCTGCACTTCACCTTCCTTTCGAACTTCATGAAAGCCTAGATACAAGGTGGAACAGGTGGCTTAGGGATAGCCATGGTTCTTTGACAGAAGTGAGGCTACCTGGGCAACTAGATTTGTAGTGATAAGATTCCCAAGCCAGGAATTAGAATTGCTTGAGTTAGAAATTGATAATTCAGTCACTTTAATAGTGCGCTATTGCTCTGGCTTTGAGGTGGGAAAGACATTCCAGGCTAGGGACCTGGGAGTCAGGGTTAGGAATGGTGAGGAGCATAGTATCTTCTCTGGAGTTATTCTCATGTCCACACTCCATTCCTGTTAGTCTTGGAAGTTGATTTCCATATCTTTTTTTGCCAGGAATTTTGAGCTGCCCTGGTTGGATGAGCGTAGCCGATGCAGGTTGGAGATCCAGAAGAAGCAAACACCTCACCGGACGTGTAGGAAATAGCTGTGCTGGCAAGAACTTTCTGTCTTCAGATAGTTGTAGCATGCCATTCCCAGAGAGTGGCAGAGACCTGTATATGTGACCTATGTCCTCATGTATGTTGTTATTCGATGATAATGCCCTTTCATACTCCCTTGATCTTGGTTTTGTTTTCATCGCTCATTTCACAAAAACTCTTTCATTGGGCTAATTGTGAATTATAGAGGGTGACTGGGATATCTTTTCCCCTTTTGGGGAAATGAGCTCTCAAGCTAAATCTCTAGGATGGCAGATTTGGAAGCTTCAGGGGTCTGCTTCTATACATTTGTCTATGTTAAAGGGGTAAAAGGGTTCTTTCATTAAACTCATGGAAGATAAAGCAACCCCTGCCTTTAGAGCTGTGCCTGCATGGCACTCTTCTCACCTTGGTGTACTCTTCCATATAGTTTAAGTATAGTGGTTTTTACTCTTAACAAAAATCTTACCACGAGCTTAAGGTCCATATGAGGAATAGCAAGTGAAGTGATGAAGCAAGCATCTTCACAGAATAGAAAAGAAGAGATCAGGGAGTTGGTAGATGAATGTCTGAAGAAAAGACAATTGTTCTCTTATAACTATTCTGTGATATAGCCATATGGGAAGGGATGTTTGGCTGTGATTGTTTTCTTAGTTAATGGGTAAATTAATTTCTTCCCTCATCCCCTCAAAAAATAAAATATTTGGACAAGAGAATGGGGATGGTTAGTTTTGGACAAGTTATGGCTCTAAAAAGCAGCAGTTGGCATTTGGGGATGGCATGTCAGAACCTGTATAGATGTCCTTGTGTCACATCACTTCCAAGGTATTCCTTAGTTGGGCTTTATCCTTTTAGCTGAGCTCTTGGTGGTGGGATAGAGATTTAAGGATGGTAAGGGTGTATGTGGAAATATGTGCTTTCTTTGGCTGGCAAATGTCTGCATCTTGAAACCAACAGATGTACCTAATGAGCTTCTCCATTCACTTTGTAAAAATAGAGTTGTATGTACCATCCTGGTTCTCTCCACCCCACCCCACCTTTTGTGAAACAAATGTCAGGACAGCACTCTAGGCCACTTTGGTCTCAGTGTAAGATCCCTGTAACTATCTGGAAGGAAAACAGAGCCAAGACCTCTGGTCTTAAATATATAGGAATTGCCTTTCTTTAGTCTTCAGGACTATTGTGTGAAAACAAGTAGGGGTCTAATCTCCTAGAAGGTAGGGGCTTTTATCCTTGAAGAGACTATGTCCCCAGATTTATTAGCACTTTTAGAGGAGAAGCCAAGGTATGTAGAGTGTGTGGCCGGCCCATCAGTGGAGCATGAGAGAATAGGATACCATTGTGGGAAGAAAAGAAAAGTTCCTCAGGGGCCTCCCACTGCTAAAGCTTTTTGTGAGATGTTGATCTGTGCTCCCTGGGTTTGACTTTTAAAGGAATTATTCCGGCAGCACATGTAGTATTCTTGGATGATCTTGCTGCTCTTATTTCTCCTTTGTGTGTGTGTGTGTGTGTGGCTATGGGTTTTCATTTGTAACTCCATCTGCTTAGGAGGAGTGGGCTCTCCACAAGGGAACCTGCTGTGAACTTCATTGCAGCAAGAATGTAGAGAGAAATAGGACTTATTCCACTAGGGGCTCTCATCTCACACCTTAAGGAGTGGAAGATTTCTAGAAAAACTGGGCCAGATTTTCTTTGTTCTCCATCATTTTAATATGGCAAGCTGTTTGGCTTTCCTACTCTGACCTATGTTATTTTTTTTTATAATGTACCCAAGAAAAAAAAAGACCAGTGTCTCTTTACTTTGTTCCTTGATTCCTCTCAGTTTCTTCTTGATTTTCAGCATTTGTTGGATTCCTAATTTGGATATGGGTTAGCAAATTAATCTTTTGTTTGTGCCCTACCCAGGGGACTCCCCAGATTCTGAATTTGAGCTAGACTAAGAGGAATCCATGAGGTGCTATCTGGCCAGACTTAAGTGGATTCTTTTCCTTGGTTCTCCCTCTACCTAGGACCTCTTATTTTATTTTCCCCTCTACTAGATCAATTCTCCTTTGACTTGGATATGTAGAGGTTTGTTGAGGAGGTTGGAGAGTAGATTAGCAAAGTTTCAAGAGCGAAATTACAGTGTGTTAGAGTGTGGGGGGAAAAATCAGTCTTATTTTTTCCCTACATGGGATACAACACTGTGAAATTCAATCTTCAACTGAAGGCCCTGCAGTTCTCCTAAAACATAGTTCTTTGTTTCTTTCTTTAACAAAGTTTAAGCTAGTGTTAATAAATTAAAAAGAAAAATTGCTTGTCTGTCCACTTCAGCTTTGTTTTAAGCCCATTTCATATTGTTGTCAGTGTTGTAATTCATACTTTTGATACCATTTCTGATGTGTAAAATTGGTTGTCTTGTAAATATCTTATAAAGAGTTCAATTGTAAATAAACTATTGTGGCTGTTAATTTTTGAACTTCTGCTTTAATTTATTTTATCGGGAAGTATTAAACAATTGTGTTTGCAGATTTTAAAAGATGAGAAAAAAATCTATTTCACAAAATAGAAAAAAACTCCATTTTCCCTTTTATATAAGGTATTCACTTCCATTTGTGTATGAGCACAATGCATGTTTCATTTCTTTGTCCTGTGTTCTTCCTTACACATAACTAGCAACTTTAAAAGTGAGAGTATAGGGTAGGATACTTGGTGCCTACTGTCTAAATTAATAAAACCTCAAAGTTGGAAAAGACCTTAGAGGTCATCTAGTCTGACCTCTAATACATTCCAGACAAATGAAGTCCAGATTGTGCTCCAACATTTCTTTTTTTTTCTATAAATTTTTTTTCTGTTAGAAAATTCTTCCTTGTTGACAAAATCTAACTTCTTGTAACTCAAACCCATTGGTTCTTTGCCTTCCAGGGTGATGAATAAAGATCAGCTCCTCCTTTTCCTCAAAGTCCCCCGATTAAAGATACCTGTGGCTATTCCAACTCTTCATGGTAAACATTCAGAGATATTACACTTCCTCAAAATAAAGGATTTTGAATTTTTCAGTGCCCTCTGGATGAGTGAACAATTTGCTCATGTCCATTTAAAAACTGAGCCCACACCAACTGAAAGGCAAAGTGGCAGACATCACTTTTCCTTATTCAGACACTAAACTTGGCAGCCTTATTTGCATCAATTTACTTTGTGATCAGTAAGATCCTTCATGTTTTTTTAAAACCTTAAATCATATATCTTCCATTTTTAACCCTGGACAGTTGTAACTAGATTTACAAGTTGTCACATCTGGCCACTTGTTTAACCAGTTGAGATCTGTTTGGATCCTATCTCTGAAGGCATTCAGAAAGCATTCTAGTTTCATACTGTCTATAAATTTGGTAAGCATGAGGATTCTTAACCATACATAATTTGTAAATGTTACACACGACAGAATCCTGTACTGTGCCACGGTGACCTTTGTTTGAGATATGTGTATTATTAACGTGCACTCTTGTAGGTGCACTAATAACTTAGTTCACACATCGTGTCATTACAGTCCAAAGAAAATACTGTTTTTGTCATTGATGACAAATGCCTTGACAAAATCAAGACATTCCCTTTTCTACCCGTGTGGTAACCCTGAACAAGAAGGGAATCATGTCAGGATATTGAACCAATGCGAGTTCCTATGATCACCTCTTCTTTTTAAATCAGTTCTAAAACCTTGGTAAAACTAGCATCTTACCAGCCTGCTCTTTGGAATGGCTGGAGTGGGAAGACAAATGAAGAAGGAAGAGGACACAAGAACGCAAGGAAAATACTGCAACATTAAGTCCAGGCTTCACTGCAGACAACTGGTTTCTCCTTCACCCTTTAGCTTAAAATGGGTGGTGTGGCAAATCTGATGTAGCACAATGGCTTTAGAGGTTCACCTTGATTCGAGTTTACAAAACAAATGCAGTAAAATGATTTGCTACAAACGTAAGGAGAAACGAGAAATGTACAAAGAAAACCATGACAGCTCTAATGCCGCAGTGAAGCTGTGACAGGTCAACGCCTTCCTCTTGGAAAGCCCAAGATGGCCGGGAAAGGAGCCGAACGACACTGCCCAAACGCAGCTCCCCTTGCCCGGGGCCTACCCAGGGGAAGTCAGGGGACGCGCCACGCCCCCTCACGTCACGACTTACGTCATCCCGTTCGCCCGCAAACGTGCCGCAGGACGCCATCTCCGTCCCCAGCCTTCAGAAAAGCCGGGAGGTCAGCGTCGCACGTGAAGCATGCTGGGAGTAGCTCTCTAGCCTCCCGGCAGCCCCAGCGACAGGCGTACGTAGGCGCTGGCTGGCCGTTCTCCGTAAGATGGCGGACCGGCGGCGGCAGCGCGCTTCGCAGGATACCGAAGACGAAGAGTCTGGTGCTTCCGGCTCAGACAGCGGAGGTTCTCCTCCGCGGGGCGGCGGGAGTTGCAGCGGGAGCGCTGGAGGTGGCGGCAGCGGCTCTCTGCCTTCCCAGCGCGGAGGCCGAGCCGGGGCCCTTCATCTACGGCGGGTGGAGAGCGGAGGGGCCAAGAGCGCTGAGGAGTCCGAGTGTGTAAGTGCGCGCGAGCGGGGCGGGCCGGGGCAGGTGGCGTGCCGGCCTGGGGGCGGGGTGTAGATGATGATGGGAGGCTGGGAATTGGTGGTAAATGCTGGGGTATATTGTGTTGGAGTAGAGGACAGCTATTCCAGTGCGGTTTGCATCCGGAGCCCCAAGGGAAGAGGAAAGGTTGAGAGTTTCAGGGGGAGGGCAGAGCGCTGCGAATGGACAGCGAATGTTTATTAGGAAATCGGGCCTGGAGGCGAAGAGACCAGATCTTCCTCAGATGCTACTTGTTAAAGATGTACCATTTCTCGTCTCCCTTTTCAACCATTTTGCTCTGAGTTTCAGCTCTCCATCCCCCTCCCTGGAAATCACAGAACTAACCCATGACTTCTCGTTTTCTTCAGGAGAGTGAAGATGGCATCGAGGGCGATGGTGAGTAGCATCAGGATGAGTTGCCCAAAAACCCAGGTCAGGTATTTGCAGTAGTTGACATCCTCTCAGACTGTTACGGATTTGGGGAGAGGTTTCCACAGAGTGGCCCTTTGTAGCATAGTGCTTAAGAGCAAATGTTTTAGCAGTGACTTAGGCAAGTCACTCTTTGATCTTGTTTCCCATCTGGAATAGGGAACTGTAATTTTATCTTTATCATACATTGATTTCAGAATTAAATGAGATTTTAGCCAGATCCACAGCAAGTAGTCAGGAAATGTATTATAATAATTTCTGTTGCATTTTTTTCTTTACATGTTTCTGTTCTCTTTTAGCTGTTCTGTCGGATTATGAAAGTGCAGAAGACTCAGAAGTGAGTGTGATAGGTTCTTTTTCCTTTGGTGTAGGTGGAAAATGTATTTTAAAAACATATACACCTGTGGTTCAAAAGTACCATGACCTACTTGTTAACTCCTCTTGTACATTATTTATATATGCATTTGAAAAACTTACAAAAAGGCTTGTTCAGTAAGAGGGAAACTTGATGCAAGCCTCTTCAGGCCACACATGTTATACTGTTAGTAATTGGCTTTTCACCTTATCTGAAGAAAATAAGGTTCTAAATAAGAGAGAACATTCTGAAGCCCTTCACAGGAAACTTGACAATTCATTTTATGCTGCCTAAATAGTGAAGCCAGCCAGTTCTTTTGTTTTGTTTTTTGAGTGTATCCGAAGACCTTGAAAGGGCAGGATTCTGAGTGGTTTTTGTCAGAAACATCCCTCAGTTTATAGATGGGGCTTTATCTTTAGAAGAAAGTTTTCCTAAGCCAAGCCTCTGTGGGCTTGTTTTGATTGGATAAACTACTAGAGAGACCATCAGAATACCTGTTGGTTTCCTGGGATTGAATAGAGTCCTGAGTTCTGGATTTGGGTGATGGAGTTATATATCAAATTTTCATTTTATAAGTTTTATAGAACTGTCACTACATTTCAGACTTTTTATTGAACCCTGGAGTTGGCAACAGTGAACACTATACCAAAATTCTTAAATTTAGGAATTTTAAGACTTAGTAAGGAAGTCAGACAATCATAGGCAATCATAGGTATTGGTGAAAACTGCTGGAGGATACGGTTAAGTAAGGTGTTAATGGCTTGATACTGAATGTATCTTAGGCAGTCAGGGAAGAATAAATTGGAATTAGGCAAACCATGTTCTGGGCAGAGGGAGCAATAGATGCAAAAGCCCAGAGGCAGGAGAGAAAATTGAATATTTGGGAAATTGAAAGTAATCTGGTGTGACTGGAGCATTGTTGAGATAGGATGGATACCAGAAGTAAAGGCAAATTAGTGAGCAGGAGCCAGATCATGAAGGGGCTTGTTTCTTCTTTTCATTAAGTATCTGCTCTGTGCTAGGAGCTGTACTAGGCACTGGAATAAAAGACACGTGGTTCCACCTTTGTGAAATTTACATTTTGGGTCAGAAGGGGGAATAGACAGTTAAGTAATTATAACAATGTTTGGTAAGTGCCGTGATCCCGTTTGGAAACACAGGGTGCTTTGGGAGCACATAACAGGGCCAACTAACTGGATTTAGGGTATTTGGAAACCCTTAGAGGATGGGATGTTAAAAGAGAGATCTGACGGATGAGTATGAGATAGCCAGGCATAGTTTTCTAAGGAGAGGTAACACTGTCTGGGAAGAGGGTCTGGAAGGAATGGACTGCATGACGAGTTGAAGGATGTGAAAAATTTAGTATGGCAAGTGACGAGTCGATGAATCCAAATTTTAAAGTACCTTATAAACCAGGTTAAAATTTATTTTAATTTAAAGCTAAGGAAGTGAGAAAATGTAACAGGGTTTTAAACAAGAGTGTCAGATCTTAGGAACGCTGGCATCAGGAAATCTAGTTGGCCAGTCCTACTGCAACAGAATCTTCAGAGGGAGGGAAGACTCAGACATTTATATGTTAACAAGTTTCCTGGTTGATGCTTATGCACAGTAAAATTTGAGAGTTTTATAACAGTTACTTTGTCTGCAGTGGAGAGAGTTGATCTGAGGGGTGAAAGATTTGAGAAAATCTAGTTAAGAAAGCTATTGTAGAAGTCTAGGCAAGCAGTAAATGTGGCATGGAGTGGAATGGTAGTGAAAAATAGAAGTAGAACTGAAAGTTATTTAGGCTATGGAATTGACAGAATGTAATGACTTATTTTCTCTGAAGTCAGCGGTGTAGTCTGCAAAGTAAAAGAGATGAGCAGTTTCGGGGTGAGGAATGTTTGCAGATGTCACTAGAGAATGGAAACGGAAAGACTGCGAGGCAGTATGGCATGTTCGGTGGAGTTCGGTGATTGAATTTATAGCAACTCACCATTCTGTATGTAAATGAGTTTGGGTGTTATCCTAGTAGCAAGGAAAGAGGCTACTGAAGGCTTAAGTGTCGCAAATGAATTGTGGATGAGGCAAGAATGGAGACAGGGAGCTGATAAGAGGTTGTTAGGATAGTCCCAAGGAACATGATGAGGCCCTAAAGAAGGGACATGGCAGTGGGATTGGCAAAATGTAGACAGATTTGGGAGATTTAGATGGTACTAATAGAACCCAGAACTGAATGTGAAATGAAGCCTGCATTAAGAAGGAGTCAAAAGAATACTCAGGTTGATGAATCGTGTTATTCACTAAGAATGGGACCAATGGAGGAGGAGGTTTTAGGAAGGACACTAGTGGTAAAATTTTGGCTGTTTTGAGATTGAGGAACCTGTGGTAGCAGCCAGCTAAATGTGGCTATTTAAATTTAAATTAATTAAATTTAAGTTAAAACTTCAGTTCCTCAGTTGAAATAGCTACATTTTACTTAATAGCCACCTGTGGCTGGTGGCTGCCATTTTGGCCAGCACAGATAAAAATATTCTCACCATTACAGAAAGTCCTATGGGATTGTAGTGGTCTAGATTACAGAAAAAGATTTGACATTCTGACTTTTATAGTAATTGTTAATTGCTCTTCTTTGTTACTGAGTATACTTAGACACTGAAGTTTAGTGTTGCTTATTTCTTAAAATTTGATCTCACTCAATCTACAGGCTAGTTTTTCAACCCTTTACAATTTATCTGTTGAAAAAATTTTGATGGTTGCTCACTCATAGTCTAATTCAACATGCTCCCTCTGTCCTTTGTATTTCTTGCAAAATGGTATTTTCAGATTCATGGAAACAATGTGAACCAAAGATTTTATCTTGAGCGAAACCGACCACCCAATTTTCTTTTCTTTAGGTCCAGTAATTCAATTAGAATTTGTCTTGGTGTTGATTATTGCAAGTCAGTGTTCACAGATAGATGTCCTCTACAGTGTGTCATGGAGCTCCTAAATGTTCTTTGTCTTCAATATTTAACCCTTTTTTTCTAATCTTTTATCTTTTTTTCATTTCTATTCAATATGATTCTCCTCTCAATAGTTTCTCTTCATTGTGGGACCCTACCCTAGAAAGGAGCCCTGGTAGCCAGGTCAGTTTCAAGATTTCAGAGCAGTTAGACTGCTTAGCCCCATTCAGACCACCTTATCACAGAATCCTTATGCTCACATGCTACTGGAGATAGTAAATTCCCTCCTAGTTTCACCTGTTCTCAGTTTTGCTTTCCATTGAATACCTGTTGATTATTTCAGGGTTCTCCTATTCTCAGGTCCATTTACTTCTCTCTCCTTTTTCTGACACTAATCAGATGCAACAGTCTTGTGGCTGTTGGTGCTTTGTTTTCATGTGCTTATATTTTGGTGTCTTGGATAGATCTTATAACCTAGTCTTGTTGTACGTGTCAGAGGGTTTTGATTTTACTGTCTAGAAGCTCTCGTTTTATGTGGAGATTTGAAGAGATCAAAAACTATGCTAATACCATTTTCCCAGAATTTTCCAAGAAAAAATTTTTAAAGAAACTTGACTATGAAGGGGAGACTAGAGAGATAGTAACTAGAAAGAAGCTTACGAAGTTAAGAGAGGGTTTGGTGGTTATATTTTTAAGTTAGAGGATCAAATATGGTTAAAGATTAAAGGAATGAGTAGAAAGGGAAAGAAAAGGGAAGGTGTAGGTAATAAGTGTACTGGTGTTCTTGACTGAGTATGTGAGAAATAGGAACCAGACAAGGGTAACATTTTCCATTGTAATTCTAGAAAGGTAGAAAGGGAAGGAGTGTGGGGAAGAAGCTGGTGTTCCTGTCCTTGTTTTCTTTGTGAAATAGAATGAAAGAGAAGGAGTTTGGTGTAGGAATGAGATAGGAGTTGAGACTAAAGGAGGTTCGAGTAGCTGAGTTTGGATGTGGCAGTGATATGTGAAGTTACCTTAACTCTTTTCAGTGACGTCCATAGTCTGGTTAAGCCTAGAGAAAGGAGACATTTGAGTTGATCCAGTCCCGGACACATGGGAGTGGCAGGGAATTAAGAGTATTATTAGTAGTGATTGAAATGAGCGGGCCATGGAATCTAGAAAGATAGGAAAGTGAATGTGGGAAAGACTGATTGATAGGAGAATGTGAGAAGGTCAAGGGAGTAGATATTGAAAGTTGTAGATGAGAGAGTAAGGGAAAAAATGGGTAAGAACAGGAATAATAGGCAGGGTTTTTTGAAAAACAGCTTTATTGACATATTTACCTACAGTTTATCCATTTGAAGTGTACAATTCTTTGATTTTTAGTATATCCGCGGATATATGTGGCCATTACCACAGTTTCAGAACATTTTCATTACCTTAGAAAGAAAGCCTGTAGCTTTTAGTTATCACTCCCTACCCTTAGTTCCTGCATCCTCATCCCATCCACCCTTAAGCAACCACAAATATACAGTGTCTAGAGATTTCCTTGTTCTGGCCTTTCATATGAATAAAATCATAAGTGGACTCTTGTGACTGGCTTCTTTCACTTAGCATAAAGTTTCCAAGTGGGATCATGTATCAATACTTCATTCCTTTTTATGGCTCAATAATACTTTATTGTAGGGACGTACCACATTTTGTGTATCCATTCACCTGTTGATGGACATTTGGGTTGTTTCTATTTTGTTCGTTGTTGTTGTTACGAATAATGCTGCCATAAACATTAGTGTACAAGTTTTTCTTTGGATGTATGTTTTTATTTCTCTGGGTGTGTACCTCAGAATGGAATCACTGAGTCATGTGGTAACTGTATTAAATCTTTGAGGAACTGCCACACTTTTCCAAAGCAGCTGTATTATATTCCCAAAAGCAAATGTATAGGGATTCCAATTTCTCCACATACTCAATAGCACTTGATTTTTTTGATTCTAGCCATTCTAGTAGGTGTGAAATGGTGTCTCATTTTGATTTGCATTCCCTTGATGATTATGATTTTGAGCATTTGTGTGTGTGTGTGCTTATTAGCCATTTGCATATCTTCCTTGGAGAAATGGCTGTTCAGATACTTTGTCCATTTTTAAATTGGGTTGTATTTTAATCGTTGAGTTGTAAAAGTTCTTTATATTTTCTGGATACAAGTTCCTTATCAAGACATGATTTGCAAATGTTTGTTTTCTATTCTGTGGGTTTTGTGTTCATTTTCTTGATGGTGTAAGATTTTAATTTTTAGGAAGTTCAGTATATGTTTTTCTTTTGTTGCTTGTGCTTTTGATGTCATATCTAAGAAGTCTTTGCCAAATCCATGTCAAATCCAAAGTCAAAGATTAACCCCTTTGTTTTCTTCTAAGAGTTTTATAGTTTTAGCCCTTACATTTAGGTCTTTGATGCTTTTTGAGTTAATTTTTGTCTATGGGATGAGGTAAGAGTCTAACTTCATTCTTTTGCATATGGTAGTTTTGATCAAAGTCTAGGGTATTTAAGATTTAAGAAATGAAGGTTTACTGTAAAACCTACATAACAGTTGCAGATGTCGATATAAGAAACATCCAAACCTGTAGAGGACTTTAATGAGTTCATTTGAGCCAAACCGACAATATGCCTGGGAGCAAGATCTTAAATGCTCAGGAGAATAACTATTTTGTAGCTTTTATGCATTTGAAATTAGGGGACTTAAGGAGGTGGAAGAAAGCAAGGCAGGGATTGGATTATAGGATACTTAACAAGATTATGAGCTCTATCCGGTGGCTTATTTCAAAAATGTGTTAACCTAGATGCCCAGAAACAATGGACAGAGCTTAAGGCAAAGATAAACCCTTTACTAAAGAAGTTATATGCCTGGCATAAAACACAGGTTAAACTGGTCTGAAGTATGGCCATGGAAATGGATGACTCAAGTGGAGGTGAACTCAAGTCTTCAAGTCAGTGACAGGGTAGGCCCATGCAGAAGTGTAGAGATATAGCCAGGTGATAGGAGCCCCAGAGGAGCAGGAGTTTAAGATGAGGCTGAAGGAGTTAGGTCTGGAAGAGACATTGAGAATGAGAAATATACCAGCTCTACCCCTTACTCTGAAATATGTGAGGAGTGCGAGAATGAGCTAAAACCTCTGTAGCGAGAATTCTGCCAGGGTAGCAGTTGCTTCAGGGGAGAGTTAGGCATTAGAGTTGGAAAGAGTGTGGTGAAATTAGCAGTAGGGGAGTTTGTCTTTGGAAAAAGGTTTTGATGTCAGCCCTCAGCCAAAGCAGCATGACCCAAAGGTAGCACTTTGGCTTCAGTTAGGCCAGACTTTGACTCTAATTTGGAGTCTCCTCAGCACTATGCTATTTGTATCTTTCTGTTCTGCTTGGAAACAAAAGTAGTGTCTCATTTAAAATAAAAGAGTTGTTTCATTTGGCATTTCACCACAGACTAGAGGACGTGGAGCATAAAACATACTTCCCTCATTAATAATGCTGATATTGTTTTAAGATTTTTGAATGCAGGGGGTGTGTGTGTGTGTATGTGTGTGTGTGTTGGGGGTGGGGGGTATAATGAATTAAGGTCACATGTACACACCAAGCAAGATTCTAGCAATTTCTGCTTCAGAATCTGCAGGGAACATATGGCCAAGGAAATAACTGAATGTTTACCACCCACCTATCCCCATCTCAAGTGGAGGGAAAACTTATGATTGAAGGAAAATGAGAAGAATCAAGGGTGCTTGGTTGTTCAAAAAAATAAAGCTATGGGTAAAGACTTGATTCCCATAGTGTAGGAGTGGTCAAGTAGTCTCAATTCTGTGTATTTCTTACCAGAATCACCTTTCTGGGAATCCTAACCCAAAACACTTAGAGGCCGAAATACCCAGATGCTTAACGGGAGAATGGGGAAGAGGAATTAATTGGCTTGTGTGGGCCTATCAGGCGAACTCATCTCTATTTGAAGAAAAGGCAGAAACACAGACTTTGAGAGCTGCTTGCTTCATCAGGAATCTTACAGCAAGTTTCTTTGATCAGATTCCTGAGGCCTTCCTGGGTCTACAGTTATGAAAGGATCTGGTTCAGGTCAAGTGTCAAGACTCATTAGGAGAATAAGAGACCTTTTATACACGTATCTACCAGGTGGCAGAAGTGTATTGGCAGAGGTGTAACCCTGACATGTTAACTCAGCAGTGGGGACTAGACTACCTTCCCTCGAACCCATTTCTTTGTGTCCTCACAGGTCTCTAAACCTACCTCCCTAGCCTATAGCTCTGCCTCCTTAGGTCCAAGTCCTGTGAGGACAAGGAGGTAAGAGTAACTTCTAAAGCCATTCCCCTTAGCATGAACCTTAGCTTCTCCTTTTCCCTGCTTAGAACTAGCCACAGCTCTATTACCTTTCCTTATGGCCCCTATTTAGAGGATGACCTAAGGACCCTCCTTTGTGTGGACAGACCTACCACTTTCTCTGTCACAAACAGGGTTATTTAATCTTAATGTGGCAAAAGAGGGAAAAGATGAGAGGAAAGAGAGCACTTGGACTTTAGTTTTTATTTTCATTTCTAAGATGTAATTTCTATGATGTTCTCTAAAGTTTTCCAAGTCAAAATTTTATAATTATGTAATTCTGGACAGAGTTTTTGACTAGGGGGATCTCATGCTGCAGAAAGTTTAGTAATCGTAGACATCAAAAATGTAAGCCACTGTTTTCCAACTTGAGGATAATGGTGTCTTGGGAAATCATGGCGTTTTTATGAGGGGCTTGCAAATCCACTACCTCAGCTCTCATTTATAGACTATACATCTTTCACCTTTACATACTACTATTTTGAATATATATAAACTGTAAATATATTTTAAAGTATTATCGACTGTATAGCAGTTTGTCATGTTTTCTCAGTCAGTGGATACTGTACCGAGCTGCTGTCTTATGGAGATTCATGAAAATTTTAGATCCTAAAAAGGGGCCCACATAATTTAAAAGGTTGGACATCTGTGCTCTAAGCCATTTGAGATGAGAGAATTCACAACTTGAGTTAGGATATAGTTATTAGACACTGCATGTTTAAGAGACAGTTCGTGGAGGGGGAGAGAAATTATCAACAAGGATTAAACTTGTTCTGTGTGCTAGGCACTGTAAAGCTTCCCATCCATATCCCCTGGGCTCCTTCCCCAGAGTCTGCCACTGTTAACAGTTGCTCGCATATCTGGAAAGCTCATATAGATCAGTATTAGCATATGTATATGTAGGTAAAAATTTTGAGGGACATTTTTTATGTGACTTTATTTTTAGTGTTCCTGTTCTCTAGAAATTCTAGAAAGAATTTTGTTATGTTTGCTTTTAATTCTTAAGTTTGGTAGAAAATGTTTTCCTAAATAATGGAGAATAAAAATGTGCACCACGGCTGACAGAGAAACTTTTCTCAGGGTGAAGAAGGGGAATACAGTGAAGAGGAAAACTCCAAAGTGGAGATGAAATCAGAAGCCAACGATGCTGCTAATTCTTCAGCAAAAGAAGAGAAGGGTGAAGAGAAGCCTGACACCAAAGGCACTGTGACTGGAGAGAGGCAAAGTGGGGATGGACAGGTCAGTACCCACCAAAGGCCTCCATTCGGGGGCTGGAACAGGGAGGCTCTCAACCTTGGAGTAAGGAGCCCTTTATCTGTCCTCCAGGAGAGCACAGAGCCTATGGAGAACAAAGTGGGTAAAAAGGGCCCCAAGCATTTGGATGATGACGAGGATCGGAAGAACCCAGCATACATACCTCGGAAAGGGCTTTTCTTTGAGCATGATCTTCGGGGGCAAACTCAGGAAGAGGAAGTCAGGTAACAGCTCTTGCTGCTATTTAGTATGTATTTAGTGTTAGTGTATGCCAGGCATTTTGCTAAATGCTTTGACCTTTGTTATTTCATGTACTACTCCCAACATTTTAGGGTAGGTATGGTGATTGTTCCTCATACAAATGAGAGTGAGGCTTAGAATATTTGGTAACTCTTGGTGGAGCGGCCAAGATCCAGACCCATACTTCTATTGCCTTCATTAATCTGAAGCTGTGAAGTACCTGCACAGACTGCCTTATAGGAGAGAGATGTTTCCAAGGTGCTGAGTAGTTGGAAGTGAAGTCTTTCCTCATTTCTGTTCCTGTTGTATTTGAGCCCAGCAGGCCCTGAGGTGCTACTATTCACTCTTGCTTTTGGGAGGCCTGCTTTGTATAATCTGGGAAGATGGGGAGACTACACGAAGCTTCTTCTGTTTCTCTGCCCAACCCTGTTTGTTGCCTGAACATCTTTACTTGGCAAGTTCTGCCAACCCAAGACACCTTTCCCTGGTTTTATCCAGACCCAAGGGGCGTCAGCGAAAGCTATGGAAGGACGAGGGTCGCTGGGAGCATGACAAGTTCCGAGAAGATGAACAGGCTCCAAAGTCCCGACAGGAACTCATTGCTCTTTATGGATATGACATCCGTTCAGCTCACAATCCTGATGACATCAAACCCCGAAGAATTCGGAAACCCAGGTGAGGAAATTTAGGAGCCTACACTATTGATATTGTAGAAAGAACTCTGCTTTTTAAAATGCCATTCTAGCCTTTAATTGAATGGGTGAGGAATATGGGAAGTCTCCCTGACCCTAAGTTTTTATCTCTAGTAATCTCTTTTGTTATTTCTTTTCTTAAGACTTTTCATTCTATTTTTTCAGGTTTGGGAGCCCTCCACAAAGAGATCCAAACTGGATTGGTGAGCGATCAAACAAGTCCCATCGCCACCAGGGTCCTGGAGGCACCCTACCACCAAGGACATTTATCAACAGGAATGCTGCAGGTACTGGCCGCATGTCTGCTCCCAGGAATTACTCTCGATCTGGGAGCTTCAAGGAAGGTCGTGCAGGTTTTAGGCCTGTGGAGGCTGGTGGGCAGCATGGTGGCCGGTCTGGTGAGACTGTTAAACATGAGACTGGTTACCGGTCACGGCGCCTGGAACAGACTCCTGTGAGAGATCCGTCTCCAGAAGCAGATGCTCAAGTGCTTGGCAGTCCTGAGAAGGAAGAGGCTGCCTCAGAGATAACAGCTCCTGCTCCTGACACTGCACCACCAGCCCCTGACAGGCCTATTGAGAAGAAATCCTATTCCCGGGCAAGAAGAACCAGAATCAAAGCTGGGGATTCAGTCAAGGTTGCAGAGGAGGTGCCCCCTCCACCTGAAGGGCTGCCCCCGGCACCTCCAGCTCCAGAAACTACTCCTCCTCCACCTGCTAAGACTGGGAACTGGGAGGCTCCAGTGGATTCTACTACAGGTGGACTTGAGCAAGACATGGCACAACTAAATATAACAGAACAGAATTGGAGTCCAGGGCAGCCTTCATTCCTGCCACCACGTGAACTTCGGGGTAGGTACCTTAGGGTTAGTAACTAGCTTTTTTCTCTTTGCATTATTGGGTTTGGGGGCATGGGACTTATGTCTCTCAGGGATATGCTGTGTGAGAAATATCTACGTTTTCATTAATTGCAAGAAACAGATGGCTTCCTAGGTACATTCATCCAAAGATCTTGTATAGCAGTTTTATCTGTTACCCAGGATTGCCTACTACTTTGCCTACTATTTTAACTGATCAGTTGTCAGTAATGAGCTTTTGAGTGCAGAATCCTTTATCACTCTGTAGAAAAGGTGGAAGAAGGCAGTGTTCTTATTATTTGAGCTAATGGATAAAGTTTTAAGGCAGAAACTTTTTCATTTGAATTTGGATGAGTATCTTTTAAATTAGAAAGAAAACCTTTCTAATTTCCTTAATTTAGATCCAGGCTGTCCAATAGACTTTTCCATAGTGATGGTGCTTTTGAATACTTGTAATGTGTCCAGTGACTGAGGAACTGAACTTTTAATTTAAATTAATTGAAATTTAAATAGCCACATGTGGCTAGTGGATTATCATATTAGACAGCAGAGTTCTAAATACTAGGACCTATCTACCACCCCTTTTGCCCATCCTTTATGCCTCTCTCTAGCCAGATAGATCAAAGGATCTTTTCCTTAGTTTCTGAAATCTAATTTGAACAAAGATTGGAAATCCTCATAAAGACTGGGAGTTTCAGCATCTTTCTCTGGTATGCATAGTTTTTGAATACCAAAAACCAGTGTAGCCTAAACTGGACTGGGAGTTGATCTTTGGATAGAGGAGTACACCCTCCTTCCCATGGATGTCTTGTTACCGTTGGAAGACAGTCTCTAGGATGTTATCCTTTTTTTGTCCTGAGCTATTTTCAGTCAGAGGGGAATCTCTTCCAAACTTCCAGCCAGACCTCTGTGGCCAGAAATAATCAGGTAGATTTGCAGAATATCCTTCCCCTGTCCAGTTGTTGCTCAGAAACTTGTGAGCTGAGATTTTTCACTATGTTTGATAATGTAATATGCTAATTGTAACTTTCCAGGGATTCTGTACAGGGACATATTTGATGGGGAAAATTTGAATGTGTATTTTCTCACTGAAGTAATTTTTTCATGTTCAAAGGCTTTGTTGCTGTATTAAGGTGGTGGGCAGTGGGGGCAAATTTCCAAATGCTGATATTGACAAGAAGCAGAGATATTTTTAAAGGAATTTTGTTAGTTTAAAAACAGCCGTTCTCTACATTGGATTCTTCAACCTGTTATTTCCTTGTATGTTCAAGCCTTACTCACATCTGTTTACTCTGCAGCATTGACTTTTTTGGTGTATTGCAGGTATGCACAACCACATACACATGGGAGCAGGACCTCCACCTCAGTTTAACCGGATGGAAGAAATGGTACAGAAGGGGAAGAGGAGTAGATGGGGGAGGGGGCAGAATATAATCGCTTGTTCACTGTTTAAACCAAGATAAGATCGTGAAGTCAGTTTTTCTATTGATAACCACATTTCTTTTAATTTGGGTCTCTAGAAATGTAGAGGGTTTGGGTTCAAATCTTGATGTTTTTCACTGATTTTTCAATTCATTTTGCAAATATTTTTTAAACACTTGCCACACAGAAGGTAAGAATTTTGTATCTAAAGGAGGGCTGGACTTGATATGAGAGTCAGCCTTCTGGAAGTCATCTTGTTCAGTCTTCTTTCTTTATTTCAGGGTGTCCAGGGTGGACGAGCCAAACGCTATTCATCTCAGCGGCAGAGACCTGTGCCAGAGCCCCCTGCCCCTCCTGTGCATATCAGTATCATGGAAGGACATTACTACGATCCTCGTGAGTTTTTTTTTCTTATTGTTGGAGTACCTTTTTTGGCAGGGTGAAGTGAACTAAGAGACCAGCCTCTTACCTCCTGAATTTCCTTTCTGACCTCTCATGTGGTTATTATTGTTTGGTGGTTGTTTTCTTCACATGGAAAATTGAGAACATCTCTTAAAGGGTTTGGGGAACAAGGAGACTTGGCCATGTGATATGAGAGTATGGGTTTATGAGAGTCCCAATGTGATATCTTACAGTGCAGTTCCAGGGACCAATCTACACCCATGGTGACAGCCCTGCCCCACTGCCTCCTCAGGGCATGATTGTGCAGCCAGAAATGCACCTTCCCCACCCAGGTAAGCATTGCACCTCTGCTTATATACTTTTAGTATGGGAGGATATGTGTTGGGGGCTCATAAACTCCATCCTCCTGAGATCCGTGCTGCTTGCCTGTAAGGCTGACCACTCTGGGTGCTTGGGCAACAAACTCCTCTTGGATCCATCCTAAGGACTGCCATCCTGAGCCTGTTAATGCTGAGCAGTCCAGCCAGGCCATCCCATGGAAATAGTGTTATCTTCTATTTCAATTTTTGTTTTCCTCTCTTTGTCCAGGTTTACATCCCCATCAGACACCGGCACCTCTGCCCAATCCAGGCCTCTATCCCCCACCAGTGTCCATGTCTCCCGGACAGCCACCACCTCAGCAGTTGCTTGCTCCTACTTATTTTTCTGCTCCAGGCGTCATGAACTTTGGTAATCCCAGTTACCCTTATGCTCCAGGGGCTCTGCCTCCCCCACCACCTCCTCATCTGTATCCTAATACACAGGTGAGATGGCTAGTGAGATTTTTCTAGGTACACATCTTTTAAATCAGACAGGAATGTGGTATGGGGAGAAGGTTCAAGAAATTTAAGAGAACATTTCAATGCCACCTATTTACAAGTGGTGCTAGGACGCCTCTTGGTGGTCAGGAGCTGGAAATGCAGCTTATGTACTGTCCATCTGTTCTCTTTCATTTCTTTAATGGTGTTTCCTTCAAGTGTTTTAATTGGTCATAGGTGGCCATTTATTCAACTGCATAAAGAAACTATACTTACTAGCTCTCCCCAAGTCCTCCCTGTACTGCTTAACTCCCAACTGGTTGACATCATCTGATATCTGGAGTATCACCACTGAGCTCACCCTCTTCTGTTTGTCAGCTGATGATAGGAATTAGACAAAAGCTGGGCAAAACTTTGAAGAAGCAGGAACCAGAGCATAACTGGGACATAATTAGGACATACCAGAACATAATCATTTTATTTTAAAAAGGGCCAGCTTAGAGTTTTGAAAAGTTATAAATTTCCCAGTACTCTTTATTTTTGTGCCTGAACAATGTATTCTGTTTATTATAGCTTGAATTAATTTCTAACTTTTTCTTTTCCTGGCTCATTTGGGTATCCAGGCCCCATCGCAGGTATATGGAGGAGTGACTTACTATAACCCTGCCCAGCAGCAAGTACAGCCAAAGCCCTCCCCACCCCGGAGGACTCCCCAGCCAGTCACCATCAAGCCCCCACCACCTGAGGTATGAGAGCTTTTTCCTGTGTTTAGGGCATATCTGTATCAGTGGGCTTTCCTTTTCTCCAGAAGATTTCCCTCCTTTTCTGGGTATGTTTCTATAGAAAACTTTTTTTTTTTTTTTAACAACCTGATAACAAATTCTAACTTTTTTATTTTAGGTTGTAAGCAGGGGTTCCAGTTAATACGAGTTTCTGAATATTTTAAATCTAACATGATATAAAAGTAAGTGTACAACTTACTATGATTCTTACAACGTTCTTAAAAACTAATGCTTATACTTACTTGCTTAACAGTCAACAAAACGAATGCTTTAAGTTGTAATCATGTCCTGTCTTGGGGGAGGCTTTAAAGAAGTCCCAAAATTTCTAGTATCTTTGTTTCCCGAATGCATTGAGCAGGGTTGAGGTAGAAACCATTGTAAACTTGGCAGAATTTCATTTGGGAAGCTGCAAGGGAAAAATGCAAAGAAAGGGGAAATCTAAATTCCAGGTGTTATACCAGAGCTAATTCTAAAGGTCATGGAGGAGAAACACCATGGGTTGGAGTGGAGGGTTGTTGTTTTGCCTTTTTAGGGACATTACTTTAAAACATTATTTAGAATGTGGCTTTTTGAAAACAACTTTATAAGTACCATAAAGTCCACTAACACTTTGGTGGTTCTTCCCTTTTCCCCACCCCTTTCAGAACAGCAGAAATGAGAACCCAGGGAAGAAGAGAAATACACCTGGCCGTTTACTACCTGGAGGGCTTCAAAGATAGAGGGTGGCTCCTGCCAGCAAGCAGCTGAATGAGGAGGATCCCTGCCTTCCTCTAAGGCTCTGTTAGAAAAAGGGAGAAACAAGTGGACTTCCTCTCATCTCCAGTTTTTACTTGAGTCGGCTGTGCTCAGAGGAGCAGAGATCCAGACAGCCCAGGCTTCTGAGTCTACATTTAGAAGCCCAGATCTTTGGCTTTTCTTCACTTTCTTTTGGGAAATTCAAGTGTCTTCTGCACCCAGGGAAACTCCTTTCTATTTGTTTTGTTTTCTAAGACGTTTGTTTTTAAAGCCTGGCTTGCTATTCTTAATATTCTTTTAGTTTCTCTCTCTCTCCCCTGTCTGCATTTAAATGAAACAAGTTTATTTTTCTGGTTTGCTAGCTCCCCTGGTTCCCTTTTGGTTCTTCCCTGCATCCCAGATAATTGAAAAATTACCAGCAGCCAGTCTTTTCACACCAAATCTACAAAGAGCTCGCCTTTTATTTTTGGTTGGCCTTTGTTGTTATATACTTGGATTATACTTAGATTCTCTTAACTCCTCTAACTCTATGGAACGGTTCTCTGCACAGTTTCCTATTGTGGAGAAAAGCTCAAAGTATGTGGTAGGAACACTTCTTCCTGGCTTCGGTTATTGGGAGTCCGCGCTTCCATTCTGGTGGGCTTCAGGCCTCTGCTGAGGGCATAGTCCCTACAGTAGGGAGAAGTGGCAAACCAGATGTTTTCGTGAGGAAGGGAGGGTGGAGTGAGAGTCTTTGCATCTTAGGGCTGTGCATTCACACAGTCCTCAGGGCTCAGTCTTTGAGGTAAGTGGAATCAGAGGGCCCTACTTTTTTTTTTTATCCTATCACACCCCTTTTCTAGTTGCTGTGGACCAATGCATCTCTCTGGAGGCAAATACTATCCAGCAAGCAGTCTACCTTGTCCTTTGTAATTGATCTGCTCCGTGTTTTTCCTGCTATAAGTGTTTTAGATGTTATTACCTTATTTTCCCCAAAGTTCTCTTGTCCTTATAAACAGACAATAGTGCACTTGGGCTTAAGGCCTAAGGAAGCCAGTCACTTTGGGGGCAAGGGTTCCTCTCTTCTTTCCTCTCCATCTGTGGCACTCCCCTGCTGCCTCTGCAGAAGAGATTCCTATTATTGCAGCACTTGTCTGCTAGAGGTAACTTGGCCACTGTCCCTGTCATTCTACAGAACCTGAGGGAGGAGGTGGTGGCTGTGTCTCTCCCCAAGTAATGTCACTGTTACTCTTCCTTCAGCAGCTGACCTGACCATTCTGAGTCACAGGTGTGTGGGAGGGGGAGCGGCACTCAAGCTGTAACCCCCAAGGGGGGAAATAACCAAGAGATTCTTCCAGGGGTAGCTGGTGGTTGTGCCTTTTGTAGGCTGTTCCCTTTGCCTTAAACGTGAAGATGTCTCCTCAAGCCTGTGGGCAGCATGCCCAGATTCCCAGACCTTAAGACACTGTGACACTGTGTCTCTGTTGGTCCGCTGTGTTTCACTGCAAGAATTTCTCCGTGTGTGTTGTTTTTGTTACTATTTTAAAGGGTGCACATTTGTGATCAGCATCGTGACTTGAAGATAATAAAATTTAGACTGTAAACGTGGCTGTTTTGCCAGTGTTTTGCATGAGTTTTGATTTGAGAGGGAGGAAAGAGGATTTGATCCAGAGTCACAATCACAACTCGAAGCAGGTCAGACTTGTGAAATAGAAGCCCAGAGAGGTGAAGATCCCCTATGAGTTCACAAGTGTGTGTACACCTCATCAATTATCTTTCCTAACCACGTTGCCACATAGACACCAGGATATCATGTAGTCTCTCAGTTGGGAAGTGTCAGACAAAAACTAGTGAGATACTCCTTATCCACATGAACATAATATCCCTTATTCCTGCCTTTGTGTTTGTCATGCAAGTTTCCCAGGGTAATAGGCCAGTTGTCAGCACAACTTAACTAGATCTTAGATGAAGTAAAAATACGCTGGCATTGAAGTATCAAAGACTATAGTTTGAGAGGCTCCTATCAATCAGTACAGGTTGAGAGGAGGGGCAATTGAAAGATCAGCTGTGGCTCATGCTGCCAGTTAGTTACCTTGGCCTCTTGGCCTCTGATGAGCACAGGGTAATTCCTAGCTTTGAGTTGACTTGTTTCCTCCTCTACATCCTGGGTGCTGTGGAATTTCACTACAGAGGCAATCCACAGTGCAGGGAAGCAGTTGGGTTTAATGTGTAGCTGACAGCATCTGTTCTGGAGTCCCCCAAATCCTTGTACACTGGGGACATAGGTATTATGGCGCATCTTAAAATGATAGTTGGGACTCCCCCCTACAGCCCTTGGTGTTGCTGCTGCAGCCAGAGGACCATGGCTCTCCTAACCCCCATTTCTAATTCGTTTTCACGTCAATTTGCTTCCTTTCTGCCCCACAGGGTGATGGGTATCTATGGGCCTATTCTGGGGTCACAAAAATGCCTGCCAGCCTTGGGGGTGGGTTACTGGCAGGAGGAATGAGCGTGTTAAGATACTTCCCCCTCACCCCTGCCTTTTGCTTCCCCCGTTAGATCCTGTTGCTCTCTGTTGCCCTGGTAACTGGCTCAGCAAGAAGAAACCCAAGCTCAGCAAAGCCCCCAAGTTCTCTGCCCTCCCACCCTGCCTCTCAGTGGGCAAAAGGAAGGGAGTGTACAGGACAGACAGATCAGCCTTGGGTAGCCTTGCTGCATCCCCTTCTAGAAGTCCATAGGCTGGGCTCTCAATGTTTTTTGCCCTATCTCCTCACAGTTGTTAATCATATCACCCTCTCTCGATTTCTTCCATGGTGTAGGTGCCTTGCCAGACCTTTTCCCCTTGGAGTCAGCACACAGGCCTGCTACCTTGTGGGTGACTCAGAACAGCAAAGACTTAGAATCCCAGAGTTTCCCAGCATCCACAGCCCACTTGGATGGGGGTGTCTCTCTAGGGCAGTGATTTGAATCACTTGGGGATCTTTCAAAAAATAAATATTGGCGATTTGAATCACTTGGGGAATCTTTCAAAAAATAAATATTGATCCCATCTCAAAGATATGATTTAATCGATTTGGGGTGTGACCTGGGCATCAGTATTTTTGAAAAGTTCCCCTGGATTTCATTGTACAGTTGAGGCAAGTACCACTGCTGTTTGAGAAGGATCATGCCTCAATGCTGGCTTTCTTCCCTGATTCAAGGCCTGATATCCTTGAGTAGTGGTAGGGGTTCTGGGGTTCTGCTCCCAGAGCTTCCCATTTCCAGAAGTCTCTCTGCCCATTTTTTTTCCAGCCCCCACACCCTCCACATTCCCCAATTCTTCCCCCCTTCCCGACAATCCCAAATCCTGCCCAGAGAGAAGGTTACCAAGGCAACCAGCTTAATCTGGTAACTGTGGCATGTGCTGGGAGTGGAGCCCTCCCCTCTTATTTGGTCCTTAAATGTCTGGGGAGATCCAAGCCACTGCAACCAGTTTCCCCCCTTAACCTTGGAGATATTGGGGTACCTAATCAAGGGAGCCCAGGAAGCTGATACTTGGATATTTATTCCAGCTTCTTAGCCAAAATTGTGCTCTCCCCTATTTACCGTTTCCTTTCTAAATCCACACAGATGGATGTGCAAGCTTTATTTCTGTGAACACATGCTCTAGCACGCATAGGACCAGATATGCACACTAACACATGTGTAGTACACAGTAGTACACACCCTGTTCAGTCCTACCACCACTCCCAGCCTTTCGCATTCCTGTCCCGCCTGGTTGGTGCACAGTAAACGGGTGGGGCATTGTCCAAGGAGCCTCAACCCATCTGGAACCTAGTGCCACTCCCCAACCTTGTTACCTTAACTTGGTGTGCTTACACTGAATGTGTCTCTTTATCCCCCTACTCCTTCTGGGGCAGTGTACTCTTAGGGACAGAATGCTCCCGGCATAGGCATCAGGAATAAGAATTATTTGGATTGCAAATTTGGCACCACTTCCCCACTCCACAGTTGCGTCAACCCCGGGGGGGTTCTCTATATTTGATGATGTCAGCTGCCAGTTCTGGAGCTTGTCACTCATCTCCATGGCCCTGTTTCCTCCTGCTGCCAGCTGGGCTTAGGTGCCCTTGTGCTTCGGTCTCCTCCCCCTACCTACTGCCTTTTCTCACCCCAACTAGACCTGCTACAACCTGCTGCTCCTCACCTGGCTCCAACCTGCCTGCCAGTACTTGCCTCTCACAGGCCAGGCTTTCACCATCTATTGTGCCCTACCAGAAAGGGCAGATGGGTGCCTCCCCCAGAGCCAATGACAATCCATCCAAGGCCTTCCCAGCCCTTCTTACAAGAAGAGAGATAAAGACCACATGTTCCTGTATGGCAACAGAGCACACTATCCAGGTTGAGAGTTATGGACACCCAACCAGCAATCTTTGTAAGCCTCACCTGAGTACAAGTAGCCTGGTTCTTTGAAATAATACTAAAGAGTCCTTGTAAGCCCCCAAGCCAGAATCCCTCTCCATTGGTTATTCATTTCCCTACCCTCACCCTTAATTTCTGCATCTGCTCTGAACACTTCATCCAATGCTATTCAAGCCCTTACTGCTGCCCTTGTGATCATCCCCAACACCCAAGTTCAAGCCTAGCGCTGCCCAGGGGACGGACCCAGGAAGGACAGGGGCGGGGACTGGGCGGGGACTGGAGGAGGGGGTGCGGTCTCAATTCTGCCACCTTCCCCCGCCCCCTCTTCCCCCCCGGTCAGAAGCGCAGCCGCCGCTGCTGTCGCGGCCGCGTCCTCTCAGGCTTGCGCTCCGCCCGCTGCCTCTGCCGCCGCAGCCCGGCCCAGGAACGCAGAGCCCGGGCACTGGCCCCGGAGCCTACCCACCCTTTGGATCCCGTGCCGGCTGCAGGCGGCATGAGGCGCCGCTAAGAACGGGTACTCCTTCCCTCTGGCACCTCCCCCGGCCACTGGCCACTGGACTCCGGCCAGCGAGCCTCAGGCACCTCTGGCCCCCAAACCGGCGCCTAGCACGGCCCTCTGCTCTGCCCCTCCGGCTCTGAGCATCGTGTCCCCGCCCCCCCCGCCCGCGCCTGGGACACCTGGGTCCCCCGGCGGCCCCTAGGAGAGGGGTGGGGGGGGCATGAAGCCGCTGGAGAAATTTCTGAAGAAACAGACGTCGCAGCTGGCGGGGCGAACGGTGGCTGGAGGTCCCGGCGGGGTTCCGGGGAGCTGCGGCGGGCCTGGAGGGGGTGGCGGACCTGGCGGGGGCGGCGGTCCAGCGGGGGGACCGCGGCCGCTGCAGCGGCGTCAGAGCGTGTCTCGACTGCTGCTCCCAGCTTTCCTACGGGAGCCCCCCGCTGAGCCGGGGCTGGAGCCGCCCCCGGAGGAAGAAGGGGGAGAACCGGCAGGGGTCGCAGAGGAGCTTGGCAGTGGGGGACCCTGTTGGCTGCAGCTAGAGGAGGTGCCGGGACCTGGACCTCTCGGGGGAGGGGGGCCCCTGCGCTCCCCTTCCTCGTACTCCTCCGATGAGCTTTCCCCCAGCGAGCCCCTGACTTCCCCGCCCTGGGCCCCCCTGGGCGCCCCTGAGCGGCCAGAGCATCTTCTAAACCGGGTCCTGGAGCGGCTGGCCGGAGGGGCCACCAGGGACAGCGCAGCCTCAGGTAAGGAGTTGGCCGGCTCATTCATCCTGGAGTAAGGGATTGTCACCTGGTTCCTCTTCCTTGCCCTTGGAAAGTAGGGGTGGCTCTGTGCTGGAGCCTAGGTGGGGGATTGAATGGTCAGCTGAAGTGGGGTAGAGGCCCATCAGAGGAACAGACCCTTCCACAGAAGAGAAGTGGCAGAGCCATCTTCCTCCCTATAGCAGACTCAACCACAGCTGGAGAAGCTGAACCTCTTTCTCTCCTTAAGCCACCCTTCCTTTCCCCTGGACATTTTATCCAGTCTCATGGGTCCCTGATATTGATTACCTCCTTCTGGGGCCCCAAAATTGGAGCCTGACACACTAAGATGGAGGCTGCCCGGAGCAGCCCATGCCACCCCCCCACCCCCCCAGAGGTGCCCAAGCCTGAAAGACCTTCCAGGATTCCCCAAATCTGTTTAGAAGCCCAGAGCAGAGGGCTGGCCCACTCAGTGAGGCAACACCAGACAGGCACAGGGCTCAAGCTGCCTTTTGGGCTTTGGCAAAGGGATACACTGTCCTTAGTAGCTTGTGGGTAAGGAAGCATTCTAGTTTTCTAGTTGGAGGCTGACTCAGAGGTGGTGTTGGGGGAGAGCCGGCTGGGCAGACATCAGGGCCCTGCAGCATTCAGGGGGGTCTGAGCCCCTCCAACTCCCGCCCTTTCCATGGCAGGCCTCAGCACACAGCCTCTTTCAGAAATAATAACCACACCCTGAGAGGCTTATTCCCTAAACGATGATGCTATTTCACCACTCCCCACCAGCAGCCCTACTAAGGGGACTTTGAGGAAACTGAAGCCCCAAATGGCTGGTTAGTGGTTGAAATAGAAGACCTGTGGGTCTTTAGGTCTAGCTCTCAGCATTTCACTAAGCCTAGCAGGGTTTGGGGATTGGGAGCCTTGGTTGAAGATCTCAAGGGGGGTTTCATACTTTGCTCTCAGATCTCTGCAGGGAGCCCTAGCTTAGGTGTGTAGAATGGGGCTCCACTCCCTTAGATTTTTCTCAAGACCAGGGTCCTTTCCTTTGGTTCAGGCTGTAGCTGCCCTGGGGAGCTGACACCTTTTGGATTTAATTAGAAAAGTATCAGACACACACAGCTCTCCTAACCATAACTTCCCACCTACACCACACACCCTGTGTCTCTATGACACATTCCCTGGGGAGGCTGTGCATTGGACCAGAGCCTGCCTTGGAAGAGACAGATGCCAAACTGTAGCCCCCACAGCAATATCATCCCTACTCTGCCCCATGCTCCTCTTCCTTTGCTCTGGCTTACCTCTCCCGTGGGATAAAGAGTATAGGAAGGATGTTGGGCACCCCTATTCCTAGTCCCCATCCCTGGAGCTGGACATCAAGGTGAGGGAGAAGAGAGGCTCTCAGACTCACTTTAAGAACACAGCGGGATAGCTGGACAGAAAAGGAAAAGGAGAAACTGTCTTTATGATGCCTGGTGCCACAGACTTTGCTCAGTCTCCCCTGTGGAAGACTCCTGAATTGATTGTCACCTGTATTATCTGGCCTGGCAAGTTGGATTCCCAGAGTAACTGGTTTGGGAAAACCCAGACCAGTCCCAGAGTGAATAAGAATAAGCTTAACCTGCCACTCTGATATTCTCTAATGTAACTAATGTTCTCAAGCCGTTTTAGTTACCTCCCAGGGTGTGTGGGAGCAGGGACTTACAGAAGGTACCCCAAACTAGCCAGTCTCTTAAACATCTAAGCAGCCCATCTGACCCACTGGTTCTACCCTGACACTCTACTTGCCTCAGGAACAAAGGGAAGTGTAGGTTCTTAGTCCAGGCAAGGCCCTTCCAGCCCTGGGCCTTGGTTTCTCAAAATGAAAGAGTTGAAGTAGAGGATCTTGTGTTCTTCTCCTTCTATATCTTGATGGCTAGAATTGGAGGCCAGGGGATGGTGAGCCAAGGGCCAATAGAAACCTTGGTTTTGTCCTGAGGCAGTGCCTGCCTGGGGACCTGGCCCTAACCTGTCCTGGTGAAGACACCTGGCTCCCTCCCTACACCCAGCCTGTCTGTGTGTGCCAGGCGGCCCTGCCCCACCCCAGGGCTGGCTGCAAGTCAGGGCGACCTTGTACCTGGCTGACTGGCTGAGCCAGGCCCAGATGGGGGTGTGGAGGGGGAAAGGGTAGTAGGAGGAGCCAGACTCCTCTACCTTCCATCATTAACCCTTCCATCTCTGGGCATCTAGAGGACTCAGGGTTTCCTTTTTTTAAAGGCTTTGGGATCAAAGAGATGGCAGTCCTCCCTCTCTCTTTTAATGGGGCTGGTTCTCACCTGCCTAGCTGGAACTCAAAGCTATTAAGTAGGGAGTGGGGAGGGGAGGAGGGATACCTGTGTACACACACCCTGCTGACCCTGACCTCTGTATTTGGAAGTTCTCTTTGTCTAGAGACCCTTCTGTGAGCTACCTCTTTGGGAGCAGGGGGCAGATCTTAGGCTTGGTGTATTATCTGACCAGCTTCCTACACACATTGAAGAGAAGTGGGTGTGGCCATTGAAGGGTGCCCCCTCCCTCCCCTCCAGCTGCCTTGGCAGCTGCCAACCCCACCCCCGCAGCGGCTGCCCAGAGCCTTCACACGTGTGCGTGGGTGTGTGTGTGTGTGTGTGTGTGTGCGCGCGCGCACGTGCGTTCACAGAGCATGACGGGGCAGGTGGCTGGGGCTCCAGTCTGGCAAACGAGGACTCACCCTTAGAGGCAAGAGAGGGGCGTGGTGAGTGCCCAGCTGGGTCCTGGAAGTGCCCTTCTGACATCAGTGGCGCCAATTGTTCTCTACAGATATCCTGCTGGATGACATCGTCCTCACCCATTCTCTCTTCCTCCCTACGGAGAAATTTCTGCAGGAGCTACACCAGTAATATCCTTTCGTGGAGCTAGCAAAAGGAGTGGTCAGGAGGGACTCATTATCTCCATCTCACACATGATGTCAGGGCCTAAGCTCTCCCTGAGAAAACATACTTGGGTTTTAGCCCCAGTTTTTCTACTCACCAGCTGTGTGACCTTGGGCAAATCACCTAACCTCCTGAGGCCTCAGTTTCCTATTCTGTAAAATGGGAGTAAATAGCACCTGCTCTGCCTACGTGTGGGCTGGGGCTGCTGTGGAGATAGATCTGATAGCAGATGTGGGAGTGCTTGGTAGATTGCAAAGCCCTGTACAAATGTAAGGTGTTATTATTCTATGAAGAATGCCTCTTTCCCCACTGAATTGTTACTCTAAACATCTGGTTGCCCAGTGAGTTATTACAGGGTCTGATGTAAACATCAGGTCACGGCTTCATTAGGGTCTACTAGAGACAAGCCACTGGCTGGGCTATGCATAGGGTCTCATTTAAGCATAGGGCCTCTCACTGAGTTATTTTAGGACCTAATTGTAACTGTCAGGCCACTGACTAGACTATCATAGGCTCTCTTTGAAACACCAGGCCTTACATTGAGGCATGGTCAGGTTTGTGGCTTTTATCAGCCTCCTATTCAGGTGTGGGCTGGTCAGAGGTTGGGTGGGTCCAGTGAGGGTATCCTCAAGAGAAATTCTCTGCCTACTCTGAGGAAAAACCTAGGTTGGGGCATGAGGGGTCTTGGTTCCAGGGACCCCTGGATCTCCTTTCTCCCTGGCCCCAAACTTAGAGAATATTCGGAGGTAGCTTAGCCTCTCATCTCCCTTCCTGGTTTCCTCAGGTCTGCCTGCCCAGAACTTTTTTCTTAACTTAGGGGTCAGCTTTGTTTGGGCAGGAGGCATGGAAGGCCCTGAGGGGCTGGGCCGGAAGCAGGCCTGTCTAGCCATGCTCCTTCATTTCTTGGACACCTACCAGGGGCTGCTGCAGGAGGAAGAGGGGGCCGGCCATATCATCAAGGTGGGACTGGGAAGAGAAGGTGGGTGAGCAGGCTATTAGCTCTGGAAGGGGTCCCCTTTGAAGGAGCCATACTCGTCAAGCGGGGTACTGGAAGAAAAAGATGTCAGTGGGCCCTAGCTTATATGGCTCTTCTATGCTTGAAGGCATAGAGACGCTGCCCCAGCCCTTACAGAGAGTAATGCTTGGGATGAGACCCCTGCCCTTACCTCTCTCCTCCTCTCCCCAGGATCTGTATCTGCTGATTATGAAGGATGAGTCCCTTTATCAGGACCTCCGTGAGGACACACTGAGGCTGCACCAGCTTGTGGAAACAGTGGAGCTAAAGTGAGGGGAATGGGTTGGGGAAGGGGACAGGAAAGAAGTCCTCCATGTTCCTGTCTTACAGGAGCTGCCTCTGGCCTTGCGGCTCCAATATGGTTTTATATCAGTCCCTTTCTCTTACTGGAGAGTAGCACAAAGCACTGTCTCAAATCGCTTTTTTGTCCATTCTCCCATCCATTTATTTGTCAGTCTAATGGTGTACTGGTAAATATTTAACAATGAGCACGTCAGGAAAAAGGACCCTGATTTGTAGCTTTTGCTGATTTCTATGGTGGAAATTCTCTTACCATACCTGATTTCAGGCTATCCACATGACATCACGGAATGTGAAGTTGGGAAGAGATGTGCAGGCCATTATGTAGGATTTTTACCTTACAAATAATGTAGATATAAATAACCTGAAGAGCATAGATAATAGTGAAATGTAGTAAAATAATTAAGAAATTACTTTTTCAGTAATAATTTGGCTGTAAGATTAGAAACACACACATATTTTTTAATGGCTTTATTTAAAAACCAGTTAGCAAAATCCTCCAAAATTTAAAAATGCACATTCATGAGACAATGTGAGCTGGCTTTAGAACACCACTGCATGCAAGCATGCATGCATGCATGCATGCATCCATCCATCTAGCCATCCATCCATCCCCTTCGGCCCTTTCATTTGCTCTCCACTCCATCCCCACCACTACAACCCTTGTTTAGGCCTCATTATCTCTCACCTGGATTATTGCTACAGCCTCCTATCCAGGGCTTCAGTGTATGGTCTTGTGTCCTCTCCTTTCTTATGTTGACACCAGAGAGATCTTTCCAACTTGACATCATGCTCCTGTTTCAAAAACATCCATGGCTCCCCATTGCCTACAAGACAAAGCTTCAACATCCTAGCACAGTATTTAGAACTCTTCTCTTTCTGCCTTCTGCTAATCCTTCCCATTTCATCTCCCACATCCCCCTATACCCATGACATTTCCTATATACCCCATTCCCTGAACTCCGGTGCTTTCTCAACTATATGGTTTATTCCAGAAGGACCTCCTCCCACCCCCTCCTCTTCCTGTTCTTTAAGGGCTAGGTCAAATCCCATCTTCTTAATGAAAGCTTCCCAGATCCTCTTTTTAGGAGTAGCTTTCTCCCTCCCCCATACCAACATAACTCTCCTTGTACCTTTGTTATAATACCTAACACCTCCCGCCTTATGTTAGAAGTAGCTGAGTGCACATCTGTCTCTCTCCCAGACTGTGAAGTCCTTGCTGGCAAAATTCAGCAAATAGCTGGTGACTTACACCTACCATGTGCCAAGCAATGTGCTGGGCCTGGAGGATGAAAAAAAAATTCAGTAAGAACTAATCCCAGCCCTCAAAAGCTCTCAATCTTGTAGAAGAGATAAGACATGAACCTAAACAAATATTAGCTGAGGCAAAAAAAAAAAGAAAAGAAAAGAAAAAAGAAAAAGTAACCTATCCTGCTGAGTGGGATGAATCAGAGAAGAATTCATAGAAGAGGTGGCATTTGATTTGGGTCACTCAGACAGTTGTCCCTGCTGGCCATTGTCCTCTCTTCTGATCCCCTTCACCATTCTCTGAACCTGACACCACTGCCTCCTTGACCTAGTTCTGATATCCTTGCTTGATGTAGCCTGCCTGGCGCTCCATATGCCTGGCAGTGCTTCCTGATGCCTAGCTGTATCCATGCCAGGATCCCAGAGGAGACTCAGCCACCCAGCAAGCAGGTGAAGCCACTCTTTCGCCACTTCCGTCGGATAGACTCCTGTCTGCAGACCCGAGTGGCCTTCCGGGGCTCCGATGAGAGTGAGTGTGGACATTAGGAGGGGCAGGGGTCTCTGGGTCTTGGGACCCCTCTGTTGAATGTCCCTGGGTAGTAGAACCATTCTTTTTACTGCATCTTTCTCAGAGGCCAACCAATATAGGGTTAGGGGTGGGTTGGGATGGGGAACAGAGGTGCCCTGGACGAGACTGTGCCAGTGCTGCCATTCTGCCTTCCGATAAAAAACAAAAAAACAAAAAAACACCTTCCTGTCTCTGTCCAGTCTTCTGCCGGGTCTACATGCCTGACCACTCTTATGTGACCATACGCAGCCGCCTCTCAGCGTCTGTGCAGGACATTTTGGGCTCTGTGACGGAGAAACTGCAGTACTCGGAAGAGCCTGCGGGGCGTGAGGATTCTCTCATCCTGGTAGCTGTGGCCTCCTCTGGAGGTGAGGGTCAGGAAGAGCTGGGCTGGGGCCCAGGAGAGAAACTCACAAGCTTAGTGCCCTGGAGTGGGGCAAAACTGACTTTTAGGCCCTGGCTACTCAGAACCAGCCACCAAATGAGCATCATTTGGGAGCTTTTTAAAAATGCAGCATTTCAGACCTGCTGATTTGGAATGTAACTTTTAACAAGATCCCCAGTCTATTCTATGAACATCAAAGTTTAGGAAGCACTGGTCCAGGATACTTGGATGATGATCTGGGTGCCTGCCTCTAACTCGCCTTAGGACCTAGTCCTTTAACCCCCTCAAGTACCTAAGGATCCTATGTTTCCAATTTCTGTGGAAAGGCAAAAAGCCTGCAGTGTAACCATAGCCTTATTTCCTTCTATCATGGGGAAAATAAATCCTGCTTTTCCAGTGTCACAGGGATGAAAGAATGAGAGAAGGGCTGAGAAAGAACATTGGGAGCAAAAAAGAGGTTATAAATGCAAAAGAAATCGTTATTTGAAAAACTTGAGGGAAACACGGCATACACTGGTGATAACACAAATCCCATTAGTCTAGAATGTGTCTATGCAGGTGAGGAGTTTCTGAATGGGATGGAGACAGTGGCTGGGATGTGTGAGGGTGCAGGTGGCCGGGGCTGAGGCAGAGCAGCTCGTTCTTCTGCAGAAAAGGTCCTTCTCCAGCCGACCGAAGACTGTGTCTTCACCACATTGGGCATCAACAGCCACCTATTTGCCTGCACTCGAGACAGCTATGAGTCCCTGGTAAGAATGTCTTCACAAGGCCTTGGCGGGACCGAGGACTGTGAGGATCTGTGAGCAGAAACTCAGAAGCCCAGACCTGTGCCCCTGCCTGCCACCAGGTGCCGCTCCCTGAGGAAATCCAGGTCTCCCCTGGAGACACCGAGATCCACCGAGTGGAGCCTGAGGACATAGCCAACCACCTTACTGCCTTCCACTGGGAGCTGTTCAGATGTGTGCACGAGGTGGGCACTGAGGCTGGTGCTGTGCTGGGGGCCTGGAGGGAGAAATGTGCCAAATGTGGGGGCTTGGAGGGAGGCAGTGTCTGCAGCTGAAGTCCCAGTTTAGAAAGCTCACTTTGCAGCATGCCCTCCAGCAATGCACTGTAGAACCTTTCTAAGCCTTTGTTCCTGCATCTGAGAAAAAAAAAAAAAAAAGCCAGCAGAGAGAGAGAACCCCTAGCATGATGGTTCAGGGCCCAAGTGCTGCGTACAATGAACTTGACCCATGGTTTGTATTTGAAAAATATTCACTATTAAAGAAATAAAGCAATGACTATAACGTCTATCAGGTGGTTCAAGTGCCCGGCACCTAGTAAATTCTCAATAGATAGTGGAATATTATTCACGTTGGTTGTTTTTTTCCCCCATCTCTGTCGCATCTTGTCCTGTCTCCGTTTTTTCTATTTTCTACTCCTCCCGCCCCCGCCCTCCTGCCTTTCTGTCCTCACCATTTTGCACTGCCATCTTCCCACCCACTCCCCCTACGCCCTGGCCGCCCCTTCACCACCGTGGGTGCAGCTGGAGTTCGTGGACTACGTGTTCCACGGGGAGCGCGGCCGCCGGGAGACCGCTAACCTGGAGCTGCTGCTGCAGCGCTGCAGTGAGGTCACCCACTGGGTGGCCACCGAGGTGCTACTCTGCGAGGCCGCGGGCAAGCGCGCGCAGCTGCTCAAAAAGTTCATCAAGATTGCTGCCATGTGAGTGCGGCTGGCTGGGGAGCCCAAGCGCGGACATCGGGCCTGCAACCGGGCCACCTGAGCGCCCACTGACCCCTTCTCCCAACCCCGCAGCTGCAAGCAGAATCAGGACCTGCTGTCCTTCTACGCCGTGGTTATGGGACTGGACAACGCCGCGGTCAGCCGCCTGAGGCTCACCTGGGAGGTGATGCGACCTCTTCCCTTTCCTCTGCTCCCGTGTATGCTGGCCCACCTGGGGATCTTGGCCTCCAGCCTCAGTCTTGACATCCTGGGCTCACCCCAGTTGGAAGGAGGCGCCCTCTTCTGGCAGATAGAATCCAGGGCTCACAGCTGGGCTAACCGCCCCTGTCCTCGCGCAGATTAGGAACAAGGCAGAATCCCGCCTGAGTGGGAGGGCAGGCAGCCCAGGCCAGGTCGCTGATTTGGCTGTTGGATTTCAGCGCGCACTCAGTGAGGCACCGTGGTGCATGGCACATGCATAAGCAGAGACCTTTATTTCTCCTGAATAATTCATTCCTCTGGGCTGCTTCCAGCTCCCCAGACCCATCCGAGGGTGGCTCCACTTCCGCACTCACCTGCTTCCCAGCCTTCTTCAAGACACTCAGACCCTTTCCTCCTCTAACACCTGGGGATTAGTCAGAAGCTCCCATAAAACCCAAGGAGCTCCTTTCTGACATTCCTTCTCCTTCCTTCAAACTCTCTGCAGAAGCTGCCAGGGAAATTCAAGAACTTGTTCCGCAAATTTGAGAACTTGACAGTAAGTGGGTTTGGCTCTTTTATCTGCCCCTGGACTTGTACCCCAGAGACTCTCTGTTCCCATAAACGTCCCTCAAGCTTCCCTTTCAAGGTTTTTAGTGCCTAGGACCCCCCACCCACACCCCCACCACTACCATGCTGGAGGATTGTTACGCTGTTTCCCCTGGAGGAGCGGGGAGAGTAGTCAAGCTCCACCCCAGCACACTCCCAGCACACATCCATTCACACTCCTATCTGATTGGAGATGTTAGCTAGGGCAGGGGGATGAGGGAGGGAATGGGGGATGTCTTTGGGGTACACTGGCCTATCTGTCCCTTTATCCCTCTTCCGTGGAATGCCAGGACCCTTGCAGGAACCACAAAAGCTACCGAGACGTGATCTCCAAGATGAAAGCCCCCGTGATTCCTTTCGTGCCTCTGATTCTCAAAGGTGAGTGTCTTCCCAAATTGTGCTCCTCTATCCACATTCTTCATGCCCCAGTTCTGACTCTCAGTCCCCTCCCAACTCTGCTCTGAGTGCCCAGAGGAGAGGAGGTCCCCAAGACTGAGTGAATTCCAAGGGAGGGGAAGGTCCCTTTGGACTGCCTCTCTTACTTTATTCTCTCCCCATCCCCTAGACCTGACTTTCCTGCATGAAGGGAGTAAGACCCTTGTGGATGGTTTGGTGAACATCGAGAAGCTGGTGAGTGGCACTGACAGCCCCAATCCCATGAGTTGGGGGGCTGGCATCCTCCCCCTCTCCTGGCACCCCCCCCTAAAGACAGCAGCCTTTCTCCATGGTGCCCAGCTTGCCTGACAGACTCCCAGCTATCTTCCTGGTGGCATCACTGTGGCAACCCACCCACGGGTGGCAAAGCTAACAGGCAACTTGAGGGGCAACTCTACCTCCCCCTCATCTGGCATCCTATTATGCCCATTTCTTTGGTTTTTCAGAGACCCTCCAGAATTGGGGACTGGAGGAAGTAAAACCAACAGAGATGGAGGTTGAAGGAAGGGGAGCATGAGGTGGGGGTGGGGGGAGCATCTTTCTGCCCTTTGCAGGCCTCATTCCTTGTCCTCTCGCAGCATTCAGTGGCCGAAAAAGTGAGGACAGTCCGCAAATACCGGAGCCGGCCCCTTTGTGAGTATATGGGGTTCTGAGAGCATTACAAGTAGAGCTTTGACTAAGTGGGACAGTTCCGGGGAGAATTCCCAGTTCAAATGTTTATTTCCTTAAACTCGTCAGTCCTCCATTCTCTCCTTGGCCTCCCCAGGGGCCCTCCTGCCCAACACCTGCCCCGATCTGCACCCTTCTCCTCTGGCTGGTATGTGTATAGAGGAAGAAGAGAGACTAGCAGCCTGATCCCCTCTCTCTTGACATTCCAGGCCTGGATATGGAGGCATCCCCCCATCACCTGCAGACCAAGGCTTATGTACGCCAGTTCCAAGTCATCGACAACCAGAACCTCCTCTTTGAGCTTTCCTACAAGCTGGAGGCTAATAGTCAGTGAGAACAGAGGTTTTAGTCGGTCCCCACCAGGGTCCTCAGGCACCTGGCACTCAAGCACTTTGCACGAAGTCCCAACCCACCTCTGACATCTTTCCCTTGGAACAACTTCCCGCCCCACGTGGAAGAGTTGGATGAACTGACGCCTAGACTCATAAGCCTGTTCATCCTGCTGAAGTCCTCTCCCTCTTGCTCCTTTAAGCAAAACTATACTCTGCTGGTTCCTGCTTTTGCAGGAAAAGGGGGCAGAGAGCTTCTTCCTCTGTCCCCTCCCATCGAGGTCTGTTCCAGAGATAGAGTTTGCAACCTCCTCTTCCCAAGCAAGAAGGAAAGCTGTCCACCCTCCACATCTCCCTCGCAGAGCGGAATTTGGGGGCAGGACTGGCAGCCTTCCTCTCCACCACCAGTCCGGCTTCTCCCTGGTCAGGACTGTACCCGCCCCCCTGAATATTATATTGCCTGTGTGTGTGTGTGTGTGTGTGTGTGTGTGTGTGTGTCCCTTTAAGAGGAGTATCTGGTAATTGAGGAGGATGTTGTGTGTGCTGGGTGGAGAGGGGGTCTTTTTGTTTGGTGCTACCCTTGTCTACTCTGCCCTGGGTCGGTGTGTGTGTGGGTGCTTTCCGCTCCCCCCCACTCCTGCTCAGTTCCTCGTGCTGCCCTGCAATCCCAGGCTTGTGGGTGAAGCTGCTTGTGACAGGGAGCAGCAGCAGGCAGGAGTGTTTACCCATCTGCTCTTTTGAGTCCCCCAGTCAGGCCTCCTGAAGGTCCATGGGTGGGCTCCAATGGGAGGATAAAGGATGCTCAGGGAAACACAGGCCTCGGCTGCCTATGGGACCCTCCCTCTGTGTTACAGTGGGGTAGGGCATGGTGGTATCAGGAGGTAGGCGTGCCTGCTGCCCATACTCTTGCTTCTGGGGTGTCTCACTGCTAAGAAGGGAGTTATCATCCCTCTTCTGGCTCTGTGTGTGACACCAAGAACATGATCTCTATCCCCTTCCCTGTTTTGACTCCCCCTTGGTCTTCCTCATCAAAGCTGGGGTGGGATGGACTCTTGTACCTGGGGCAGGCAGACCCCCAAAGTGGGGGGGGAGGGAATAGCAGAGACAGTAAAGGCAAACTGGACTCTAGTGATGCCTTTATTACCTCTCTGCTTCCCCTCCCTCTCCCATCATGGGCTTCTAGGGCTGAGGGGTGCAGGGGCTCCTGGCAGCTACTGGGTGAGGTGTCCTGGCACAGTCTCACCCTCTTTCCCTTCTGAAGAGGCAGCAGCGGCAGCAGCAGCAAAATCAGTTGCTGCTCCTGCTCTGAGGGTGTATATATTTTTTATCAAAAGCTCTGGAATTGTAAATTTATTTTTTAAAACTAAGAGGGAAAGAGCCTTGTATCATATGTAAACAATGTATCATAGATTATGTTGTACAGTCCCTTTTATACAGTGGCCTGTCTTGTTCCTGCCACAAAAAATATCTATGGATTCCTCACCCCCACCCCCAAAAACACAGAAGCTGTGTCCCACCCCCTCCTTTTCTTCCAGACAGTGACCAAGGCCCCCCTCCTGCTTCCTGCCTCTTTCTTACAATTGCAGATGCCCCATCCTCTCCCTGCAGCCCCGACCCCTCTCCGCAGCCTTCTTACTCCAGCTCCCACAATCTCCACGAACGCTGGGGCCCACTGGTCCGGTCTTGGCTGCTGCCCTCTCCTAGCCTTGACACCTGCCCTGCTGCCTCCCAAGGGGCTCCCGGACCCCTCCCTGTGCCCACAGCTTTAACAGAGTGAACTGTGTGTACTGTACAAGCTCAGTTGTCTTTGCCGAAACTGCTGGATGGAGAAAAAGCCGATAAAGTCTATGAATCAACCCATCTGCTGTTCTCCATTCTGTTTCTTTGAGGCTAGGGAAGAGCCGATGGAGGGGAGAGGGGACTGTATCTCAATGTGCTGGGCTCTTCAGCAGAATGGTTCTGGAGTGACATTGAAAATGTGGATGAGAGGAAAATGTGCCAGCCTCATGAGACATGTCATATAGTGCCTGGAACTTGGAAGAGTAAATGTTTTAGTTCTTACATGTTTCAGGTGCCAGAGATACGTGATCTTATTTAATTCTAATACTATAAGGAGGAAGATGGAGGCTGGGCAGTCTTAGCATAAGGTCCAAGTGACCGGGCAAGCGATGGGGTGGACCTGAGCCTCTAACCCAGATCTGTCCACTGCAGACAGCAAGCACTCTTCACAAAAACAATATTTACCAGTTAGATATAAGGTGTGGGGCATCCAGAACCTAAGCTCCAGGAGACATCATGTACTCAAACAGCTGCACATGAGGGCTTAACCTTCTCTCGTCCTGTATCTGTTATTTCCTCAATGTTCTGACTTTCAGAAAATAGTCCTTTCATCCACCCAGGTTGTCTAGGCGAGAATATAGGACTCATCCTTAATGGCTATTTCTCTCATCCCTCATTTATCTTATTGGCCAGTCCCATTGGCTACAATTCTAGAATATATCCTGGATATATATATGTGTGTGTGTATGTATATATATACATGCACACACATATCCTCGATTGTCCACTTCTTTATGACTCCTCTATTACCACTTACTGCAAACCACTTTTATGCCTTCCCTCGGCAACTACACAAGCCTCCTACCTGGGCTCTTAGCTTCCTCAATCCAACTCGCCCCTAATCCCACCAGTCGGTTCTCTACACTGCAGCCAGAGTGCTCTTTTAGAAACATAAATCAGACCATGTATGGCTAAAATTAAAAAGAGTGGCAATGCAAAGTGTCAGTGAGGTTGTGGAGCAAGCGGAACTTTTAGACACTGCTAGTGGTAGTGTAAAGTGGTCCAGACACTTTGGAAAATTGTCTGGAAGCACTTACTCAAACTAAATGTATACCTCAACTCTGACCTAGCATTTCTGCTCCCTCCTAGATGCATAACCAAGAGAAATTAGTGCTTATGTTCACCAAAAGACATGGACAGCAATGATCATAGCAGTTTTATTTATGATAGAGAAATTGGAAAAAAAACCAGTGTCCTTCAACGGGCGAATGGACAAATCAATTATGGTGTATTCTTACAGTGGAATACCACATAGCAACAAAAAAGAACAAATAACCTGCACGAATGAATCTCACAGTCATAATACTGAGTAAAAGAAGCCAGACACATAAGACTACATACTGTATGATTCTATTTAAGAAGTTCAAGATCAAGCAAAATTAATCTATGGCAATAGAAATAAAAATAATGGTTACTCAATAGGGTGGGAGAGAGTATTGATTGGGGAAGGGCATAAAGAAATCCTCTGTGGTGATAGAAATGTTCTATATCTTGACCTCGGGGTGGTCACTTTGTGTGTGTGTGTGTGTGTGTGTGTGTGTGTGTGTGTGTTCCCTGAGTTGTTCATGTGAGATTTATACATTTCACTCAGTTATTCTATACCTCAACCAAAACAATTCAGATCATAACACTTCCTGTTTTTTGATAATGCTTAGGTTAGAAATCAAAATCCACCCCCCACTCTTACTCCATCTCCCCTCACTCACTCCATACCAGCAACACTGATTGCTTTATGAAACACTCATTCTCATTTCAGGGATTTTACCTTTGCTCATTCCTGAGCCTTTCCTGGCCTCTCTGATCCCACCCACCCCACCCCTCACTTTCTTCCTCTTATCCTCCTGTATTTTCTTAAAGGCATTTATCGCTACCTGACATCATGTGTACTTTGTTGTGTACTTGCTTCATGGTTACTCCCCCACCAGGATGTTCACTCCATGAGTCTGTCTTGTTCACTATTCAGTACCTTGAACAGTACCTGGTGCAGAGAGGACACTCAATACATGCTCGCCGAATAAATAAATTAGGTTGGTTGAAATAGGAGCTTCAGAGTGAGACAAGACACAAGATGATAGGTGCTCTGGGAATTAAGCCAAGGAGATTTGCTACTGATCTAGAGATGGTGGGTCGGGTATAATAAGACAAAACTTTTTGGAAGAGGTGACACAGGTCTTGAAGCAGTGTAGGGTTTGATGGTAAAAGTGTGGAAGTGGGAAGTCAGAAGGGCAGAAAGAGTGATATGGATTATTCCCCTCATTCCCATCTCAATCATTGTCAGACCCGTCAGGCATCTTTCGGGGGTGATGATAACAGTTGACATTTGGGATAGTGCCCTTTGTCACTCGCTATGCTGGGCTTATGTGCGTTCTCTCATTTTATCTTCGCAACAAATTCAGGAGGTTGGCTCTATCAGCTCTACTTTCTAGATGAGAACTGAGGTTCCAAGAGATTTCTCATTAGAGACACGGAGAGGCCAAGTCTCTAGCCCTGAGTCTCACAGCTAACAGGGATTTGAAACCAGTTATTCTGACTCCAGAACCACAGTTTAAGCTCTGCACAATCCTAGGATATTGCATAAGTGAGAAACATCCACCTGTGCTCACCAGCAGTGGTCACCTGACTACCTTTCTGGCGGACTATCCTTTCTGGTCCCTTCCATCCCTCCTGTGTTCTGCCTCCTTGTGGAGAGAGTGACTGAGAGACACAGAGGTGGTCAAAGGGTTCTGTGGGCTGGGTGGGGAGAGGATAAGCTTACTTAATAGCATTGCATCTCCTAGGCTGGTCTAGCAATGAACAAAGAGGTGACAATAATTTGGAGTGGTCAGAAGACCAGCATAATAAGATGCTCTTTTGAGTAGGTGCATGAAGAGAGGAGAGTGAAGAATTGAAGCAGTGCCCTTTTAATCCAGTAGGTGTCGCCATTAAGGTTACTTACTCACCACGCTTGGGAATAGGGAAGAGGCATGGGCCAGGGAGAGGGGGTTAGTTAGAGCATTGCTTGTGGGTCTCTTGAGCTTCTCTGAGAGTCAAAAATTTGATCAGGATAACTCGTATCTTTCATTCTCTCCCTCTCTACTGGCTTTTTCCCATTTAGCATTTAAACCCTCTCATGCCTGCTCTAGCTCCTGTCCCCTCTCTTCAGTTCACAAAGACACTTTTTCAAAGAATCTTCACTTCCTCATCTCCCATTCATTCCTTTTTTTATTTTGCCTTGTTTCCCCCACTTTTCATCATGAAAAATTGCAAACATAAAAATGTTGAAAGATTAGTACAATGAATACTCAAACCTTTCCAGATTCTATAATTAACATTTTGCTAAATTTGCTTTTGTTCTCTATGTGTTTCTCTCTCTGCACACACACACACACACACACACACACACACACACACGCACACACACACACACACACTTTTCTTTTGCCAAGGTATTTGAAAGTGAGTTGCAAACATTACATCACTTCACTCCTAATAGCTTCAGCAAGAATATTCTAAGAATAAGGATATTCTCTTACGCATCTACCATACCATTATCATACCTAAGAAAATCAACATATTTCTATGATATCATCTAATATCCAGTCCATATTTAATTTCTCCAGGTTGTCTCAAAAATATCTTCTAAAAAACTTAAGAAAAAAACCTTCCCGATTCAATTTAGTTCCATGCATTGCATTTGGTTGTTATATCGCTTTAGTCGCTTTTAATCTAGAATAGTTCATTTTCTTTTCTTTTTTTTCTATGACATTGACTTTTAGAAGTCTAGGACAGATGTCCTGTAAAATGTCCCAAATTCTTTACTTGTTTGATTGTCTCTCCACGCCCTTGTTTGCTTGCACCTTTATCCTTTCTGTAGAGTATAAGATATCAGTTGTGTCTATAGCAAATTGTCCAATACAAATATTAGGTGAGTCACATACGTAATTTAAATATTAATGAAGTATTTTACGTTCTGGGTTTTTTTTATGAGTTTTGAAATCTTGTGTGTCTTTTATACTTACAGCATATTTCAATTAGGATTAGTCACATTTTAATTGTTTAATATCCACAAATGGCCAGTGGCCCCCAAATTGGATAACATAGTTTTAGTGGTTTTTCTGGAGCATAAATATTCTAGAGAAGAATACTTTATAGGTGACAATGGCATTACACCAGGAGGATGGCCCATATTAATGATGGCTGAGTTTGACTCCTGGTTAAGGGGAGACTACCAGACCTGTCCCTTAAAATGATACTTTTTTTTTCTCTTTGCAGTCAGTATGCGGTGATTTTTGCATCTTGCAAATATCCTGTGTATCACAATCATTCATTCTTGTTAAGAAGTTATTTTTAAATGCATTGTGTAACATTTTAATCATATAGAAAGTTTAAAGATTAATATAATGAACACCCGTGTCTCCATCACCCCGCTTAGGAAATGAAAACTTACCCTACAGCTGAGGCCCCTGGTACCTGGGGTCCTTAATCACATCCTCTTCCTTTCCTCCCACTTTTCTGAGTGTGGTATCATTTCTACGCATTTTTGTGAACTTTTACCACATATGTATAAATCTCAAGACCATATAATGTTTTGCATTTTTTTGAGTAACAGTTTTAAGATATAATTCACATACCATATAATTCACCTATTTAAAGCGTATAGTTCAGTGCTCAGTTCAGCAGCACATATACTAAAATTAGAACAATACAGAGAAGATTAGCATGGCCCCTGCACAAGGATGACACTCAAATTCGTGAAACGTTCCGTATTTTTAGCAACACTTGTAGTAAGTAGTCTGCCTAGTGTATTTGACAGCCAGAGGGGATCACTTTTAACATTCCTGTCCTTTATGTAACAAAATTATTTCCAGTAATTATTGTGCAATGATCTGTAACAATCATTATTTTCTTATTTATTCTCTGGTTTTAAAATAAAACAAAGCTATTAAAAGAATAAATGTCAATTAAAAAAAAGTGTGCAGTTCAATGGCTTTTAGCATATCTACAGAGTTGTGCAACAATCACTATAATCAATTTTAGAACATTTTCATCACCCCAAAAAGAAACTCCCTGTACAAGAATGTTTGTAGCAGCATTATTCCAAATAGCCAAAAAGTGGGAATAATTCAATGTTAATTGACGAATGGGTAAACTAAATGTGGTATAGCCATAAAACAGAATATTATTTGGCCATAAAAAGGAATGAAGTACTAATATATGTTACAACATGAATACACCTTGAAAACATTATGCTCAGTGAAAGCCAGATACAAAAGGACAAATATTGTATGATTCCATTTATATGAAATGTCCAGCATAGGCAAATCCGCAGAGACAGAGAGTGAATTTGTGGTTGCCAGGGGATAGGAGGAGAGAAGAATTAGGAGAGACTGCTAATGGGTTTTTTTTGGCGGAGGAGGGGGGGGAGGTGATGAAAATATCCCAGAATTGGATAGTGGTGAGGACTGCATAATGTTGGGAATACACTAAAAACTACTCAATCATACACTTTAAAGTGGTTAAAATGGTTTAACATTATGTGAATTTTATTTGCCTGATTTGTCGACATATCACTCCAGTTTCTGCTCTCATCTTCACACTGAGTTCTCCCCTGTGTGTGTCTCTGTGTACTCCCCTCTTCTTATAAGGACCCCAGTCATTGGATTTAGGGCCCACCCTAATCTAATGTGACCTCATCTTAACCTAGCATGACCTCAATTTAACTAATTACATCTGCAAAAAACTTAGTTCTGAATAAGGTCAAATTCTGAGGTTCTTGGTGAATGTGAAATTTTAGAGGACACTATTCAACCCACCATAAGATTCTTTGCTCATTTTTCAACTGGGTTGTTATTCTTTTAATTAGTGAGTTTTAAGAGTTTTTTACATTTGCACATTTTTAAACTTTAATACTGCTTGCAGTGTTCAGCAACTTGCCCCTGCCTTGACATTATGCATTCATACAGGTCAATATGTTTACTCTAAGTGTGTGTGTGTGTGTGTGTGTGTGTGTGTGTGTAACTTTAGTTTGGTTTTGTTGCTCTGTTTCCCTTTTATTCTTCAACCCAGTGCATCTGGCTTCACCATCATTACTCACTGAAACCATGCCTATCAGAGTCACTGATTCCCATGTTACCAAGTCCAAGGGACACTTATCTTATTGTTCTCTCTCTGGCATTTGATATTTCTGACCATTCTTCCCCCTTGAACACTCATTATTGTTTCCAAAATACTATGCTCTAAGAACTTCCCTCTGTCCTCTTTCTCAGTCTCCCTTGCTGGCCCTCTCCCCAGCTTGGTCCTTCCTGGGAGCATAGAGTTCCTTGGGTCTGTCTGAAGCCTTCTTCTCTTCCCACTATACACCTGGGCTTAGATTTCATCCATATATTTTTGTTTGAGGATCTAGTGCTGCATAACAAATTATTCCAAATTTAATGGCTAAAAACAATGACCATTTTATAATTTCCCATGGTCCTCTGGGTCGATGGGGGTCACTGCTGGACAGTTCTGCTGTCTGACTTGGGTGTCCCATGTGGCTGCAATCAGAAGGTGTCTGGAGCTGGAATGTCCAAGATGGCTGGCTCACCCATCTTGCACCCTGGGGGAACACCTGGAATACTCTTTCTCTCCATGTCAGTGCCTCTCCCTCCAGGTGGCCTGTACAGCAGCGTAGCTGATTTCTCACATGGGAGTTTAAGGGTCTCCAAAACACAAGTGTGGAAGCTGCTAGGTCTTCTTAAGACTTACTTCTGGACCTAGTATAGCCTCACTTCTACTTCATTAAAGGGAGTCACAGGCCAGCCCAAAATCCATGAATATGAGGAGTCCTGGGTCTTTGTGATGCAGAACAGGGCAGATTTCCCCGAGTTGAGGGGAGACCAAGCTCTGCATTGAGAGGGAAGAGGCTTCTTGGTGGAGAGAGTAAAAAAAGAATTCAAACACCTGCCAAAGTTAGAGTTAAAAGGAATGTTTATTAAAGAAGGAGAAAAGCAAAGACTAGAGACAGCAAAGGCAAAAGCCAAGACAAGGAAAAAAGCCCAGAGTGTGGGGGGCATCCAGTTTCTATTTCATTCTTTAGTTCCTGTGAGTTACAGTTTAAAGACTTTGTTTACCCATTTTCCTTTGATATGGACATACAGAGAGGACGGGTAAGAGTATGTAGGTGAAAAGGTAAGAATATGTAGCGTGAAAGGCCCTGCTGGCAGTTCCCAAACTTTAATCCATAGGCTCCCTATGGTTTTAGCCATAGGGAATGAATAATTTTATTTTGTGTAAGGTGCCACTTAAAGACTTTGCTTTTCCTGTTTTCCCTTCAGGGTGTGGGGAAATGGGTTGTTAGCACTACCAGCAGAAATCTTCCTTCGTTCCAGCAGGTTTCTTCCTGGTCAGCATATTGCAGTCTCTGAATATTGCTTCATTTAACATTTTAGTTCTTTTGCCTCTTCCCTACATTATTTGGGCTCTTTGGAGGCTGGCTACCACAGTTAATGAGTCCCAAATTGCTAGGATTGCTTTTCTAAGTTCCAGACCCAACATCCACTGGCCTACTGGACCTCTCTTCTCTAATCCCCCAGCTTCCTGCCCTGCTCCAGCCCTTTCTCTTCCTTCTTGACTCTCTCCAGCTAAGTGTTGGCATCACCTGTGCGTAGGAATTCAAGCTAGAAACTTGGAAATCATCTATGGCTCCTCCTCTTTGCAAGTGTGTACACAGTTCACTTGCATTCCATTTAGTCTTATCTCCATTTTGCAGATGAGGAGCCTGAGGCTAGTGGAGGTTGAATAATCTGCCCAAAGTCTCTCTCTTAGTGGTGGGCGGAACTAAGATCCGAGGCCTTGGGTTCTGCAAACAGGGAGACCCGCCTCCAAAGCTTTTGTGTCCAGTCAGTGTCCAGCTGCCACTCAGTGCAGGCAACCGTCATTTCTCACTTAGATGTCCACAGCAGCATCCTAACTGCTATTCTCGCCTCCAACCTGACCCCATTTAATCCATCCCCCACGCTTAAGTCGGAGGGATCTTTCTAGAAAGCAAAGTGGGTTTTGGCACTTCTCAGCTTAAACTTGTCAATGGTTTTCCTCTTGCCCTCAAGAAAATATTTAACTTTTCACAATAGATAATAACATCCTTTACAAATTGGCCCCTGTTAACTTAACAGTGTATAGTATAGGGCAGTGGTTCACCATGGGGGAATTTTGGAAATTTGTGGAGATCTTTCTGTTTGTCACAATGATAAAGACATACTACTAACATTTGGTGGCTAAGGGTCTGGAATGCTAGAGTGCTCCAATGTGAGGGACAGATTCACACAACCAAGAATTATCCTGGGTTCCACATGGCTTTAAATATCCTACTAGACATTCCATGCAAAAAAAATCAATTATCAATTGAGTCTAGAATCTATCTCCATTAACTTTATACCCAAGGGAGGAGAGCACAGGTTCATTTCTGGTACACCCTTGCCATGAGGATGTAGTCCTTTGGGGTCTCATCTTATGAAGGGAGACTCTCCTCTTAAGCTCTCCTGTTAAGGAGGTTCTGGGGTGGTTTCTTTCTGGTGAGACACTGATGAAAGCTCAGGTTCACCTAGCAGGCAAGTGTCCCCAGAGCAAAAATCTGCTTTAGTGTTCCACCTACCTTTGTGTGTGTCCCCTACCTTCACTTACTTTGTTTTGCCCTGAAAATTCCTTACTTTTTCATCAAGGAATTTAAGATTTTAAAATATTATGATCAGGATTTTTAGCTGTTTTTAGGGAATTCTCTAAGATACTTAGCTAATCATATTATCAGAAAAGGGAATTGCAAAAATGAAATATTTTTGTACGTAGTTAATATGATGTCTTTTATAAAAATATAACTACTGTGTTGTTTTGTGTTATTCAAAACTTTAATAAAAGTTGTCCACCATTTTGGAAAATCACATCATAAATGACAATGCCCTTAGGTCGGTCTGCACTTGTCCCTGTCACATTCTTAGTGGTTCTAGGGATGAATGTACGCATCTATTATCTTCCAGTGTAGAGATGCCTGAGCATTGGCATATTGAAATGCCTTCCTCTTGTCTTATGTTCAGCACATTATACTGATTTGTTTTTTGAAATCAGATGTTATATTATTTGTTGATTTCTCTTTGGGATAGTAAAGCTGAGTTACAACATTGTTGTTATAATAAAGGGACATTGGGTCTGGTAGGGTGCAGGGTCATTTTGTACACAGAGACTCTGGAAATGGTTCTGCTACTTTGTCGGTATGTGATTTTCAGCAATATGATGAACCTTGTCGTGTCTCAGTTTGTTCATCTGTAAAATGGAGTGAAGATTAAATGAGTTATGACATATGAAGTTATGACAATGCCTGGCACATGGTAAGTGCTAATGAATGTTAGATGTTATGATTACTTCAACCTAATTTCTTGCCTCTCCTATAGTTCTAGCTTTAACCACATCAAATGCTTTGTTTTAAGAATGTGCTATGATTCTCGTTTTGCACATACTCTCCTTTTGCCTTGAAAAAATTTTCCTATTCTCTGCCCCTGGCCAACTCTTATTTAACTATCAGCCCTCACTAGGTGTTACTTTCTTTATGAAGCCCACACTTACCACCCCAAGTCTGGGTGAGATGCCTCTGTATACCACCCCAATGGCTGGCTACCATTATCACAGTGTGATGTTATAGAGAATGGGGGCTTACATTAGTTACAGTGGGCAGGGAATGCCCTCTGAGGAGGAGACATTTGAGCTAAAAGGAGGAAAAAGCAGAGTACAGCTGCTAATACAAAGGCCATGAGGGACCACTTGGTGTGTTGCAGTGATAGAAAGCAGATCTGCACAGTGAATAGTGAGCAAGAAGGAGACAAAATAAAAATTAGGTTGAAGAGCTGGGAGTTTAAATCCACCATCTCCTTGGCCCAATTGCCCCACCTTCAGGCACGCAGGACCACATACCAGAACAACTTTACCTTTGTACCCACTGATTCCAATGTCTGGAATGTGTTCCTTGCCTTCTCTGATTAATAATAAAATTCTACTCATCCTTCAAAGCTGAGTTTAAAACTATTTATGAAACCTTCTCCCATTCCTTAGCAGGAATTAATCACTCCCTTGCCTGATGTCCCAGAGTCCATATGCTTTCATGGCACTCATCACATGCCGACTGATATCTCAGCTAGCTATTTACATGCCAATCTGCCTACCACACAGTGAGTTCCCTGAGGGCAGAGGCTGTTAGTCACCTCTGCAGCCATCTCCTGGTGTCTAGCCCACAGCAGGTACTCAGTGAATGCTGTGACATTTACTTGACTAGTGGGTGGTGCTCAGCACTACTCATGGCAGAACAGAAGGAAAACAAAAATAATAACAACTTCTGGCTTATCATATGCTTTCCCATTCATTACCTGATTGAGACTTCCAACAACTCTAAGAAACAGTCGGGACAGGCACTATTAGCTCCATTTTACAGATTGGGTAGCTGAGGCCCAAGAGCACACAGATAGTGAGAACTAAAAGCAAAGAGGGATGATGGAGAGACCCAAAGAGTATTTTGAGGATATACGGCAATGGGGTTGGCTGCAATGTAAAGGCACTTTTGTGGGTAATCTAGGGAGAGATCCTTAGTCAGCTGGGACGGAGTTAATAGCAGCCCCACCAGGGATGGGTGATTCCTCTCACTGACCCAAGCAACTGAGAGTCCGCAGCACCATTCTCCAGCCTTGGAATCTGGGAAACCTCTGACCCTGGAAAGAGGATACGGGTGCTCCCGATGTGCAGGTCAGATGGCTAAAATGACGAAGATTTGTTAAGAGGGAGGGGCCCGCCTCTCGGTTGCTATGACAACCGGTGCTTGACTACTGGGCCCTTGCAAAGTTGACAGAGGCGGGTTCTTCGTTAACTCGAAATAGGGAAAGACGTGTGTGCGTGTGTGTGCACGCGCGCGGTGGAATAAAGACGAAAAAGGTATGTTCAAGACCTTATTTAGCTCAGTAATTCTCCACCTCAGCAATATTAGAATCACCTGCTCAGTTTTAAATGTCTTGATGCCGAGGCCGTGCCCAAACCAATTAAGTCAGAATTTCTGGGAGTGGAACTCGGGCACCACTATTTAAACTTTCCCAGGTGATTACAATTGCAGCCAAAGTTGCAAACCCCGCGCTTAGCTGGTAGGTGTGATTCTTGCGACCTTCCCAAGATGGTGGCTACCAGACCGCTTCCGCCTTCACGTGCGCCGGTAGGGGCGGGCTTTCCAGAGGCGCATGCGTGTAACGTCTCTTTGCTCCCTGCTCCCTGCTCCTTTTCCCCCCCGCCTCCATTTTGTTCGCGGACGCTGGGGACGGTGGGAGCCGATCCATTTCCGGGTTGGCAAAAGGGGCGGTGGTGGCGAGAAAAGGAGCTTGCTGGGTGGGGGCCGAGCAGGACTGGACCAAGCTGGAGCAGACGTATGGTGATCGGGTTCCCGGAGCCGCTGTACAGGCCATGAAAGAGACCGAGGGAGGCCGGGTCTGTCACAAGATGACCTGGTGACCCGAGCGGAGGAGAGAACTGATGAGGGGGACTGGGGCGGGGCTTGAGGAGAGAAGGGGACATTGGAGTGAGGGGCTCTTAGAGAGAGGGGCCCTTAAGCGGGGCTTTTGAGGATGGGGTGGGAAACCTAAGTCTGGAAGCTGAAGAAGAACCTGGAGGAGAGGGGGCGTGGGAAACCCAAGTAGGGAGGAGTGGTCGGGAATCGGTGTGGGGCGATCGCTGACTGAAAATGGGGAAGAAGGTTATTGAGAGACAGGAAGTAAGGGATCCTGAAGGATTGGGTAAGGTGAGTAAGACGGTAACTCAGTGTGAGAGGAACGAGGTAACCGTGCGCAAAAAGGAGGTGGGGAGGGAGGACCTGTTGGGAACAGGTAATTAACAGGATGCTCCGGATGAAGAGGCCAATGTGACATTTTGGGGATTGAGCGGAGTGAAAATCAGTGGTTGAGAGGATGATTAGGGAAACTGCTCACACTAGAGGGAATCTTAAGAGCGTTAGTTGAGAAGGAATCAGAATTAAGGAATAGATTGAGAAATGCTGAGATGCGCATGGCCACAACCTAGAGTTGAGGGTTCAGATTGGAGGGATGTGAAGTGAGGGAAGGTAGAAATCTTAGAGTGCTAACAGTGGGCAGTGTGTATTGTTGAGTTACTGGTCAGGAAGGTAAATTCTTAAGTGATAACACTGGGATGAGGACCTGAACGAACTGGTGTTTACTGGAAATCATATTTTAAAGAGATTTGAATCATCTGTTACTTCTTTGGATTCCTTGAGGATCCACTTCCTTTTTCATGCTGTTATTTTTGCCTTACACTTTCTGAATGACTTACTGAAGGTTTTGGTGACTTTTTTCCTCCCTTTACAAACCACAGTAGAACCTCACTCAGGGAATAAAGACTGCTCTAGCCCACCTATGGATTTACTAAGTAACTTTGAGGGAAATTGTTAAACTGTCTTGTTTTTTTCCCTTTTGAAATACAGGTTTGGTCCCTCACAGCCTCTAAAAGATTGTGTTAACCAAGTGGCATCCTTAAAGTGGTTACAAAGAAGTGATCTCTGAAAACATGATTGAGACATTGATATTTAAAAGACATGTCTTTCTCAGTTTTTTCTCAGCCTTGCTGCATTTTCTGTGCTAGGGAAGAGTTGGTTTTGATTTGATACATGTCCCGTTTTTTAACTTTTCTCAACCAACTTTTAGTAGCCAAAAATTTCCTATTATTGTGTTACATTGTATTGGCTGCCACAGAGATAAGGATAGGGAACTTAGGGGTGAATGAGGTCTGTTGATGGAGAACGCACTCTGGCAAACAGTATTTTACCCTTTAAAAAAATATTTCAACTGCTTTACTCTTGACACTGACTTTCCTCATGAACTCTTTGAAAATTCACTGAAAAATATACAGTCGAACATTTTGCATTGGTCCAGTCACTTTTGCCATGTTGCCAGTTGGTGGGGACTCGTGTGCTTGTGGACAACTTAACTTCTTTATTGTTAATCCTTTTAAATATTGACTTTTCCTTTGGGTACAATACCCTACCTACTTTGCCCGTAGGTGAACTTGTTTAGCTCAGAAGTGTTCCTGAAAGTCTTGGCATTTCTGAAGTCTGACGTGGATTTGCTTAAGAGGGGGCAGTTTCAAATTCTACCTCACACTTGATATCAGAGTAGTGTTTACCTTAGTAGTGTTTAGTTATGTGATGTCAGCACAAAGGTGAAATGCAGGAGAAGGAGGAAAGTATTGAGAACAATGGAGTTTTCAAGTTTTACTTTTAAGGGAAGAGAGGAGTCCTATTCCTATTGAAGAGAAAATTGTCAGATGTTCTTTCTTGACGTCTTAGGCTCTTTGATCGGGAGAGTAACCAGGTGTACTTGAGTCTATTTTCCTATTGCTTTTGAAGTAATTCTCAAAACCATGGTCTGCTGATTCAGGCTGTTTCAACAAATCATAGTCTTCATACAAACCACAGGAAGAGTTGCAGGCTGTGAAGTATGTACACTTTTTGGGGGGTGAAAACCTGCTTAATATTTTGCTGTCATTTCAACCTCCAGTGTGTCTTTTTAGTTTTTAAGAAGGTTTTGAAATAAATTATGGAGGCTCAAGAGCTTTGGGAAGGCTTTTAGTGTAGCCTGCTTGTTTTACATGATTTTCCATTTTTTCTTATTCTATTATGTTTTTCCATTGCTCTACTTGAGCCAGTCCTAAGTGGAAATGGCAAATTACATTTTTTTTTCTTCCTGTTTGGTCTCTGGTGGACATCTTGTCTATGTCACAGTTTGATACCACCAAGTTGAAAGGATTCTTGACTACTTCAAATGGGGGCAGTGACAGAAGCTGAACTGGGTTCCCTGGGCCAGAGAATGGATTCTGTCAAAGCAAAGAATAGTCGCAGAAACATAAACCGGGACCTCGAAGCTGTGACTAACATTTTGGCAACATGCTTCCCTTTGCCAAATAACTTCTTTTCTTCTTGAGTGTGGTTGTTGATCTCCTTCTCAAAGTAGGCTCTTGTTGCTACTGTTCTTCACACAACTCTCGAGCAGAAGTTGGCAGAATTCCGGTTGACTGTCTCTTGGGGATATGCTTCGGATTATAGTAGATGGGGCATTACCATGTCAAAATGAGGTTCAATGGCAGATCCTGAGAACTGCTCTGCAAGCAAATACAGGCAGTACTCTTTACTGAATGTTTTTGCACTCCTTTATGTTTCTTCTAAATTCAGATCTGTTTCTTATTCATCTGGTGATTAAATGCAGAATCATTGCCTTTGTCTAGCTTTGAAAATCCAGGGCATTGAGGGAGAGAGAAAATTTCTGATATTCTTCCCCGCCCCCCGCCTCCCCCAAGCCTTTGAGCTTGGAGAGTCACAGGATAAACGCACAGGCACTTTTTGGTATATTATAGAAGCCTATTTCAAGTGTGGATTAGAACTTCATGGAGAAAAACACTGTTAGTAGGGGGAAAAGGTGATATGCTTGCTAATGCCTGTGTCAATCTTAGATATCTTAAGATTTTGGCTTAATATTTGGAAAGAGCCTGTGGAAGCAAATGAGTTATCAAATAGGGGAGCCAGGAATAGGCTTCTAACTTGCTATTTGGGCTTGGCAAAGATAACTAGAATGGTTGTACTAGAACTTAGTTCTACTTAGTTAATGCCTTTTTCTGTGTGTTCTACTTAGTAAATACCCTTTTGTTTTTCAGGGAATAATTAGTTGAAGATAACTGTGTCTCCGATAGGTGTTGGGATGGATTATGAAGATCATTTCTTGCAGTATATGACAGTGGCCCTTGTAACATTGGAGACCCCAAGACAAATCCTCTCGTTGGTGGCCCTGGATTCGGCTTTCTTCTGCCATCATTAGTCCAGCGTATTCTGTTCCTGATATGCAGGTTTGGGAAACTAACAGGTTCAGATTCAAAGGTTTTAATTCTGGTCCAGGGTATTGGTAACAAATATGATTATTGGAGTTGTGTTTAATCAAGTCTCAGATCTTTCTTTACTGAAAGAGTGCCTTGAAGTTTGGCATATCTGTATTTCTAAGGAATGTGTGTAGCTTTCCTCTTCATTCTTATAATTGGTTTTCAAAAGAATTTTAGTTTCTTAAACTCTTTGGATTCAAATTAAGCTCCATTTGGATTTCGAGAACCCTCAGTGAAAGTAATTTTTTAGTCAGTATTTATGGTATTTTTTCAGTACAAATTCATCAACCTACTTTCTGTGTTTATAGAAATGCTGAATCCAGTAATCTCTCCCTTTTTTTCCTCCCAATAATCTCTTCTGATTACGAAAACATTCTCCATATGTCCAGATTGGGACAACTGGTTGTAAAAAAAAAAAAAAAAAAATTTTCTTCTAAAGTGATGCAATCTAGTGTGGGACAAGCTGTTTGAGATTTGTGGATAAGTGAGTTTTCCTTCTTTCCACTTCCGCCCTCCCGCTGCTCAGCTAGTAGGCAGAATGTCGTCAGAGATCCAGGTGTGAGATATTCAAACTCTTTCCATCACTGTCTTGGAAATAAGTCCAGATTTATAAAATCTTTACAAATTTTATTTTTAAAATAGATAACATAGTCATATGGTTCAAAATTGGAAAGGTTAAGAAAAAAGGGTATACAGTGAATAGTCTACCTTCTGCCTTAGTCTGTTGTCTACTCATCAATCCAGTCCATTTTCCCAGAGGCAACTAATATTATCAGTTTCTTAAGATCTTTTCCAGAGATACCATGGACATGTAACGCAAATATGTATATGTCTTTTTTTTTTTTTTTAAAACAAATGTAGCACACTGTTAATACTGTTTACTTTTTCTTTTTAATTTATTTTTATAATCATTTTGTATAAGCAATAAAGAGATTCAGCACCTGCCCTATACTGGTAAATATTTTATGTGTTTCCAGTCTTCCGCTACTAGAGTATGCTTCAGTGAATAATCATGTATATTTGGCCCTTTGCATGTGTGACAATATCTGTAAGGTAAATTGTAAGTAGAGTTGTTGAAGCTGATTTTTTGGGGCCCTGTTACTCACTTCTTTGACAAGAATTTTTGAGCTGCTTCTGTGTGCCAAGCACTGTGCTAGGTGCTGGAGAACAAAACTGACTCAGTCTTGCACTCATGCAGTTATGATCTAGTGGGGAAGACAGTCATTAAACAAATAATTAATTACTTTTGCTATAAATGCTATGGAGAGAGCTGATTGGAAGCCTACCCATGTTGATTGGGAAGGAGGGCAGTCAGGGAAGGTCCCTGAGGAATTGACTTTGAAGGCCGAAACCCAAAGGATGAGGGGAGGACAAAAGACTGTTCTAGGTGGAGGAAATGGCATAGGTGAAGGTCTTGAGGAGGGAAAAACATGGCTATTTTGAAGAGTTAAAGGAAGTTCCAGTGTGTCTGGAGCTTAGGGGGTGAGAAGCAGAGAGGTAGGAGGAAGGACTTCAGATAGTGTGAGCTCTCCAAAAACAACAACAATAACAACAACAAAACCCAGATAAATAGCATAGTGAATTTTGAGCTATACCTTTACAAAAGAGGTTTTTTTCTGTCAGTTCTTTCCACAGACATTAGTTTACTGATGTTGAGGCTAAAACTATCAGTATCATAAAGAAATCTGATGTTTATACGGTGGAACATGTGTTTTCTAAGAATTTCCCTGGATAAAGCCTATACTTTTAGTCTTGCTTTCTTTTAGGTCCTGCAAATTAAACTTGTGTGGCTAGATTAGGTCTTAAATTTTAGGATCTTAGAAATTGGCATAGAGATTAGTGATGATTGGGGAGCAATTCTTAGATTATGGGGGTGATGGATTGCTAGTTTGCCAGACCTGCTATTTAAGAAACAAAACCTATTTACTTCTAGGGAATATTGACTGTTTTTTGTAAGCCTCATGGGGCTAGAGGGAGAGCACAGATGTTCTTATTATGAACTGGTAAATACGATATTCTCGTACCTGTCATCTAGGCCATATGTCTTAACATGACACATAACTCTTGTTGAACATGCAAATGAATCAGTAGCCCAAGGGCCATTACAAAAAAACTTGAAAGCATTTTTATCTGCAAGTATATTGATTTTTGTTTAGAAATCACAGTACTCTTCCTCAAAGCCCCCAGATGGGCATGTTTGATTTAGTACCTTTCTTGTGTAATTGGATCCGCTTGCCCTATTTTCATAACTTAAAGTAGATTCTTGGTTTAGCAGCCCATCACTAGTGATTGAAGAATGAAAATGGGCAAATTTTTCTAGCATTTCAGCAAGGAGCATCTGTGTATCTCATGGCTTAAGGGTATTAGAGTGAGAGAGAAGAGACTCCTCGACAATGAAAGTCACAGCTTTGTTTTTAGATTATCTGTGGTGAGTTGGAACTTAATATATTATCCTTGAAATTAGGCGTGACACTTTTCTCCATTTGAAGTCTGGATCAACATTTATGGAGCATATGTTTAAGTTTTCTTTCAGGCCGTTTCATACTGGAGACTGTCATCACTGGGTTTTCCTTACTTCTGACTATTCTCTGTGTATACTTTTCTGTTTTCATATTTGGGGTATGCAAATGAAGGATGATGGCACATGGAAGCTGGGGGCTGATAATATGAGATATGGCTAGCCTAGAGTGAAAAGAGCCCTTTTTTTTTGTCATCAATGACTAAATTTCAGCTCACCTTGTACTCTCCTTTTAATCTAATCAACAGTATCTTAGAACTTCTAAGATGTTTTGACAACAGATATTGGTGGTGTTTGTTTTTCAGTTGCAATTGGAACCTGAGGGGTTTTTTTGTTTGTTTTTTTTTAGTTATTTTTTTTTATGGTGACATTGGTTAACAAAATCCAATAAGTTTCAGCTGTATACTTTAACAGTAAGGAGTATATATATTTACACTGTGTGTTGATCTAGTATTGATTGACCTTATTTTTTAAAATTTGGTCAATCTAAAGGTTGGTTTTGCTTATACAGTGTTAGGATTTTTTGGTTTTTCATAATTAAATGTTTGTTTTTTTAAAAAAAATCAACATAGTAAGAGTATATGGTTTAAAGAGTCAAATAATATCACAATTCTTATAATTAAAAAAATGGCTGCTTCATTTCTCCTTGTTTGTCCTCAGTTACTTTTACTACTTTCAGTGTTTTTTAATCAGATGTGTATCATCTTCATGTTTCTGCATCATATGCTTATACTGTTATTTCTTGATTTTTCCATTCTTAGATATTATCTATTGAATTTTTACTGTGCAAGATGATTCTTGCATTCTTATACTGCTACCATCCTCAACTCTTCCTGTTATCTACCTAATACAGATATATCACAATCTCGGTTAAATCAATATTTTGTATATTTTTGTGTTATATACCAGGATTCAATCAGAAAAACACACCATTCTTGATATTTCAAAGAGAATATTAGATGCTTACAAAACCATTGGAAGGCTATGGGAGCATAGATTAGGGAACACCATGTTACAGAGATTTAGAAAAAACTACCACCATTAATAATTTTGACCGCCTTAAACACCAAAGCAGGCAATTTGCAGAATATTGGAAACTGCTGTAAACCACATGTCTCATATTTGTAGAAAGCCACACACCTGCTTATGCTACTGGAAGAGCAATAGTGGCGTCTGCCTTTTTTCTGTCTTCCAGATCTTGAGTGAATGACTCTTATTCTCAGAGTTTAAACCACAACTCCATCGACAGGGGCTTCCGGGAATATAGTTCCCAGGCCTCCAGCCTCATCCTTCCTGCTACCTTGTGAGTCCAGAAGGGAGTAGTAGTTACCAAAAGAAGAAAAATATTAGCATCTAATATAATGACTATACAGTTTCCCCCTAAATATAATTGCCAATCTTTTTCTTACTTTCTTTTTTTCTCCTTCCTCCCTCCTCCTTCCTTTTGTGTTCTCTCTCTCTCTCTCTCACTTTCTCCCTTTCCTTTCCTTTTCCTTTTCCCTTTCCTTTCTCCCTTCCTTTCCCCCTTCCTTCCTTCCTTCTTTCCTTCTGCTTGATTTATTGAATATCAATCACTAATTCATTCTTAAATTTGGGCAGAAGTATAAATCTCTTTTCAGTACATTCAAACATATTAGTAGAGCCTCTTCCAGAGGCTTTATGAAAAAGAGTCTATTGGAGGGAGTGTAGTTCTTGAGGCTTGCATGTCTGAATCATCTCTTTTCTACCCTCTCACCAGTTGGTGCTTTGATTAGATATAATATGTTATGTTGGAGATCATATCTCCTTGGAAATTTTAAGCCTCTATTTGTGGTCTTCTAATTTTCAGTATCGGTATTGAAAGTTACAGTGGTATTGTGAAGTTCGATGCCATAGTGATTCTGGATTCTTTGTGTGAGATCTGTTTTTTTTTTCTCTGAAAGATTTTAGGACCTTGTCTTTACCCCTGATATTCTGAAATACAATGATGATGTGCCTTGGTGTGACTATTTTAAAATTTATCATGTTTGGCATTCTGTGGGCCTTTTCAATCTAAAGCTTATTTCCATCTATTCTGTGAAGTTTTCTTGTATTATATCTCCTTCTTTGATAATTATTTCTCTCCTCTGTCTTTCTGGGAGCCCCCTATTATCCAGACAGTGAAACTCTAGACTCATTTTCTAATTTTTTTGCCTCACAGATTTCCTTAGCTTTTTCTTCTATCTTTTGTATTGAAGTTAACTTCTAGTGTCAATTTTTAAAATTTCCAAGAGCTCTCCTTATTCTTAGATTTTTATAAATATTTTTACATGTTGTCAGGAATTCTGTTTTGTTTACTTTGATTCCTATCTTTCATGTCAGAGGTTTTCTTCAAATGTCTGATAACTCTTGGCTATCTTTTCTTTTTTAGGAGTGGGGTACTAATAAGCTCTGAGCGTGGAGCCCTGGCTGATCAACTGGTGGACGGCACTTCAGGGTGAATTGGCGGCTGGTCAATTTCCTCAGAGAGGATCCTCCAGTCTCCTGCCTAGAGAGTATAAGCCCAACAGCAGGTGTTTTTAGAGTCAAGTGGGAGATGAGAGATGGGGCAGTAAAAATTAGACTCCTGTTTGCTCCCCCTATTTTCAGTGTGGCACTCCTGCTCTTAGTTGTGACTGTTCCCTTGGTTTAACTTCTCCAGTCTTCTGCCTGGCAGCATGGGGAAAGGAAAGAGGGTTGGAGGAATCTATTTCTAATACAGACTTTCAACCAATTCTCCTGTTTTAGCCCTTCCTACTCTCCTTTGTCCAGATGTACTAGGCACCTCCAGTTTCTGAGCCTTTTCTGAAAGTCTGTGGTAGGAATCTGCTGCTTTCCACTGCAAGCATCTAGCTTTTCTTCCTTTCTGTGATCACTAGTGCATCTGCTTTCCTGCTTCCAAATTATGTTGACATCTCTTGTTTTTCTGCTGTCCCCTTTCCAGTTTCTTTTTTTTAAGTTTATATCTTTAAAAAAAAAAAGATCCCTTTGTGTAATTTTAATGGTGTTGTATGAGGGAACACTGATAAGTGCATGCAGCATGTTCATATTTAACCAACATACTCATTAGCTTTTCCTTGCTGAGGTGTATTCAGATAGTGTCTCTGTAGTTGCTTAGTAATATTCCTTTAGTGTCTTCCAGACTTCCCTAACACCAGGAATTGTTTAGTATAAGATTCCCAGATTTTTCTCCTGGAAAATTTATGATTTTAGAAGGTCTGGATTAGGGCCCAGGAATCTTTTTGTATGTGTTTGTTTTTTTAGCAAATGCCCTAGGATGTGTCTTATCATCAGGCAAGTTTGGAAACTCTATTTTAGAAAGATCTTCTAAACCTTAGTGTCATAAATCTCCAAAGCAAACTCCTTAGGCAACCCTGATTTTGCTTTTGTATTCAGACTGTGTTTTAGTCTGTCTAGCTTTGGTCTGGAGTTCTAAATTAGAATGTATGTCCTTCATCTGATGAATTCCGCTCTTCTCTGGTTAATGCTAGCGGATGGTAATAACTTTGGCCTTGTATGACTCCATTTTTTTAGCCAACATTTTTAAACCCACTGGTTCCTGGGATATGTGGGTGGGGAGGAAATATTAATTATGAACATGGAGCTACTTTCTGCATTTCACTGTCCAAATCCAGGAATCTGTTAAATTTTTTTGGTAAAATAGAAAATTGACTCAGGCTTTGAAAACAGATGTACTAATGATCTGCCTCCGGTATATGCCGCATTATTTTTGGAGATGTTAAGGCACTGTGAAGTTTGTTTTTAACTTTGACAATTGGAAGGGCATATTCTCTTTTCTTTTTAGTGTTATAATCCCTAGGCCTAGAAAGGAAAAACAGCTGTATCTTTTACTGCCAGTCTGTAAAGTGACTGGCAATTGTTTGCAGCTGCCCCTAGGTTGCTGTGACTTGCTTAGCAATCAGGAGCCAAATAGTACCTGTCTTAGTACCCTAGTTGCCAGTTTTTAGGTGTCTTGTGGCTGTTATTAGCTAAAATACAGCCTGAGGAAGCCATGGTGTCGCTGACAGACGGCTGACTTGCATTCTAAGAAGAGCAGCACTATACAGACAGCTCTAATACCTTTTTACAAGTTCCAATAAAGCAGTTTTGGTGAATGAAGTTACAAACACAGTGCGAAATCTAAAGTATTACTGTTTCACTGATAGTTGACCATTGGCTATGTTAATAAGGTACTACTTTGAACTATTACTGATTTACTGCAGTTGACTATTTTCTGTACACATTTCCTCACCTTCCCAAAACTTCATTGCTTTCAGGATAACAGGATTTTCTTTTTGCTTTGGACTGTGTTAGGGGCTGGGAGTGTTTAGTGAGGTCATTCCCTGTTGTCTGTTTAGGATGTTTTTCAGACATTTAATTTACAGTTGCTCTTGCATTTGTTACCTTTTTTTATGAAGCCATTCTTTGCAGCTGTGGTTATTTAATTGAACACAAGAATAGGCTTCTCATTGATTTATCATTTTAGATGAGAGGACTTGGCTCCTGGCTTGCCCTGTATCAGGGAGTAACCTGTGGAACCTGATATTTACCATATCAAGTAGTATGTGAATAAGTAGACTCCTGAGTTTACCTTTTTTGAGCTTTTAAAAAATAATTGGGACAAGAGGAAAGAGTCATATTAAGAGGAAAAGCTGTATTATTGGGATGCATACATATGTTTTTATTAGAGAAATTGTATTTGAAAGCATTTTGTTATGTAGTTAGATATCTTTCTTCTGCCTCCTTTTCTCTTCCAGGGTTGTGTGCTGCTTGTAACAGTGACAGATCATTGATTTAAAGAGTAAAACATCCAGATTTAGTTATGGAAGTCTAGGGTTTTCAGTTTAAATATTCATGGTGGGTATATGATTTTTTAAAAAATACTTTTTGGATAAATCAGATTTGTTGCATAGTTGAATTTTCCATGATGGAAAATGCCTGCAGTTGGAAAAATGATTTTTTTCCCCCCTTCATGGAATAACCTTGGAATTTTAATTAATTCCATCCCTACACATGATACAAATCTGTTTCACCAGAGGTTGCACTGAATTGAATTTCAAGGAGGAGGTAGCACCTTCTCCATTGAGAAAAGAGGGCTATGGATTATTTTCAAACTACATAAGGCATTTGGGGTGGGAAGGGTGTTAAAGTATGTATAACGTGAAAGTTATTCTAGTCTGTTTCCTTGTATTTTAAACCAAAAATGCTTTCCTGGAGACCCTCTACTGTATTTTGCCCTAGAACACAATGGAGGTATGTTCATAATTCTGTGTTGATGTCAGTTCCCATGTAGTTAAAGGAACCCGTTTGGCTCCTGCTGTTCATTAGTCTCTTGGAGTGGCATGTGAATACCCTTCAGTAGCTCCTGGCTCTTCTCCCATGTTGGGGTTCTCTGGTTTAGGAACTGGATGCCATTATGCCACTGTGGTAATGAGCTTCTACCTCCCCATACTGTACTGCTTTTCAGGAGTGAAGTTGAAGGGCAGGTGGACAGGCAGGCGGGTTATCATCAGGTGACCTTTAATCCTGGAAGGCTTCTAGTTAGTACATAGGTCCCTAGCTGTGCTTAAGCCAAGAGATCAAGTGCAGTCTGGGATTAATGAGATAACATTGAATTTGTGATTTCCTCTAGGTATGAAGCTATTGATTCGTTTAGACTTCTTTGGTATTATAGACATATGAGATGGACAAAGATACTACTTTTGGTTTGGAGTATGGCCTATAAGGCCTCAGATTTCATCTCCTACCATTCTCCTCCTCACTGTATTCTAGCTCCTCTGGCTTTCTTACTAGTTCTGTAATACATCAAGCTCATTCTCATCTTGGGGGGTTTTCACCTGTTCTTGAATTCTTTTTGGAATGCTATTCTTTCCTCAAGTGGTCATAGGGCTTGCTCTGCTCATGGAGAGACCTCTTTGGAGAGCCATCCCCATTCTCCTGGGTTCCTCTCCTTGCACCCCTATCTGAAAGAACACTCTACTCTACTCCTACACTCTCCCTGTATGATTCTCTCTCTTTTTTCTCATTTCTTTTGTCAGTAACTGAGATACTGAAATTATATGTTTGTTTGTTTAGCTCTTCCACTAGACTATAAGCCCTAAGATTATAGAAACTTGACTTGTTCAGTTTCTAGAACAGGGTTTATCAACCTCAGCATTATTTACATTTTAGACTAGATAATTCTTTGTCGTGGAGGGGCTGTCCTACATGTTACAGATTGTTTAGCAGCATCCCTGTCATCTATCGACTAGATGCTAGTAGCATCCCCAATCATGACAATCAGAAAGTCTGTAGATGTTGCCACATGTCTCCTGGGGAATAAAATCACCCTGGCTGAGAACCATTGTTAGAGAACAATGCTTTGGCATCTAGCGGGTATTTAATAAATATTTATTGACTGGATTAAGTGGTGGGTGATGCTCAGTGGATGATAAGTGAATTCATGAATGAATGAATTCAACAAGTTAAAAAATTTTGGAATGCTGAACTATGTGCACAGTCTCATATTCTTTTCCTTTTTTTATGTTATTTTTAACCACGGTTTATCATTTATTTTTGAGATTTTTTCTTTTTTTTAAAATTTTTATTTCCTTTCCTCTTTTTTATAGATATCCATTCTTCTGTCTTTTCTGTTTCTGGCACATTGATCCATCTTTTGCTGCTGTTTTGCTCTGCTCAGACTTGCTCGCTTTCATCAGACTGTGCTACTCTTAAATTTACTTTTTTTCAGTTCAATAATTGGCTGTCGAGCACATACCCAATGTTGTAAAATAATAGGAGAGAACTATGAAAAGATATGATGCTGTTTGTGTTTAAGAGCTCATTGGGTAAAATGAACATAGTAACATGAAATCTTCCTCTATACTCGTACTGATGGGACACCATAGGGTTATTGTTAAGTCATCAGAATGGGCTGAAATTGCTATTGAATTTGGAATCTAGTTTTAACAGAAAACTACTCATTCACTTTTTACTTATTTTCATTTATTGCAGTTACCCTTAGTTTCTTGCTATTAAATGTTTGTCTAAAACCTGGTTGAGAAATACAGAGTGGACTTGATCATTTTGAAGTCATTTAATGTGAATGTTTCTATGTTTGATTGTTTTAGTGAATAGTTTTGAACAGCTGATTCATCACAGGTTTTTAATGTCCGTGCTTGGAAAGTCTTGCCACCCTACCTACCTGGGTTATTGAAGTCACATTAGGCAAGACGTTAGGTAGTTGCTACTGGCTGAGATTAAAATACACCAAACAAAAACCCCATTCTCTACGTGACTTTCTTTGTCCTAGAGCAACTGATTTTCTGCCAGACATTTATGTTCTATCTCAGATACTGTTAGAAAGATTTCTTCTGATTTGAACTATGGAATCAGAAGAATTCTATTGGGGAGAATGTCTGGAATCTTCTCTTGAAGACACAACTGTCTTCCCTTTAGATTATCTGGAGACAGAGTAGGCAGAGCTGTTGGTCCAGACGGGATCTTGAAATGTCTCTTTTCCTATTTCTTTATATTGGGAAGAAGTTTAATAGAATATTTTAAAAAACTAAACATGTATTTAAGAAAAGAGAGGTAATTTTCTTGTTGACATCCCAAATTCCTCCTGATATGACTGATTCTTATAAGGTGGAATTTAGGCTCTTGAGACTTTGCTGAGAGGAGGCAGCCTAGTTTTTAAGATCAAGTTTTTTCCCCTGTTGGGTTTTGTTGGGTACCTCAAAACAAAAACCATAATTTACTTTGTAATCAAAGCCAAGATTAAAGGAAAGTATTGTTACCTGTGGTCTCTTAGGACAAAAATAGATGGCATTAAGATTTAGATACTTTTGGATTTTTCTCTTTTTAAAATAACTTGCAGTTGGAACCTGACGGTTTTCCTTTTTTTTTTTTTCCAGTTATTTTTTTTTATGGTGACATTGGTTAACGAAATCCAATAAGTTTCAGCTGTACACTTTAACAGTAAGGCATATATATATTTACACTATGTGTTCACCTCCCATAGTTAGATTTCTTTCTGTCACCACATATTTGACCCCTTTTATCCCATCTACCACCCCTTTCCCCCGTCCCCTACCCTCTGGTAACCACTAGTCTATTGTCTATGTCCATGAGTCTCTATCTGTCCTATTCATTTGTTGCTTTTAGGTTTACATCCCACATATAAGTGGTTTTCAACTTTTTCTGTCTGACTTATTTCACTTAGCATGATTATCTCGAGGTGCATCCATGTTGTTGCAAATGGCATTATTTTAACTCTTCTAATGGCTGAGTAATATTCCATTGTATATATGTACCACAGCTTCTTTATCCAGTCATCTATTGTAGGACACTTCAGTTGCTTCCATGTCCTGGCCACTGTGAATAATGCTGCTATGAACATCGGTGTGCAAATATCTTTTTGGATATGAGTTTTCAACTCTTTGGGGTAAATACCCAGTAGAGAGATTGCTGGATCATATGGCAGATCGATTCTTAGTTTTTTGAAGAACCTCCATACTGTTTTCCATAGCGGCTGTATCAGTTTGCAGTCTCACCAGCAGTGTGTGAGGGTTCCTTTTTCTCTGCATCCTCTCCAACATTTGTTATTACTTGTCCTGTTGATTATAGCCATTCTAACAGGTGTGAGATGGTATCTCATTGTGGTTTTGATTTGCATTTCCCTAATAGCCAGCGATGTTGAGCATATTTTCAAATATTTGTGGCCATTTGTATGTCATCTTTGGAGAAGTGTCGTCTATTCAGGTCCTCTGCCCATTTTTTTGATTGGGTCACTTGTTTTTTTTGTTGTTACTGAGTCACAGGAGTTCTTTGTATATTTTGGATATTAGGCCCTTACCAGAGGCGTTGCTTGCAAATATATTTTCCCATTTGGATGGTTGTCTCCTTACCCTGTTGATGGTTTCTTTTGCTGAGCAGAAACTTTTTAATTTGATGTAATCCCATTCATTTATTTTTGCTTTTACTTCCCTTGCCTTTGAGGTTAAATTCATAAAATCCTCTTTAAGTCCAAGGTCCTTGAGTTTAGATCCTGTGTTTTCTTCTATATATTTTATTGTTTCAGGTGTTATATTCAGGTCCTTAACCCATTTTGAGTTAACGTTGGTATGCGGTGATAGACAATAGTCTAGTTTTATTCTTTTACAGGTGGCTTTCCAGTTTTCCCAGCACCATTTATTGAAGAGGTTTTCGTTTCTCCACTGTATGTTTTTGGCTTTTTTTGTTGCAAATTATTTGCCCATATAAATGTGGGTTTACTTCTGGACTCTCGATTCTATTCTACTGGTTCATGTGTCTGTTTTTATGCCAATACCATGCTGGTTTTCTGTTTGTTAGTTTTGTTTTTTAGGCGAGGCAACCCTTGCTTGACCTCATAGATTGCAAGGATCTTGTCAACTTACAATCCTTTATTTTTTTATTTTTTATGCTTACAGCAAGCACTTGGTCTTGCTAGATGGTCTCCAATCCAAGTACTAACCAGGCCCAACTGTTGCTTAGCTTCTGAGATCAGACGGGATCAGGCTTATTCAGAGTAGTATGGCTGTAGACCCATGCCGTTTTGATTACTGTCGCTTCGTAGTATAATTTGAAGTCTGGCAGAGTGATGCCTCCAGACTCATTCTTTTTTCTCAAGATGGCTTTGGCAATTCAGGGTCTTTTGTGCTTCCATACAAATCTGATGATTTTTTGTTCTATTTCTTTAAAAAATGCCGATGGGATTTTGATGGAGTTTGCATTAAATCTGTGTATAACACTTTAGGTAATAAGGTCATTTTAACTATGTTGATTCTTCCAATCCAAGAACATGGAATATCTTTCCATTTCTTTGTATCTTATTTGATTTCTTTTAATAGGGTTTTATAGTTTTAATTATATAGGTCTTTCACATGTTTCATTAGGTTTATTCTTAGGTATTTTATTGTTTTTGTTGCAGTTGCAAAAGAAATTATTTTTTCCACTTTTTTTTTCTGACATTTCATTCTTAGAGTATAGGAATGCTATGGATTTTTGAACATTGATTTTGTATCCAGAAACTTTACTATATTTGCTAATTGTTTCTAGTAGTGTTCTTGCGGAGTCTTTAGGGTTTTCTATATAGAGAATCATGTCATGCACAAATAGTGACAGTTTGACTTCTTCGATGCCTATTTAGATGCCTTTTATATCTTTCTCTTTCCTGATTGCACTCACTAGGACCTCCAATGTTATATTGAATAACAGTGGCAATAGTGGACAGCCTTGCCTTTTTCTTGATTTTAGAGGGAAGATTTTCAGTTTTTCATCATTAAGTATAATGTTGGCTGAAGGTTTGTCATAGATGGCCTTTATTATGTTAAGGTTCTTTCCTTCTTTGCTGATTTTGTTAAGTGTTTTGATCATAAATGGATATTGTATCTTGTCGATGGCTTTTTCTACATCTATTGATATGATCATATGATTCTTATGTTTTAATTTGTTTATGCGGTGTATCACATTAATCGATTTGCATATGTTGAACCATCCATGTGCCTCTGGGATGAAGCCCACTTGGTCGTGGTGTATAATCTTTTTAATAATGTTGCTGTATTCGGTTTGCTAGTATCTTACTTAGGATTTTTGTATATGTGTTCATGGGAGATATTGGTCTGTAGTTTTTTTTGTGTGTGTGTTATCTTTACCAGGTTTTGGTATCAGGGTAATATTGGCCTCATAGAATGAGTTGGGAAATATTGCCTCCTCTTCAATTTTTTGGAAGAGTTTGAGGAAAATGGGTATTAAATCTTCTTTGGATGTTTGGTAGAATTCACTGGTGAAGCCATCTGGTCCTAGACTTTTATTTTTTGGGAGGTTTTTGATGATTGTTTCAATTTCCATCCTGCTAATCAGTCTCTTTAGATTTTCAAAGTTCTTCTTGATTAAGTCTAGGAAGGTTATATCTTTCTAAGTACTGGTACATTTCTTCTAGGTTATTAAATTTGGTGTTTTATACCTTTTCATAGTATTCTTGAATGATCCTTTGTATTTCTGCGGTGTCTGTCGTAATTTCGCCTCTTTTCTCCCTGATTTTGTTTATTTGTGTCTTTTCTCTTTTTTCTTTAGTGAGTCCAGCCAGGAGTTTATCAATTTTATTAACCTTCTCAAAGAACCAGCTCTTTGTAGCATTTTATTTACTTATTTATTTGTTTTTTTGTTTGTTTTCAATTTCATTTGTTTCTGCTCTAATTTTGATTATTTCTGCCCTGCTGACTTTAGGCTTAATTTGTTCTTCCTTTTCTGAAACCTGAGTTTTATAACAGCAGAATGTCATTTGAATAAAGGCCCCAAATTTTTGTGGTAACTAGGATACCATACCTCTTAGATTATTTTAAACATGAAAAAAGCAACAACTAAATTTGATTCTTTATTTTTCACATACAAAAGGCAATAGTCAGTGTCTTTGTACTCAGGAAATCTGCTCTTAAAATGTAGGAATATTTGAATGAAATATTAGGAAATTGAATAGAAAAATAGGTTTGGTCTTGAGGAATAGAGGAAACACTTTTTAAAAGTGCAGTGCTTGATTTTTGAAGATACCTCTGAATTCTGGGATAAATTTGACATTAGGAAGATTTGAAATAATGCTCTCTGATTTTTAATTAAAAGAAACTGACTCCTGAGGATGTGAAAATCTTATTATATCATGGTTTTTAAGATGGAAGGGTTTAAGGGAATGAGAGTTGCTGTGTTGCTGGGACTAGAGGCTATCTCAAAATAGTTCTGATTTTGAGACTCTGGACTCTGAAGAGCACAGATGTTGAGGTTTCTCATTCTAATTTAATAGATCAGAAAGCAAAGACTTAAAATTCTGTAGAGAACCCTCTTTTCTTCTTTTTAAGTTTAATTCCTGAGGTTTAACCTCAGGAATGTTAGTTTCTTAAAATCACAATAGACAGTGCTCCAAAATACCTGAATATGTCCTTTAACTAAAAATAGTTAGTCACTAAAATTTGTTTTTCTGTCATAAAACTTTCTGAACTGTTTTTGGTTCATTTACAAAACTTTTGATTTATTTCTTATTTTTCAATTATAATTAACATGCAATATTATATTAGTTTCAGGTGTACAGCATAGTTATTAGAAGTTTGTGTACCTTACAGAGTGATAACCCTGCTAATTTAGTACCTATCTGGCATTGGTTGATTTGTTTTTAACTAAAAGCAGTTCTCAAAGCAGACCCTCTGCACTGAATTAATGATCATAAGCATGAATCCTAAATTCATTTGAATAAAGCTCTTGGAAAAAATAGAGCTGTTCATATTTTATTATTAGGATGGAAACTTGGAGTGGATTGAATTTTTATTTGGGAAAAATACTAGAAAATTGCTAAACTCAACCAATTTCCAATGGAGATTTTTTTTTTTCAGTGATGAGTGATAGAAGAGGATCAGAAGACCTGAGTTTGAA
>NW_024345479.1:1956010-2005870 GCF_902729225.1 Pteropus medius | reverse complement strand
TGTGTGTGTGTACGGTGTTTAACAGATGAGAAGTTGTGCTATAAAGAGGAAAAATGACTTGCCTAGCTAATTTATTTCTGAATTAAGAGTAGAATTCAGGTCTGCCAGCTTGTTTTTCCCCCATAACTTCTGGTTTTCAGATGTTTTGTTTGAGGATATGTGTGAATCCCTTTTTTGGATGAAATTTTATGTGGAAGTCCAGTAAGTGAATAGATAAAATCAGAGCTGCTCTGGTTATAGTGGGATTCTGGGACCCAAAGTAAATCCTTGGATCTCTATGACCTCTTGTATTATTGCCCTGCATTGTGCTGTCTTTGGCATTTACTCAGTAGCCTTTTGTTGGGAGCTTACTGTGTGTCAGGGACTTGGCTAGGCATACAATTTAGAAAATCCCCATAATTTTACTCTGTAGTTATATATTGCTTGACTATTCTACAACAAGAACTAATTTATATAATTAAAGAAAGGGAGGGAAAATATGCAGATAAGCAAAAAGAAACAAATAAAAATCATCTGTAATACCATTGCCCATAAATGAGACAGTTTCTGCCTTCTAGGGCTCCTAGCATAATGGCTGAGACAGACAAGTCAATGGGCAAATTCTGTGCTATGCACAGATAAATGAGGCCACAAAGAAGGGCAGGGAGAGGAGGCAATCAGAGGAGGCTTCTTGTGGGGAGGTGATAACTTGAGCTTAGTCTTAAAGCATGAGTAGGGTTTAGCCAAAAAGAGAAGAAGGATGGGGAGGACACTTAAAATTGAAGAAGCAGAATGTGGAAGGGTGCCGATTTGTGAGAAAGCACACAGAAGTTTAGATTATTGTTTGAGAAGGGGGCATGGTGGGAGGTGAAGCAGGAAGTGTAGGCTGAGGGTTTGGATTTTTCTCCCAGTGGTGATGGGGAGATGTTGAAGTATTTTCAGGAGCAGGAGTAACCTAATTAGGTTTGTATTAGAAAGGTCACTCTTAACAGTGTGGACAGTGAGTTGGGAGTTGAAACTGGAGATAGAAGCTTTTGCAATTGAAAACCGAGGGTCTGGACTAAAGCAATGAAGATGGATAGTGGAGATGAGAGACACTTTGAAAATAAAATCTTAAGGGTTTGATGACAGAAGGAAGAGTGAGGAGGAGGAAGATTTGAATGACTCTCGTTTGGGAGACTGAATGGTGCTATTTCAAGAAAAATTTTCTCTTGTAAATAGCGCCCAAGTGTATCCATTCCTTCCCAAGTGCAGAATGATGGTGCCATTTGTGGAGAAGACAATAAGTTCAGTTTTGAATGAGTTTAGTAATATTTTAGTAATAATTTTCTCTTTATAAAAGTAATATATTCAAGACATTTGTGAACTGTGGATAAGCTAAAAGGAGCAATTGCCCGTAATCTAATGATTCATAACGGTTTTCTTATATCCTTACCCTTCCTCCTTCCCTCCCTTTGTATCAATATTCTTTTTAAAAAATAAGTTTGTGCTTTATATACATATTGATTTCTAATCTGCTCTTCTTACTCATTAATACATCATGAATGGCTTGTTATCATTAAATGGTTAGTGATATCATTAAACATTTTTTTTACTGTACTAAAAATGTGGAAAAAATTAGAGAATGCCAATAAACATGGAAAATGTTAAAGTATCTGTAATTAACCTTTGTTAACATATTGTATATTTTATATCTTTATTGTAGGAAAACTGGAAAATACAGATAAATATAAATAATTATTACTCAAAGTTAACTTTTGCTAGTATCAGTGTATATCCTTCCATAAATTTTCTGTACGTGTGCACCTTTTTTTTTCCAAATGTCATTTAGTTACTCTTTATTGAGCTTTTATTATAGTTGGCATTGCGCTAAGCTCTTGAAAATTGTTATTCTCAAAACTACCCTGTGAGGATAGGTTCTGTTGTTACTCCTGTTATATAGAAGAGAAAACGGGAATAATGCTATATTTATCGTTTTATAATATTTTTTTCTTGACTGTGGCAAACATTTACTGCCATGAAAAGATATTTATTTCTACATATTTAAGAGCTTAAATGGCATTTCATTGTATTGTTATTATTCTTTTTGGTTGAACTTTCAGATTATTTTCAGTTTTATGCTATTATAAGTCATTTTTTGCTATATTATTAACATCTTTTTGCACTTCTTCAATTATTTTCTTAAAGTTAATTCTTAGAAATAGAATTCTTGTGCTAGACTTTAAATTGGTGTTTAATGCATAAATTACTGTCTAGAAAGAGCATACCAGTTTATCTTACTGCAGATATACAAAGGTGTTCCTGTTTCCCTGAATCCTTATGACTCCCATAGGGCAGTTATTTATTCTGCACATTTTTTGAACATCTACAATGTGCCAGGCACTGTACAACACTACTCACTATGGTCCGTGCCTTCACGAAGCTAGTGGTCTCTTTAGTTATAATTTTAACTTTTACCGGTTTCATATGTAAATAATGGTACTGTGTTTACCCTTTATTTCTTTTATTGCAGTTGAAATTTATTTTTTCATATTTGTTGGCTCTTTGATTTCTTTTACACAGTGTTATTCATATCCTTTGCTTATTATGTTATTGATTTCGAATTAATTTCTACATCATCTTTATATGTTAATGCTTTATAAATTTAGGACACTACTTTTGTGTCTGTCACGTATTACATTTGTCACAGAAAGTTTTTCCTTCCAGTATATCATATACTTCTTTACTTATATTTCTAAGTAAATAATTTGTAATATGCAAGACTGTCAATCTTTTCCTGTATTTTAGTTATCATGCTTGGAAAGTCTTTTCCATAGCTATTTTTCCATATAGTATTTCTATGGTTTTATTTTTTTTACACTTAAATTTTATAATTCAGATAGAATTTGTTTGAGAGTAAGCTGTGAGGTAGGTATTTAACTATTATTTTTTTCCCCAAAATTACCAGTTGTTACTAACATCTTGTATTTTAACAGTCTATCCTTTCTGATGAAATACACTTTTATTATTTCTCATATAGATCTGGGCCCGCCAATGGACTTTCTGTTTTGTTCCATTTATCTGCGCTCCTGTTGTAGTTACAGGAATGTTTTAAGATTTAAAGAGATAATGAAAGTAATGTGCTTAGCACAATGCCTGAGGCATAGCAGGGGCTTAATAAATGTTTGCCTCGATGATATATGTAAAGCGTCTAACACACAAGCCTAGTGCATAAGTACTCAGTAAATATTAGGCTTCAATCAGAAGTTTCTGAATACTGCTGTATTCAATACTACAGATGCCTGATTAGGTTAGACAGACATCTCATGGAATCCAGTTTGGCTTAAGGCATTTATCCCAAACATGTGATGAATGGGACTATTTGGGGTGAACTTACATACCCCTCTTCTTCCAGGCAAACACAGAGCATCCCAAGCTGAGTAGAGATGAGCAGCGGGGTCGAGGCGCCCTCTTACAGGACATCTGCAAAGGGACCAAGCTGAAGAAGGTGACCAACAGTAATGATCGGAGTGCACCCATCCTTGAGAGTGAGTCTCAGCTTCATTTCCTAGTGAACCACCAGGATCCTAGGATTGACTTGGAGACTTGGCTGGGCTGTCATTTTTATTGTTGAGTCTTGAGTGGGAGAGTTTTGTTCTGGGACGTTCTTTGGCTGTCTTCCCATCTGTTCATTTGAATACCTGAGAAACTTCTTTTTGACCTTTGAGAAGCATTCTGAGGGTTAAGGCTCCCATCTCCTGCTGTCACTAGTGCTTGTTAGGGCACATCCTTGGCTGTTCTCTGAGGAGACCACCACATTTTGAAAAACTACTCAGCTGAAGCCAATGATGATTTTGTAATTGCCACAAGTGTCCATTCTGAAAGGCTTCTGGAGAGTTTGTGCACATCTGGGTCCCTCAGCCCCTTACCATCTGGGGCTATGACAGGAGAGCCCAGATAACTCTGTTGAACATGTCTTTCTCCAGGTTGTCCCTCTGGCCTAAATAAGGGAAGATTGGCCTTTTATTCCTTTTATTCTTTTCCTTTCATCACAGCAAAGAATTTCATCCTTACATGAAGTTGTGGAGCAGAGAGGCCTAGCTTTTCTTTTTTTCTTTTTTCTTATTTTTAATGGAAAGGCAAAAGCAATGATCATTTGCAAATTAGAGCCCAGACAGAGCAGGACTTTCTCCTCAGGATTGAGGTGGTCACCAGCTTGGGGCATATGAAATGAAAGCCCTAATGGTTTGCTTTCCAGAACCCAAAGGAAGCAGTGGTGGTTATGGCTGTGGAGCAGCTGCCCTGCAGCCCAAGGGAGGTCTCTTCCAAGGAGGAGTGCCGAAGCTCCGACCTGTGGGAGCCAAGGATGTTTCAGGTATCTGATAGTCCTTTCTTAGGTTATTACCCAAGTGCATTAGTTTCTGATGGGTTGCCGGTGGTCCATCTGGGGTTGAGGAGTGCGATAGAAGTAGAAGGAAGGAAAAGTGGGAGCAGGAGAGGAATTATAGAGTAGAAGAAAGCAAAGCCATTAAATAAAAATGTTTTCAGCTTATATCAGTATTATTATGGGTCCTGAGCCAGATAAAACCCAGTCTTATTCAAATACTTGCCCTGCTGCTGTGCAAGTTGCACTCATGAGGCTGGGTGAAATAGTGATACTGACCAACTGTTGACCCGGTGCTGTCTGGTATATTTGTAGAGAACCTAGCTGGTAAGCCAGCCCTGCAAGTCCCTAGTTCTCGAGCTGCTGCCCCAAGGCCTCCAGTGTCTGCAGCCGGCGGGCGCCCTCAAGATGATACAGACAGCAGCCGAGCATCACTCCCAGAGCTGCCCCGGATGCAGAGACCTTCATTACCGGACCTCTCTCGGCCTAATACCACCAGCAGTACGGGCATGAAGCACAGCTCCTCTGCCCCTCCTCCGCCACCCCCAGGGCGGCGTGCCAACGCACCCCCTACACCTCTGCCTATGCACAGCAACAAAGTCCCAGCCTACAACAGAGAGAAACCCTTGCCACCCACACCTGGACAGAGGCTTCACCCTGGTCGAGAGGGACCTCCTGCTCCACCCCCAGTCAAACCACCTCCTTCCCCTGTGAATATCAGAACGGGACCAAGTGGCCAGTCTCTGGCTCCTCCTCCTCCGCCTTACCGCCAGCCTCCAGGGGTCCCCAATGGACCCTCTAGTCCCACGAATGAGTCAGCCCCTGAGCTGCCACAGAGACACAATTCTTTGCATAGGAAGACACCAGGGCCTGTCAGAGGCCTAGCACCTCCTCCACCCACCTCAGCCTCCCCTTCTTTACAGAGTAACAGGCCACCTCCCCCAGCCCGAGACCCTCCCAGTCGGGGAGCAGGTAAGTGCCTGGGAGCACCGAATTTTCCTACTATATCGAGAGTTGAGCTTATCTTTTCATTCTACTCCCCAAGGCTCCACGTCAGTGATTGTAGAAAATAAGAATTCACTTATTCAACAGGTTTATTGAATGCCTTTTTATGTGTCAGACTCTATTGTTAGGGAAACAGCAGTAAATAGAAAAATATAAGAAATTCCTGTTCTCCTGGACAGTCAAGAAAATAAATTAGTAAAAAAGAAGTTGTGTGTGTGTGTGTGTGTGTGTGTGTGTGTGTACAGACATAGACACACACACAGTATGCAGATGCTTTAGAAGAATACAAAGTAGAGAAGAGGGATAGGACATACTGGTGGGAGTGGGGTGATGATATTTCCAGTTACAGGGGCCGGGGGTGAGATTAGGGTTAGGGAAGGCCTTACTGATAAAGTGACAGTTTAGCAAAGATCTGAAGAAAGTGAGGGAATACACTAAGCAGGCACTGAGAACAGCAGCTGCAAAGACCCTGAGATGGACGGACAGCAAGGAGGCCATTGTGGAAGGACTAGAATGAGTGAGGGGAAGAGTGCCAGGACATGGAGGCCAGAAAGCTAGATTTCCACATTGTAGGGCTTTGTAAAGACTTTGGGTTTTATCGCATTGGGAGCCACTAGAGGGGTTGGAACAGAGAAGTTGCATTGTTTTATCTTTTAAAAAGATCACCAGCTCCTATGTTGAGAACAGACTACAGGAGGACAAAGGTGGTGAAAGGAGATCACTTATGAAGCTGTTGCAATAAACTGGGCACATGGGTAGGACCACAGCAGGTTTGGGGAAAGATAGGTATTCAGTTTTGGACAAGTCAAGTTTGAGATGCCTAATAGACATTGAAGAGTAAATAACAAATTGATGACTGGGTATGAGACTCTGAAGTTCAGGGGAGAGGTGTGGGCTAGAGAGAGACATTTGAATGATTTTGAAAACTACATGAGGTCTGAGGCCTGAGGCCCTCCTACATTAGAAGTTAGAGAAATGAAGAGTACCAAGCAGAGGAAGCTAAGAAAGAGTGTCTAGTGAGGAAGGAAGGAGGGAAATCAAGAGAGTGATGGAATAACTCCAAGATTGAGTGAGTGATGAATTGTGTCCAGTGCTACAGCTGGGTTAGTTAAGTTGAAGCCTGAGAATGACATTGGTTTCAGCAACATGGGAGTCATTTTTTGGGACCCATTTGAGTAGTTTTAGTGGAGTGGTGGAGGGACCATGAAGGTGAAAGTCTAATTGGGTTTGGTTCACAAATACAGGAATAGGAGAGGAATTGGAGATAATAATATAGAAATCCCTTAAGGAGTTTTCTGTAAAGGGGAGTTGGGGGTACAGATAAATAGAATGGTTGCTGGATGAGTATGGGATTGAGAGTTAGGTTTTTTTCCCTCCCAGGATGGGAAATATTTTAGCATCTGTTTGTTTACTCTTGGAATAATCCAGTAGAGAAGGGAGAAATGTCCTTAAGGAGGTAAGAAGGAATGGAATCTAATCCTTAGCTAAGGGTTGGCCTTAGGGAAGAACACAGATAGTTCTTCCATAGTAACAGGAGGGAAGGCAGAACATACAGGCCTTAGAAGCAAGTGGGTAAGGGATGCAGTGGTAGGAGCATATGGAAAGTTCCTTCTGGTTTGCTTCTCTTGGCAAAATAGCAAGGACATCTGTTAATGAAGGGAGGGAAGGAAAGGAAGATTTGGAGGGAGAGAAAAGGGCATACAGTGGTCATGTTGGGAGCATGAGAGAGTGACTGGAGTAAGGAAGTGGGCTTAGGATAACTGGGAACACCAAAGACCCCCTTGGGATTAGGGGTCTTCTATTTAAAGTGAAGTTAATCAGCTTGGCGTGTGTTCAGCTGTGCATTTGCAGGTACTGACTAGGGGCAGAGTTGTATTTAACCAGGGTTAGCATTTTTTAGGCATATTTGACTAAGGGAGAATAGGACAAGGGAGTTAAAGGTGTATATTAAGGGAGTGAGTGTAACAATGGTCCATGGTTGTAAACTGGGTGAGGAGGGGATTAAGGAACCCTATAAGAGATAATTGAGGTTGTGTAATCATTTTGCAGAATAGCATGACTGAAAGAGTGAGGGAGACCATGACAGCTCTGGAGCCTTCTTAGGCCCAGGAATTTTGGCTCCCATGTCCTCTCGTATCATTGGACTTTGAGCCACATCCCCCACAAATGGCTTTTGAGCTTTTATTTTAAACAGTCAGTCCCTACAGGTATAGATCATTAGGAAGTTACATCACCAAGAAGCATGTGTAAAAAGCCCATTAACCTGTGCTGCTGCTTGGTTAGGTGAATGGAGATTTGTACTCTAGGAGCTGGCAGTCAAAAATAAGGCAGTCATACAGTAACCTGGTACCTTCCTGACCCCTTATCTCCCTGGCTTTAGTCATAAGGATATAGTCCCAAGGTGGCCTTTGATTCTATGAATTTAGGTTAAATTTTTTTTTTTACTTAGGAATTTTTTTAAAGACCTTTCTTCTGAGCAGTTTCTGTGGATTGAACTGAGTAGTTTTAAATGTCTGCAGAATTCTTTCTTCTCATTTTTCAGTTCTTTCTTTATGGTTTCTTTAGAAAAATATGAAGTTTATGAGACTCGTTCTGTCCATTAGCCATCAGCAACTCTGAGGCCTGGCTGAGGTCTCAGCCTGCTTTCCATTTCAGTAACCAGAGCAGCAGTTCTTAAGAGTGATACAGTGAAAAAATATTGAAATGTTTTAGTCAGAGATCTTTTGAGTATTGGCTTATATTTTTTGTATGACATTGAGGAGATCACTCTGATTCTCTGGTTTGTTTCCTCATCTGTTAAGTGGTGTTCACAGTACTTTCAGAGGTGGTTGTAAATAAATTATGTGTGAAAGCGCTTTACAAACTGTAATATGCTGATGAATGTGGGAAATTTTCTATAAAGGACTTCCAGGTAGTTCATAAACTTATCTCTATTATTAACTTGTATTATGACAATATTATGTGATAAAGTACTTTTGTTTCTATGTGAAGGAATATGGAATCTTTTTCTTCCTGGGGTGCTCAGGGACCAAAAAAATCTCACATTATTGGTCCATAGAGTTTTCTGAATTTTCTTTTGCAGAGTGAAACATTACTTTTACAGGTTTTTTTTTTTTTTAAAAAAAGATGAATCTCATCGTTCTTTCCTCAAAATCGGATTTACCTTAGATTATGAAAGGCAATCTCCTACCCCATCTTTTACAAATTGCTTGTTTCTTAGGGTCTTTGGTTTCCAGCTCTGTTACTTGAAACAGATTTAAAACTAGACATGATAAAGATCTCAGAAACGTACTGGGGATGGCAGAACCTGGTTGGGATGACCATCCCCGAGGTAGAGCGCTGAAGAAGCCAAGTGGGTTGTTCTTGGTCCTGTTCTGTTTTGTTGGTTCACTTTGGCTCTAATCACTGCCATCTGCTCGATGTCTAGCTGCTGTCTTTTTGAGCCTAGCTAACCCTGTCTACCTTATTCTCCTGAGCCCTGCCCTAGGAGTAGATAACAAATTCTTGGGTCCCTGAGAAATCTGGAATTTAGGGAAATATTTTGAGGATGACCTGAAAGAGCTTCAGTTTGGGCAGAGTTGGAATGAAAACAAGGTTCAGAGATCTGCTGGGGTTTCCCTTTAATTATTGCCTCTAGTGGCCCTTGTCCATGCTTAGACCTTGAAAAGAGTGAAGGAAAGTTGACATTCTGTGTGCGTCTTATGGGAAATGAAAACTAACGTTTACTGGGCTCGCAGTGCCTTGTCCACATCATCCCATTACTATTTCATGCTTAACTGTGGTCACTCTACAGAAATGACAGTAATTCAGGAGGAACAGTAAGATATGCTCATATTACTAAAACAGTGTTAAGCTGAGTAGTCTAAATGTTAACAGTCCATTAAGCTGAGTGGTCTCTCCATATGCTATTTAGATAGCAGCTATTTATTGGACATGGCCTAGGTACCAAAAGACACACTTCCATCTCACTGGGTTATAAATTTGTTGGAGAGGTAAGATAATTATAATACTTGGCAGTAGTTATGAAAAGCAGTGTGAGGATAGTAGAAAGAGCAAACATGTGCTGGGTCTGTTAGATCTATGACCTTAGACAAATAACCTGTGTCCCAGTTTCCTCATTTGTGAAATGGGGATAATACCACATTCTTTGCCTGGGTGATTGCAAGAATTTTTAAAAATTTAATGTATGTAATGCACCCAGGACAGTGCCTGGAACATAGTGGATACCAAATCAATAATAGCTGCTATTACTGTTAATGCAAAGCAGAGAAGTAATATAACTTAAACATATTAGAACCTATTCCAGTGGTGCTGCCATTTCTTCAAAGATGCTTTTGATGTTACCTTCTATTTAGTGACAAATTTTTGTCTTTTAAGATTGAATTTTATTTTTCAATGACTAAAAAGCAGAATCAGACGTAGGTAGGAATATTTTTGTTATTGTTGATACAACTTCAGAAATGAGATATAGCCATCATATAATAATATTTATGGATCTGTCTGATAAACTGGGTTTGGAGCGAATTCCGAAAGACATGTTTCCAATTTTTTTGAGCAGTGAGACTATCATTGCAGATATGTAACTTCCACAGATGGACTTATTATATATATTTTGAAAATCATTCATTTTAGTCTGTATTACTAAGTGCTAGAATAAGTGACATAGCCTATAAATGCTTTGGGTGAGTAAAGAAGAAGGGGCTCAGAATAGAGTGGATTGCTTTGGGAAAGCCTTGATAAGATGGAACTTGAGTTGAACCTTAAAGGATAGGTATGATTTGGAAGTAAGGGAAGAGGGATGGCATTTTCAAATATTGTGGGAGAGTCGCAAGAGCAAAGCATACGAAGATTGATTGAGTACCTACCATGTGCTGTGCACTTGGCTGAGCTTGGGAGCTCAGGTGAATGGGCACTGCTATGACTTTAAAGAATATACAGTATACTAGGGAAGAGGCACATATAATGAATAATCATAGTACAATATAGTAGAGTGGTAGAGAGAGACAGAGGTAACAGTGGGAGTGCAGAAAAGGAGTACCTAACCCAGCCTAGGAGTCAAGAGAAGGTGAGATCAGGCTAACTGACATGGCGTAGGGTACTTTGTGAGAAAAGAGGATAATTGGAGGAAACCCAATCAAAGTGGAAGCTAAGGATTTGAAACTTTATGATGTAGGAAATGCAAAGCCCTTGAAAAAGTTTGATCAAGTATTTTTAGAGAGATTAGTGAGTTGGTGGTATGCAGAATGGATTGGCAGGGTAAAAGATTAGAAGCAAGGAGAACATTTGGGAGGCTTTTTGCGGTAGAGCAGGCTAAATGTGAGGAAGGCTTGAATTAGAATTGTGGAGGAAGACATGGAAAAGCAGGGAAAAAAACATCAAGAATAGGTAGAGTTCTTGACTGACTTGTCATGGGAAATGAAAAAGGGTCATACATTTATTCCGAACTTTAGTATCTGGAAGAACAATAATGCTGTTAAAGAAATAGGGATGAGAGGAGGGTGAATGTGATATTTAACATGGTGCCCAGAGACTCATAGAGCTTCTACATCCAGACCTAACTGCTTTGAATTTTAATTGCAGCTCCCCCACCTCCACCACCCATAATCAGAAATGGTGCCAGGGATGCTCCCCCTCCCCCTCCACCATATCGACATGGGTCAGAACCTCTGAGCAGAGGAAAGCCCCCACCTCCACCCTCAAGGACGCCAGCTGGGCCACCCCCTCCTCCTCCGCCACCCCTGAGGAACGGCCACAGGGATTCCATTACCACTGTCCGATCTTTCTTGGGTGAGTAGCTAGCAGTTTTAGTCTCCTAGTTCCTGTGGTGACGTATTAATTCCTGTGACCATCGTAGAATGGGAATGGTCTCTTGATATCCTTCATTCACAGCAGTTTGTTTCCTGACTTTATACCTCAGACTTCTAGGCAGTTCGTTTCCTGACTTTATACCTCAGACTTCTAGGCACTGTCAAATGACATCCCTTTTCTTATGCAAATTCTAGGCATGGTTGTGTTGAGACATATTGAAGTAAAATCAGCTGGTGTCATGCTACCTCTAAAGCCACTCTGTTGCTCCCCAAGAATCATTATTTGTGGTTACCTTTTAAGTCTAATTTGTGGTTACCTTTTAAGGAGACTTTATCCTTTTCAGGATTATTCAGACAGGAAGTATGTGTCATCCTAGGAAGAAGAGCTTTCTGGCCCTTGAAAAATAAAACACTGTACACAACCTTTATCTAGTAATTCAAAGCCACTAACTAGCTGTGTTACTTTGAGGAAGTTGCTTCACTTCTCTGGGCCTCACTTCCCTTATGTGTGAAATGAGGAGATTGGCTAGATAAGGAGTATGTCAGATTAATTTTCTCAAGATTATCCATGAATCTTAGGCCCCATAAGAGATTCTTATTCCTTAAGTCTGGGATGGAACCCCAGGCAAAGGTTGTCCAGAGGGTATCATTAGACCCTCTGCTGAGGACTCCTGGAAAGATCTGTACCGTTTCTTTTAGCGCTAATACTCTGTATTCGCTAATGGTTGACTCTTCTCTGCCCTTGCTCTAGTTCCTATTAGGTGGACCAGGGTTTTTGCTTTGAAGATGAGTCTTTTGGAATGCGATCAAGCCACACCCACATTTGAGCTTTCTTGTAGAGGGGCCATGGAAAGTAGGAGCATGGGCCATGAGATGGCTGTCCCTACTGCATTGCAAAGCTAAATGAGAGTAACCTAGGCCAAAAGGGAATTATCCGGTCAGATCTCTCACTAATTGGTGACAAATATTCCCATTTTAGGTTAATTTCTACCAATTCATAGATTCAGTTCAGTTGGTTTTCCATAGTATTAGTCTCTAAGATGACTGTTAAAGAACTATATTTCTTCTCCCATGCAAACACATGGGCTTCTTTCCTGTTAAATGCCTGATTTTTAGTGGAAAGACTTTTAAAAAAAAAAACAAAACAGTTCAAACACTAATTTCTTTATGTAAAGAGCCTATGAGGACATCCTTTATGCATACAAGGCACATAGAGAGGTGCTGCTGTTGTTCTCAGACACCTTGGTGTAGTGAGCAAGGCAGGCCCTCAAGTTCATCAGAATGCATAGAGACTAGTAAGGGGAGGGTCAGGTATGTGGGAGCACAAGAAAGGGTGATATGAATTAATATTCTGTTCCTTTTGCAGATGATTTTGAGTCAAAATATTCTTTCCATCCAGTAGAAGACTTTCCTGCTCCAGAAGAATATAAACACTTTCAGAGAGTATATCCTAGCAAAACAAACCGAGGTGAGGGGTAGTCATAAAACTTTTTCCATAATTGCATAGAAAGTAGAATTGGTGTGCTTTTCTTAGGTTAAAATTTGCTTCTCATCTGCATTTTCTTTTAAAACAACAAAACCTAGTCCCCAGATTTTAACCATTAGCTTAAAGAACCTGTCCCTCATTTCAGGAATATTTGATTTATTCAGGGTCTCGTGGGTGACCTTGTATCTGTCGTTTTTATTGTTATTTTTTTTAGCTGCCCGTGGAGCCCCACCTTTGCCACCCATTCTCAGGTGAAGCCTGGCTTGGTCCTGTTCCTCAGGAAAAGGATGGACCCACTTCTCTTCTCAGATGGTCCCTTCCATTCCCCTGAAACCTGCATGAGAGTTCCTGACATGTTTCTCCAGTGCAGCCAACCTCTAGACTCCAAGTGTCCTCCCCGCTCACCTCCATCTATGCATCTCGTCTCTGGACTTGGTGATTGGACTCTTTATATTGACAGTAGGGTCTCAAACCCTGCATCCATCCCTCCTCTAGCAAGCTCTGCTAGCCAGATGAGGATGAGGAAAAAGCGTCCATGTCTCCTGCTTTCCTCTCGGGGAAGGGTGCCTTGTTGTGATGAATTAACTCATTGTTGGGGCAGGGTGGAGAAAGGTACTCCTACCTCCTCCTACCCACTGTGGGGGAAGCTTGGCAGGTATATTATATTTCATCATTTAGGAGGCTGACATGGCCAGAACTTTGGCGTGGGATGGGGGTGGGGAGCATTTTTAGTGAAATAGGAAAGGCGTTTGCAGAAAAAAGATATGTTTTAAAGGCCAAGTTTGGAGAAGGGCAAGGAAATGGGTCTGTTTTATTTTTAGGGATATTTTGGTTTTACTCTTACCCCACCCCATGCCCTCACCCCAGGAATAAGTTGGGTATAAACACTAAATACTAATCAGTTGAACTAAACATCTAATAGAAAGAGAGGGTGAAGTAAACTGAGAGCCTTTTAGAGCTAGTCAGTTCCTCTGCAGCAAAGGGAACAGGAGCCATTTGGGTCCTCTGGGACTCCCTGCCCTATTTCCTCAGGGTGCTGAGGCTGAGGGATGTTTTTTCTGCCCCCACCACCCAGCCCTCAAGAGAAAAGTCACTTTCATTCATTTTTTTCTGGATTCACAAACCCTAAAAACTTCAGTGGGAGGTAAGAAGATAGGGCCTGGACCTTGGCCTTAACTTTAACCTTGACCTCGAGTTCACCTCAGTCTTTTCTGACTGGCCCTGAAGGCCATTGGCCCTTTCAGTCCTGTCCAGAAACTTCAGCCCCTGATGAGTGCTCCACAATGACAAAGAAGGGACCATGGAAGGGACTAGCTCTGTGGGCTACAGAAGACTAAGGCCTACTCGCTGTAGTGTTCACAGCCCATCTGACTGAACAGACTCTTCTTTTCTCTGTCACCTTTGCATTCCCAAGACTGCAAGGGTTAACACAGCAGAGTAGAGAAGGGTGAGCAAGTTTATGGGGGTAATCAAAGATTCCTCTGTGCCAAGAAGCACAAAGACTTTGGTGAGGTGTGCCTCAGCCCAGTTGATATAACTTGGCAGCCAGCAATATGTTGTTTCTTCGTCTTCCAGGTCCTAGTTTAAGACCACAGAGAAAAAGGAAGTTTCCAGTCTAGGTAGAAACTGAGCCTGGATGATGGGAAGGGGCTTCCCCCTTCTCCAAGAGCAGGATGGGGCTCCTGATCTCCACACACAGATGGTTTGGTTTGCTACAGCTCTTGCCAAGTGCAGAGGCTGCTCAAAGCTTGGAATAGAGCAGGCAGGCCATGGCTACTCATTGAAATGGTTGGGGAAAGTCAGTTAAAAAATTTCATCATCTATATCACAGGCTCAAACCACCTTATGGAGCTTTTTAATCTCTTGGATCACAGACTAAGGATCTGGGTATGGTACCAGGTGAAACCCAAGTCTTCCCAATACTAGATGAGAGTAGGCTCAACTTGGGTTATTTGTATGGGGTCTGCTATTTTTTGTTATCCCCTGGACCACATTGACTCTTGGGACAAACCATGATCAGGTCTGTCACCAAACTTTTTCTAATCATTATTTATCGTTCTTATTTTCAAATCTGTTAGCAGTTGTCTCCCAGCAGTGTCCCCAGCATCCTGAAGTGAATAGAACTGAGAGAGGGGACACTAGTGGAGGGAACAGGAGAGAGTACAAGAGTGGATAGTGCAGCAGAGTTCCAGGGTAGATGCTGACCAGTTACTGAACTTGGACTGTGAAGTCTTCCCATTTATTTTTGAAATGGGAGTTGCTGCCTTTGTACAATGTTATCAAAGTGTATTTTCCTCCCTTTACTCAAATATAGAGCATCAGAATAAGTATTACAAGTAAAAGCCAAACCCCAGCTTTTCATTGGAGCTGATGTCTTCCTCCCCTATGACCTGCTGCCCTCATATTCCCTAGCATTTGGACTGTGTCACATGGGTATTGTATTTTCGTTTTCTTGGCCTCATGAAAAAAGGCCCAAGCCTAGATCTAGTCAGATGGATTTTGTTCTTCAGAGCATGTTAGTGACACAGTACTTATTTAAATGTCTTTGCCTTATACATTGTTTGGTCCCTCTGTTAATAACAGATTTATTATCATGTATATTTACTATTGAGGAATGGGAATGTGATCCTTATAGTTATTGATCTATTTTGTATGTTGTAAAAAGCTTGTAATATAGGTTTAAGGTGGGCTGGCTGCAAGAGCACTAAAACGTCTCACCTTTTAAACTGCTCTTTTTATCTGCTCCTGGGAATGTCGTCTCTTCAGTGGGAGATTGGGTGGTCTCATGTTGAGGCTGTTGCCCAGTCCCATTAACCCCCTTATCCCCTCCCAGAAGGAAGAGACATTGCCCACCTTAGCATCAGGAAGCTATGTTAAAAGCCCTTGTGTGGGTTTGGTTTTATGATGTTTTTCTCTGGCGGGAAAAACTTAATACTGTAGTTGTTCCTTACTGCCCTTTCTGGGAAGCAGGGCAGTGGCCTCCAGGTTTTTAAATGAGCTAGGTGCCCCTCTTCCCCTCATCCTCTCTGGTCACCAAACCTGGATAAAAGCACTTCGATATTCCAGGTGTGGATTTTTCTGTCATGGGGATTTCCTCCAGCAGCAGAGCCCCGTCATCTTCACAGCTGTGCCCACAGAGTGAGAACTCTTAGGTCTACCCCACCCAATGGATATGAAGCTGCTGTCTCCAGAAATTCATCCTACCCCTCCCAGCTAGCAAAGGCAAGGAGACTAGCCACTGGCCATTGCACTGGGAGCATCCCCTCACGCCACGGCTTCCCAACTTGAAACCCAGATTTACCTCTAGGGAGAGGTGAGAAAAAATTGTAAATAGACTTGCTACAGAGCAACTCAGGGTTGGGGTATGTTTTAATTCTCCTGATCACTTGAAATAATCTGTAGGCTGAGTGCTTATGGGAGTGGGGGAGAAGTGTGACTCCAGGGTCTTCTGTGAAGCTCTGGGGGTGGAGTATAGGGCATCTGAGGCCCTTTGATGGCACTACACTGAGCTGTCTGTCCTTCTGGAAACCCAACCTACAATCAACTGCGAATCAAATTCTTCACATTCCAGTTGTAGTCTTTCTTTCCCTATTAAATCTCAGTCCCTGGCTGTGTAGTCAGGGTGGCTTTCTGTAAGCCACCCTAATTTAGGGAATGGAAGGCATTACAACTTTGCCTTCAAGACTCATCTCTTTAAAGCAAAATGAAAACTGCAACCACCTTCAAAACACAAAAAAAGGATAACCTGTTTAAACGAAGGAAGGGTTTGGTTTCATTCAACTCCACGTTCATTGTGCCTTGTGTTAGATTTCCGTGCTTTCTTCCTCTCTCCCTGTTTGAAGCAATTAAAATCTTCCTTGATAACTGCTGTTTCCTCCTTTCTACTATTGTTTCTAGCATCTTAGTGGGTTCCCTAATGTAAATCTCATTCCACTGGTGGCAGAGGGGCCAAGTTTATTTTCTCATGCCTAAATTTTGTCATTTCACACGACAACCAGCATGGAAGTCGTAGTCAACACTGAATAAAAGACTAGAATGACATGAGTGAAGAGTGTGAGTGTGTATGTGTGTGTCCATTTGTCTGCATGTGGATCAGTTTCTTTAAAAAGAAAATAATTTATTGTATGATTTATTTTGGAGTTATATTCTGATTAGAGTGCTCCCTCTCCCAATTAGCATTCATTCCCCCCGCATCTAAAATGTGCAATCTGGTCTCAGGTTGGATTCTTTGGTACATTTGTTTCTTCTGGATGCCATGCAGTTTAATTAAACCTTGTTTAAAAATGAAAACAAAATACTTAAAACTGTGTACTCTTGTCTGTCATATGGTGGCATAGGGAAGAAAATCTGTTGCCTCATATTCCAGGTTGTGTAGTGGTTTGACTCCTGGTCTTGTAAGAAAGTAGATACACTGACTTGGGCAGAAGTATCTGCAGCTTCCTGAGAGTTTTTTCTCCTTCCCTCTGCCGTTTCGAAAATCACAGTTCTGGTTAGTCATGCCGACTGGGTGATTGTGATAGAGTTGGTCATTATTTATATTTGCCACCTAACTCTGCTTATGATTTCAGGGAACCCAAGGACACCCTCTGGCCTTGCATCCTTTCATTATATTCCTTATGATTCTTTTTGCCTGTGTTGCATGGCAGATTCTCACACTGAGGCATAGAAGAAAAGGTGGAGGAAGAGCATGCAGACTGTATTTTTATGTGGGTGTTAGCTATTTTTCTTCAGCGCTCTTTAAGTTAAAATCTTAGCTGGCTTTCTTAAACTTTGCCTTTAGGTGTAAAAATTAAAGCAGACATTCTCTGCTTACTATGGTCAGCTGATATAATCACCACTAAGACTTAATGAGCTTAACTTGCACTTTCATCACTAGCTAAGGTCTTGAATTTATTTCCCATACTGATGCATAATGGGTGTATGAATCACTCTCACATAATTTAGATATAAAAACCCAGGAGAGAAAGGCCTCCTTTCATTTTCATTCATACTTGCCAAATTGGCTGAATTTCTGATTATTTGACCCATCATTGTTGTTAATATGATTAATAAACTATTGATTTATTTGTTCCTCCTGTGACTTTCAATAGCCCTGAAATGGAGTTTGCCTAAATGACCCTCAACTTCCTAACCCTTTAAGCCAGGGGTCCCCAACCCCTCGGCCACAGACTGGTACCAGTCTGTGGCCTGTTAGGAACTGGGCCACACAGCAGGAGGTGAGCGGTGGGTGAGCAAAGCTTCATCTGTGCTTGCAGCTGCCCCACAGCACCACTTCAGATACACTTCAGATCATCGGGCATTAGATTCTCATAGGAGCACCAGTCCCTGGTGCCAAAAAGGTTGGGAACCACTGCTTTAAGCATCTTCCATCCTATTAGGATGATATTGCCAGTGCGTGTGTGTCTGTCTGTGTATGTGTGTGTACATACATAAAAGGATGTCAGATAGGTCCTTCTAGTGTGATTTGACTCCTTCCTTCATGATACTGTGTATGAATTAGGTGATAAAGACACCAGTTTGCCCACTCTAATTATTACTGAGACACCGCTGCTTACTGTGAATGTTCCTCAAGTATTTCCTGGCCAGACTTAGCCACAAACTGCGACTCACTACAAGGAAACTGCCTGTCTCTGACTTCCTATTTTACTCTGCATACAGAGGTAGGAGAACTAAAATGTCAACTTCAGGATCCTGTCCACCCTAGAGGATAACTATGAGGAAATGCCTCACCTCTGGCATCGCTGGGGAGCCCAGTCTGGATCATTTTTACACATAATTGAATGTATTTTTCACTCGGGTGTAGGGGTGTGAGATTTAAAGGACTATATGGTATCAAGCACATTCATGAAAAAGATGGATATCCACTTGGCAGGAACGTCTTTCCATTCATTCAGCAAGCATTTATTGCGTACTTTACTGTGTTCCAGGCATCTATAATGTGAAGATGAAATAGGACATGGTCTTTGCTTCCAAGGAGCTCAGAGTCTAGTAGAAGACTTCAGGACAGCTATCAGGAGAAACCTATACAGGGTATTAAAAGTCTTTATGGTAATTAAATACAGGGAAGGAGGATGGTAAGCAGTATTCCAGAGGAAACAGGACCGAAGCACAGAAACAGTCTGGTGGTATGAGCATCACGTTACTGGAGTAACAGAAACTATTAGTTTAAAGTAGATAACCTTTTAGAGACCTTTCAATCCTGACGTTCTGTGGTTCTCTGCCTGCTTCCACAGTAGTAATTTACTCTTGTAGGCTTTTCTTAGACCAGTGCTGTATTTTCTGGTGAGTGTTTTCATAGGCTCCAATATGCATGTTTAGTACTCATAGTTCCCCTGCTCCCCCTCTCCCACTGTAACAGAGAGGTTGTTCACCACCATCCATTAAAGCTGGCTGGGCACATGTTATCATTTCAGGTTATTAAGGACAATTTTTAGGTGCCCAAGTTATAAAAATAAAGACAGTGAAGGTTGCTTCCTAGGTTCCATTGCCCTATTAAGACATCAGAAATACCATGTGGTCGAAAAGCCTCTAGTCTAACATAACAGTTTTTACATTTACGGCTGCCTAATCTCTTTACTGTTGTACTTTTCAGCTCCTAAAAGCCTTCCCAAAATGTGCTCCTTCACCACTTCCTATTTAGAAGGCCACTTTAGAACTTATATCTGTCTAATCCTCCGCCTGTGTTTAAGTGGTCAAGAGTTCAATCTGTCAGATTTCCCAAGTTCAAATTCTAGCTCTTTTACTTACTAGTACTGTGACCTTGGGCAAATTTACTCAACCTCCTCTATTTGTTTCCTCATTTGTAAAATGGAAATAATAGCAACTTCACAGGGTGCTTGTGAGGTAAAATGCTTGAGCTAGGTTCCTGGCTTACACTTAAGCACGCAGCATTGGCTCTTCTATATGAACTAACTAAATTAACTGACGATTGTAATAATGTTTTCTTATTTCTGAGACTTATTGCTCTATTTTATTTGATATTTAAGATGAAAGATAAATGCTTGCCATCACCTAGAATTGGGTTTTGGCCTTTAACAGAAACTGAGGCTAAACTAGGTTATTAGCTTTGGAAGATGGCCTATAAACTACTGCTGTAATTTATATTTTTCATTAAAAGCTCAGCTTGCCTCTTCTATAGCAGTTTTCTCTGGCCCTGAAACCCTAGTGTTTAGCCATAATTTTTTCTTTTTTAATTAAGAAGTCATAAGTCTCTCTACTCCCTACTAAATGTGGATTAATGGGATTAATGATAAAGTGCACAGAATATCATATTCTTATCCTTAACAAAATAGAAAGAAAGGCCTGGTTCTATTTCTCACCTTCGAAATACAAACCAGGGAGATACTGTGATGAAGTGTAGTGTACTTCTTTATGTATGTGTAGACCTTTAAAAAAAACAACAACATTGGTTTAGGTGTCAGGAAATCTGGATCCCAGGCCCTTCAACAAGATGCTGTGACCTCTAACCCTCTGCACATTTGCTTTGTGCCTTGCAAGGTTGAGTATTAGGTAAGTAAAGCGCCTAGCATCATGCCTGGCATCCAGAACCGCCCAAGAAATGGTAAGTATATAGTAGTTCTATAAAAATCTAGCTCATTAGGATAATGAAAATAGGTACGTGCAGCACTGACAAGGGGCAACCAAACCTTTACATCTCTCATCGAAAGAAGGGCGTAGAAATACAAAGCTGCATGCGGCAAAGACTACCTCTCCCGTCGGGCTTTGCGGCGAAGTCGTCCCGCCTTACCCAGAGTCCTCTGTCACTGCGCGTCTTTCCGCGGAGGTCCCGGATATAGATGAGCCCTCCGCTTAGTGGGCGTAGCCTCACGGGAGCGCTGAAACCTGGGGCTCCCTTATTGGCTGTGGGTCTTCCGGCGGAATTGGTCGTGAAGGGAGTGGGCGTTGGCCAGGGCGCGCGGCGCTCTGGCGACAGCCAATCAGCAACCTGGCCAGGCTTTGGCGGGAGGCCGGAAAGCTGCGGCTGTGCAGATTTGGCGCGAGTGTGGCTGCGTTTTTCTGGGGCCTGTGTATTCTGTAACTTGTGAAGAATCCCTGAAGCCGTGTGCGGGAGACGTTAGAAGGAGCCGGCACTGAGGTGACGCAGTTCTGTGGGCTGGAGAGGAGAAGATTGCTTGGGAGGCCTGGGGTCTGGTAGGCAGCAGAGTTGGGTGGCAAGACCCGCGGGTTCCGATGAGGCCCGAAGGAGTAGTCTGGCAGTTGTGCATGGAAAAGGAGCTGAATGTTGTAGGAGTGGGGTTGAGAGTTCTGTATAGTGGGGGGACTCAGGGCAGAGTGAGACTTTAGGCAAGACTAAATGTGAAAGGTTGCTGGGCGAAGCTGGTGATAAAGATAAACCCCGTGCCTGGGGTGAGGGAATTAGTACTATAGAAATCAATCAAGATAAATTTATTTCGTTGTTCAAGTGGGTAAGAACTTGGGCTCTGGAGCCAGAATACAGGGTTTGCTGTGACTTTGGGCTTCCGTGCCTCTCAGTTTGCTGACTTCAAGATCATTTTAATAATAGTACCTACTTCTAAAGTAGTTGTAAAACTTAGATGAGTCCGATACCTAAAATGTTTGTAACAATTCTTACACATAGTAGGTAGACGTCAGGTGTTCGCTATTGCATAGATTTGGATTGGAAGCAGAACTGAACGCTAAAATATTACTGTTATTTACTAATGAAATGAGTGTTGATAATTGGTATAAATTTTATGTTAGTTATTTTCTCTTCAGTTTTACATACTGATTGCCTGCCCTGGTTTTTTTTGGGGGGGGCTCCCAGGTGTGTTGCCGTCATGCCTCAAACCCGATCCCAGTCACAGACTACAGTCAGTTTTCCAAAAAAGAAGCTGTCGCGGACATCGGACAAAGCTAAAAACTCTAGTGACACCAAACTAGAACTGACAAATGTCCAGGCCATACCCCGTTCTCCTTGTGTCAAAAGTCTTCCTCTCAGCCCCAGAAAACGTCTGGGTAAGCTATCCATTATATAATATAATTACTTTTTTTTAACTTGTAGCTCTTGACCTCTCCTTCAGTAATAAGATGCCCAGTCCTTTGAAACAGCTTTCTAAGTTCTGTTAAGACCACTCTATTCACTTTGGTTATTTTCAGAATGGTTGCTAAATTCTTACTGACCTTCAGAATTAAGATCAGCTTCTGAAGTAATTAGTAGTAGGTCTGATCTTCAATTCCTTAATACTGAACTTAGTTCTGTCGGTATTTTAAATGACCTCACAGTTAGCTATTCTGGGTAGTTTTTTGAAACTTCCCTTAATAGTGGTGACATTAAGAGACACGGGTGACATTCTTGTTTTAGAACAGTGGTTGGTAATCTTGTTTTAGATAATTTGTTTTTAATGAAGGGCGATTGGGCAGTATCTGGAGACATTTTTGGTTGCCACAGCTGAATGAGTGCTACTGGCATAGTGGATAAAGACCAGGGATGCTGCTAAACATGCTGCAATAAACAGGACACTCCTGCACAAAGAATTAGTTGGTCCAAGATGTCAACGTGCCGAGGTTGAGAAACCCTGCTTTAGAACCATCTTAGAATTTCATCTCACTAAAACTCATTTAGTTTCTATCAAACAGTTGTAAGATTCAGTGGTGCCATCTGGTGGCCAGTATATGCTTCTAAAACGAGAGGCATTTTACTTTGATGGCTTTGACCCAGGTAGAAATTCACCTCTTTGTGAGGTACGCAGAGACCTTTGCAAGTGCACTGCTATGAATGACCATGTTTTGATTTTAATATGTTTCAGGTGATGACAACCTGTGCAACACTCCCCATTTACCACCCTGTTCTCCACCAAAGCAGAGCAAGAAAGAGAATGGTCCCCCTCGCTCACATATACCTAAGGGGCGCCGATTGGTATTTGACAATCAACTGACAGTTAAGTCTCCTAGCAAAAGAGAACAAACTAGAGTCCACCAAAACAAAATATGTTCCTCAGTTCGAAAAGGTCAAGAGGTCACAGCAAAGTCTAAGCAGAGATGTCCTCCGGAAAAAGAATCTGCACGTTTGAGACTGTTCAAGCAAGAAGGTTCGTTCTTACATGGCAGCCGTTAGTGCAGCCTCGTAAACAAGGCTGGTGAGTCCAGATGAAACCCATTGGGTCTTCGCAGTCACCTCTGTTGTATCCAATTGTCCTTTCATGTTTGGCACAGGCACTTGCTACCAGCAAGCAAAACTGGCCCTGAATACCGCTGTCCCGGATCGGCTGCCTGCCAGGGAAAAGGAGATGGATGTCATCAGGAATTTCCTGAGGGAGCACATCTGTGGCAAAAAAGCTGGGAGTCTTTATCTTTCTGGTGCTCCAGGAACTGGAAAAACTGCCTGCCTAAGCCGAATTCTGCAAGACCTCAAGGTACATTGAAAGTTTGAATGATGATGCTCTTGCTAAAATGACACTTGGTTATTAAGGGTTAAGAAAAAGTAGAAGTCTTAGGGGATTGAAGTTTTCTCTAAAATAAGACTTTTTTCGTTTCATTGTCTAAATCTTTCCAAATGAAAGTAGAGCTCATTCTCTTCTATGCTGTTATCTCCTTAAAGACACTTCAGGTTCCATCAAATCTTTATCCGAGGCCAAAGTAACTCCCATGTTTGTATTTTTCTAGAAGAAACTAAAAGGCTTTAAAACTATCATGCTGAATTGCATGTCACTGAGGAGTGCCCAGGCTGTATTCCCAGCTATTGCTCAGGAGATTTGTCAGGAAGGTGTATCCAGGCCAGCTGGGAAGGACATGATGAAGAAACTGGAAAACCATTTGACTGCAGAGAAGGGCCCCATGATGTAAGTATTGCTCTGCTGCATGTTGCTCTGTGAAAATCTGCAAGTTCTGCTGCCCACAAACTCAGATTCTAGTCTCTTGAATTTATTGGTTCATAAAAAGAATGTTTCCTGTATTTGCTTTGAGAAGTGTAGTTACATAAGCTTAACGAGAAAGAAGAAAGGAAAAATACACCTTCTAATTTTAAATTGGGAAAATGTTTTTAAACTAATTGCTTGAAAAACCTATATGTTACTTTTTCATGATGGTGGGGATGGTTGAGTATCGTAACTGTGACTGGAAATAGGACAAATTATGATCTTCAAACTGGTCTCAAGTATAGGAATGTGACCTAGAGTCATCCCAGATCAAACAGATTGGAGAATTAAGAAGATGAACATAGGTATTGTTTCTCTTTATATGTAGTGTGTTGGTGTTGGACGAGATGGATCAGCTGGACAGCAAAGGGCAGGATGTATTGTACACGCTGTTTGAATGGCCATGGCTAAGCAAGTCTCGATTGGTGCTGATTGGTTAGTGCTCAGTTGTAAATATTGCATGGTGGTTCTAAAGAATTCTTTTTTAATCTCTTCAACTTATTTGTCACGTATTTTATTTTAAACCAGCTTTCTATTTTCTTATAAAAATAATTGTAATTTTAATCTAAGGCAAATCAATTTTGTTAAGTCTGAATAGAAATTACATAATACTGCATTTCAGAGATAGCTGATTTTAGAGTATCTGGTCCTGTTTATCAGTGAACAATCCTAAATCTAACTTGAAAAGAGCATTCCATGATTACTACGTACATCTTACCTAAAGAATGGGAGTGGTGGGGAGTAAGTGGGAAGCAACAATTAGAATGCTGGATTATAACTGGAAAGTTTATTTAGCTTTCTGAGGGTTTATTTTTCCTTTTAGGATGATTTGACCAGTTATGATTAGTGTTATTTATCTTCTCAGGTATTGCCAATACCTTGGATCTCACAGACAGAATTTTACCGAGGCTTCAGGCTAGAGAAAAATATAAGCCACAGCTGTTGAACTTCCCACCTTATACCAAAAATCAGATAGCCACTATCTTGCAGGATCGACTTAATCAGGTGAGTACCAACCATTGTACCAAATTGTGTGTTCTTTGGATCACCTGTTTTGGGGAAACCTAGCGGTAGTTCTAAAATATTTTGCTTTGATTGCATTACTAAACATAGAGTATGGGGCATAGTGAGGACATTTTTCTATGAATTTTCATCCATGGCTCCATTTATTGGATGCCTCAGTGCTAAAATAAAAATAAGAGGGGAATCACACAATTGCTTCTTCAATGGCCTTTAAAAATGGGGCCTATGAAAAAAATTTTCTCTTTTGAAAATGACCAAATAGGTTTTAGTTTAGTTTAGTTTTGCTAATTTAAGTTCTGATTGCTTTTTTTTTTCCATTCACGAATATCTGCCACATTCTACAAAATGCCTAAATGTGTGAAATCTCCATTGACTTATGAACAGAAAAGGTATCTCTTAGACCCTAAAGGGGGGCCAATCAAGTTTAGACTTCAGTGTGAAAATACTTATTTATATCTGGGACCTAAATTACAGAGAAGGGAGATCTTAAAGTTCAGACTGTCACCTTCATGTCTTGTCCAAAGGCATCTAGAGACCAGGTTCTGGACAATGCTGCAATTCAGTTCTGTGCTCGAAAAGTCTCTGCTGTTTCTGGAGATGTTCGCAAAGCGCTAGATGTTTGCAGGTGAGTTATGGCACTGTTGGCTGTTTTTATTAAAAAAAGAAATGTTGTTAATTGTCTCGTGTAACTCAAGTGAATGTGGCTTAAGAGGCTCCATTCTGCCACTTTTTATGCTCAGAAAAGAGGACTTGTTTCTCAGTGGGGAGCTCGGCATTTCCACCGTGTTAATGTCTGAAACATTATCAGTCCATTACCTACAGAGGGAGGAACAAATGAGATGTTGCTGGCACTCCCTGTGGTGATTATAGATTGGTTAATTACATTTGTATTAAAAAAGACTCCAGTTTACTTTTCCATTAGTTGGTCTCAAGCAGGTTTATTTATGGACCTGAACCATCTTTGCCTTTAGACATTTTTTCCTTCCTTTGCTTTTGTGAGCACCCCTTCCTCCAGTCGGTGGTCCCCACAGTTAGACTCCAGACCTCTCTCCCTTCCCACCCCCTTGTCCCTCCTGCTGGGGAAAGCCTCTACGCTGACTGATGAAATTTCTTCTTCCCAGTAGGGACACTGGGTCCATTAAAATGATACTTGCTGTGTTGGCCTGCTGGTCCAACCTCCCCCTGCTGCCATGCAGAAGATCTAGGTCTGGCTTATGGCTTCCTGTGGGCTAAGTAGTTTGGAGAGAGCAGTGGGAGAGTAAGCTCTTCCTATTGCTAGATGGCGTGATCCTGGATTTGAAAGTTTCCCCTAGCCAGCAAACTACTTGGGAAAGACCTGTAGCTATGAGCAATAGTCACGTAGGCAGGCTGGTGTGGTTTAGCCTACACATAGGCCATGTATATATAACAGGACTCCCCTTCCAGGTTCAGCATGGATGGGTGGTACTGCTTCTCTTTAGTCAGTCGCCCACACTACATGTTCTCTCCCTCATCCACGACATTTTCTCCTCATCCAAAATGTTATCATTGGCTCAATGTATGATGACCTACTTGGCATCTCTAAGAGGAAACCGTGTAGTGTTGAAGTTTCTCAGATTCCCTGGTCTATGAATTATTTGAAGGCAACTAAGTCTCTTTTAGCAGAGACATAACCCAGTTTTGTTTGGGGGCTTTAAAATGATAAAACATGTTTTTTGTTAATGCGTCTGTGAGCTTGGTGGTTTGTTGTAGTGTTTGGTTTGGCTCAGCCTAAATTAATTTTAGAAATATTTTTTTTATAGGAGAGCTATTGAAATTGTAGAGTCGGATGTCAAAAGCCAGACTATTCTCAAACCACTGTCTGAATGTAAGTAGTTTATCTCTTTCCTGTCTTCCTTTGTAATTGGAAGCTTAACTTTTCTGAGGAAAGAGCTAGAAAGATATAATGAACATGGTTAAATCCACACTCACCCATTTTTATGTCTGTATCTGTGTGTTTTTGGTCTATTTCATGTGCTTTATTTCAGTCTTGCCTGTCAGCACTATAGTCTGTGCATTAGTGCAAATGAGTTCCTCAGGATGTTACATAAATGATTGAGACAGAGTAAGTTTTCTTTCCAAGCTCTAGGAATGAAAACTGTAGACAGTAAAGTTGGATCTGCTTCTCTCTGGGTGCTTATGTGTTGTGCAGTTTAGGTCTCAATATAGGTGAAAGCAAAGCATGGTGAATAAGAGTCCGTGAAAGAATTGAGTTTAACTTGTGATATCTCAGGCCTTTAAACAGGTATAGGAGGGTGGAGGTATAAGATGATATTGCTACAGTAAGCTGCAGGCTATTACAAAAATGGCAAAATTAATTTCCTTTCCCTCAGCCATGTTCTCTTAGCTATAGCAGATATAAAATGGCCACGAACTACATATCTTGTCACTGTTTAATATCCAGTGTTAATCTTTAGAAACAAGACAGTCTGGTTTGATTATTGCTGCCTTCACTCCTGCAGTGGTTGAAAATTATTAAAATTCTTTCTAGCACTACAGTTCTACAGCTGTTGAAGGAAATTTTTAAAAAATATTTCAGAAGTAGCCAAACTTAGTGCTAGGGTGATGGTAAGTAATATATGCCAGTACATAGATTAAATTCTCGTTTCTATTCAACTTTTCAGATTATTCCCTTTTTTTCCACCACAAATAAGATTTAGGTGTTATCGGTGGCTCCTGTGAGCACCACCAGCATGAACATAACTAGAAGAGGTTGTAAGTTCCTGGCATAAATTATTAGACTAATCTAGTTCTTGGCCTTTGACCTCTGGTATGTGTGATTAGCTTTTAATGGTTCTAGAAAACTATAGGGAGACTGAGTTCAACTAAATATGAGAAGACACTTTCTAATAAATAGCACTAACGGGGCTTCTTTGACACATAGTGGGTTCCCCAGCATTGAAGACATTCAAACAAAAGCTGGATAGATGACCACTTGTTAGGATTGTTTTAGAGGGGGCTCAGCCATGGGGTAGGGAGCAAGAATAGACCTCTAACTTCCTTTCTACTTTAAGATTCTGCTACTTGATCAGAGATATCCAGTTTCTTCACTATTAGTCCTCAGCAACATCCTGTTTGTAACAATAAAATAGAAGCAAATTGTTGTGGGGCAACAGCACATGGTCTCAGGAAGTAACTTTCCTCAAAGGTTGTTACAGAGCAAATTCCTCCTCTCTCTTAAAATTCATGCGTCTCCAAACAATGAGGCCATAGTCCTATGCAGCTTGTTGGCAGTTTCCCAGCCTCCGGCTTCTGAGATGGTGCTATCTGCTAAGATATCCAATGACATTTTCTCAAGTGTTGCCCTACTGTAGATCAGCTTGGGCAAGTTAACCAAACCTCAAAGGTCATTTGCAGAGGCTATGTAGAGGACTTACATTGGATTGACTTTACTATCCACATTTAGCCACTCATTTGATTCAAAATATTAGGTAATTTTTCCAACTTTTTTCTTTCTTAATTACCAAGCATAGTCATCTTGGCTTCAAGGTTCTGTTCTTCTTATATTAGGAACTTTCAAGGTAGAATGCAGTAGTTCTCTGTCTGATCCTTATTTTTTCATGGGGTGGATTTTTGTCTCTCTGAGATTAAATTGTGTTCTACAGGGCAGAGTACCTCACCATTCTACCCAGAAAAAGGATAACCCTACTTTCCAAGTCATCTCACATTGTTTCAGACTCTTTCTGAGGATAGCATTGTCTCTTTAGCTTCTAGTTAGAACCTCTGCTTTGCCACTACATGATTGCACTTGAATTTTCAGCTAAAACTTAGTATCATCTGTCTTGATACACACAATTTTTAAAAACCAAATTAAACTTGATTTTTTTATTTTATAGGTAAATCACTCTCTGAATCACTGGTTCCAAAACAAGTTGGTCTTATTCACATATCCAAAGTCATTTCAGAAGTTGATGGTAACAGAATGACTTTGAGCCAAGAAGGAGCACAAGATTCCTTCCCTCTTCAGCAGAAGCTCTTGGTTTGCTCTTTACTGCTTTTAACCAGGCAGTTGAAAAGCAAAGAGGTCACTCTGGGGAAGGTTAGTTGGGAATCTCAGCAGATGGAGCTGGGGTGGAGATGAGAATCTGCTTCGCAGAGCAGATATTTTCCAAAAGGCCTATCATGCTCCAGCTGATACGAATTAAAAATGGATTTTAACGGTAAGAATAAATACTGGTACCATATAAAAAGCAGCTGACTTTATTTCCCTTGGGTTGTGGTTGAGAATTTGCCATTAATCTTCTCCCTTTCATTTTTGCCTCTCCCTATGAAATATATAAAGCCCCTTTCCTGAATTACAGTGTAGGTTTTTTGGTAGTATCTACAAAATGCCTATTCAAGGATTTTATTGAAAGAGAGAGAATTGGGGTATTGAGATAACTTATTAAAAACTCACATTTTTAAATAGATTATAAGGTTACAAGAGATATGACTTGTAAGCAACATTTGTTCTCCCTTGTTTCCTCCTAGTTATATGAAGCCTACAGTAACGTCTGTCGCAAACAGCAGGTGGCAGTTGTGGACCAGTCAGAGTGTTTGTCACTTTCAGGGCTCTTGGAGGCCAGGGGCATTTTAGAATTAAAGAAAAACAAGGAAACCCGCTTTACAAAGGTATAACCAACTACTTTGTTACGTTGCTTTTAATTTTCTTGTTTTAGAGAGTTTATCTTTTGCTAAAGTAAAGAATTTAAAATGACCAGAATTAGATAATTTGTGTTTTTTTGTTGTTGTTGTTAGAGTTTAAGATCTGTGAAGATGGGACTGTGGTATGAGTAAAATTTTTTTATAGACTGTTGAAAAAGCAACGTTTAACTTGGTTGCCTCTTGTGAGAAAAACATGGTAGACATTTATGTAATAAGAACTGCTTTTGTGAGATCTCTACTGTGAAAAATATTTTTTTCTCTTCTTCCCAGGTGTCTTTGAAGATTGAAGAGAAGGAAATAGAGCATGCTCTGAAAGACAAAGCTTTAATTGGAAATATCTTAGCTACTGGATTGCCTTAAATTCTTTTATCTAGTATCCCACCTGAAAGTATTCAGCTGTCATTTAGAGAGCTATAGTCTTCATTTTAGTACTTTATATATTCAGGTCTGAAAATATATATGACCTTTTTTACTTGAAAGTGATAAATTTTAATCTACAGAGTTAAGAATATTTGCACAGAATAATGTCTTTGGGTCTTATTTTTATGCATTAAAAATTAATTCCCAAGTAGACCCTTTTTAATTATATTTACTACCTTAATATGCTTGCAAGCATACAGATTTATTTTGCGGAATATGCATATATGTACCTCTTTGTTTCCTCAAATGTTGCTATGTTTGAAAGAATTTTGGACTAGAGCCAGAAGAATAGAAAAGGATGATCCAGGAAAAGAAGCAAGTCTTCATGGAGATTTGGAAGACACTTTGTGATCGAAGAATTTATTTCATTTTGGAGTATAGTGTGTTCACTTTGCAGATAGTTCCACTTTGTGACTTTTTAAAGACTCATTGTGTTTTTTAGGCACTTCCAAGGGTGTGGGGATGGTAAGGAGAATGTAACTTTTCAGATCGTGAATATATTTATTTTAAATTGCATTCTTTGTCTTTTTAAGCAATCACATTTCAAGAGCTCAAACTTTCAGAAGGTAATGTGAAAATTCCTCCCTAAACTGTCCCACAATCTTAGTTGCCCTCAGATGAAGCCACTTGTTTCAAGAAGCTTTAGGTGGGGTTAGATTTTCATTTAAATCTCATAGTTTTCTAATCTTATTTGATCAATTCATCCATATGGTTATTCAGTCTCCCCTTTTCTGGGTTTGGTTTTCAGTGGCATTAAATGGCAATTTGTGATGGGGACGCCAGAGGGCACTGTTATAACACTGGCTGTCTTGAAAGTGCAGGCATGGGGCTGGGGGTAGTTTTGAGGGGGGGATGGGGTGACTTAAGTTTGATTCATTTGGGAGATTGCTATATACTTCTATAACTCAAGCAGATGCTTGGAATGTCAGTCATGTGTGATATGAATGGTCTGAGAGCCAGTGACCAAGTGTGTGCTCCCTGAGCTCTTCTGCTTCCTCCTACCTTTCTGACATAGACTTGAGTTTAGGAACTTGATATGTGTACAAATGATCTGTTGGCCACTGTTTCATTCATGCTGCCCACTGTATCCCTTGCAATGTGATCTGGCCTACAGCAGGTGGTATGAGGTAGAAGGGCACCCTGAGAGAGCCCTCTGAAATGAATACTACCCACTGGTGTGTGTAGCCGAGCGCAGTTTATAGACAGGAGTCTGAATGTTCTCACACTCCTTTATCAGAGCATTCATTCCCTTCAAGGGTAATTTGTGAGTGGAGAACATAGTTGCATACCTACAAGCTTGGGAAGTGTCTGGGGCTATAAGGGTTAATAAGCATAATTACAAAGATTGTCCAAAGGCTGATGGGAAGCAGAGACTGAATGGGATTGAGAACAGATGCGAGGCTTGATTTAAATTACATTTTATTGGATACTGCAGCCTTAAGAGACGTGACTGCTTTACAGTTTGTTTCCATACTGTGGGCAGCTGCTGTCTGTTCTGTGTCCACAGTAGGATCCTGCCCAAAAAGGAGCGGCCTCCCCACCTCATTGTGTTTGAGGCTTGGCGCCATAACTATAAGACTTGAGTCAGGAACATGGCTTGACTCGCAGTAGGGCTGCTATGCATCCTCCGTGGCTCTGAGCCAAGATTGCATTTGCAGATTCAAAGGGGCCAAATTTCTTTCCCCTCTATCTCCTTTCTCTCCCTTTGCCCTGGTATTTAGAAATAGGGTTTTCTGTGCACTGGTTTGTTCGTTTCTTTTCCTTCAGTTCTCCCCCCACTGTCAATTTCTAGGTCATTGCTGCTCTTAAGACTTCAGCAGTTGGAACAGGGTTGGTTCTGTCAATGATGCGTGAAGCAGACTTAGAGTCCCTGCTTGGCTTCCGCTGCCCTTGTGGGAGCAAAAGCTGATGTATGTTTGTCAGTGAAGTCTTAAGTGTAATTCAGACAGCCGGGGAGCAGATTGAGAGGAGGAAGAAAGTCCTTTTCTTGCTGGTTTTTCTCACTAAGGCTGAGAGCTATGGGAAGGTAATGGGATGGGATGGGCTTGTGGTTATAGTTTTTGCCAGGATCATGGGCTGTTTCACATAGAGTAGTGGCAAAGATGCTGACCTACATTCTTCCTCTTGAAGGTAGTGGGGTGTGTGTCGATATCCTGGTTTACTTATGTATTTTTCTTCAAAGAAACAGAGTGAGCTTCCACAGAGTGTTGGTGGGTATTACCATGGAAAGAACATAGACACAATAAAATCGGTGTGAGTTTCAGCCCCAGAGCTGCCACTGATATTTCTGGCTCAATGAAGACTTGCCTGTGGCTAGATAACTGGCAAGAATGTGTGAGGTCCAAGCTACTCAGATCAAAAAAGTTGGCAGAGCTCTGTTCTTTCCCCCACCCCAACCCCCTTTGCTCCCTGCCTTTATTAAATGCCCTTTTAAGATACACCAATGAGAAATGGGAAGTACGTATGAGATAGACTTAGAGATTTTAAAAACTATAGAAAGGTATCACTTGACTACTGAGGGAGACTAAAAGTGCCAAGCTTGAGATTTCATTTACATTTGTATCTGTCCCCAGCACTTAGTACAGTGGCTGGTACCTGATAGGTGTTCAATAAACAATTGCTGAATGGACAGATAAATGAACCAAGTAAGACACTGCTTTTCCCTCATCTTGAGGACAGTTCTAACATGCAGGTAAGCATTGCTGGCGCTAATGCACTGAAGAGAAGCAAGCCCCTGTAAAAGCAGAGTGCTTCATCTTACAAAATATGCCTTGGCACAGTTGTGAAAGTTTATTGGCCTCACAGATGCGTTCCAATCGCTTCCTCTGAAGTAGTGGTATTTTGCTTGAGGCAACTTCCATGTTGCTCCCAGGAAGCCTTGGCTATGGAGAAAGCCCTCCCTATAGGCTGGGAAGAGGGATGCCTGTCTGATTGTTGCCTAGTGTCCCTAGAGATTGGCCAGAAACGTTGCCTTTAGCTGGCAAGGGATTAAGGATGTCCCACTTTTTAACTTTTGGGGAAAGTTGTAACCTCAGGTTACTCCTGAAAAGATAAGGTGTCCTCTAAGACATTCTCTTTTAAGCTACAAATAGTGGCAGGTCTCAGAAGTGCGTTCTGTAGCGGGAGAAGGCTACCCTCTGGCCTCCCCTTGATTTTCAACCCCAGTCCCGAGGTGCTGGCAGTAGAAGCTAATTGGGTGCAAGGGGCCTGGGTAAAGGCTGTCTAAAGACTGCTGAAAGGAGAGCACTACCTCCTTTTTAAAGAAGCTCTAATTGAGTTCTGAATCAGCCTCGCTCCCTTTGATCCCACCTCTTTTTCCCACACTGCCTGAAAGAGCTAGATCAGCACTTTATAACAAGGGTGTGCCTGCTCCCCACACCCACCCCCACCCCACCCCACCCCCCGACGCTCTATGCTGCTGCCATCCACTGCTTGTCTCCTTCAGTTAAGATAATGAAGATGCTGAAAGATAAAATGTGTATTTAATAAGGGTGGGGGTGGGGAGGCAGAAAGGGGCAGCCAGAGCCTTCCCAAGTTTGGGGCCTAGCCAAGACTCAGGCTGAAAGCAAAGCTAGAGTAAGACTTGGCCCCAGGGTGTGGGGGTTTCTGGGCCTCAATCCAGCTGACTTCACTGCCTGCTGTTTGCCCTAAATTCCCCCACCTCCACCCTCTCACCCCCACACTCCTGTCTTTCCTCTTGCTCCCGGTGGGAAAAGGGAGTCTTGCTTCAACTTTATTTTCAGCTGGTAACTTGGCCTTTGGTGTGGTCCCCCCATCCCAGAGTTAAGCTGCAAGGTCGGACTAGGGCAGCCCCCTCTAGCCTAGGCCTGTAGAAGCTGTGGGTTCACAGTGGGGGGTGAAAAAAGCTGGAGTTAATGAAGACCAGCTGCTAGTCTAGGCTCTGCCTACAGCTAGCAGGAGGCCAGCCTTTGGTGGTGGTTAGGAGGTACGGGGGTGCATGACCTCCATCCCTGGGCACAAGGATATCCTGTGGCAGCTGAGGCTTGTACTCTCCGAGCTCGGTTTTATCCTCAGTTTGTAAGAGTGTAGTCTGTATGCCTCTTCCCCTACTCCTCCCCTCCCCAAATAACACTCAGCCCTCATTGAGCTTTATAACTGTAGTGGTGGCCCAGCTGAGATCTGAGGATCTCCAAGCTCTTTTGTAAACACTCATTAACTCCCTGGGAAGAACCAAGAGCCCTGTTTAACAGCTGGGAGAGAACTGAGGCACGGCAGGGTGAAAGGCCTGACCTGAGCTCACCCCATGGGCTCCACCCTGGGGCCCTCCACCCTTACCGTCTAGCTCCCTTCCCCAGTTCTTCCTGCAAGACAGAGAAAGAGGTAAAGGCAATACTGCTGCCCTCTCCCCTTCTAGAAAGAGGTGACGCTTTCTCCCTTCCCTTGTTTCTGTCTCTGACTTTCCCTGGCCTTTCACCCCATGACATTTCCCCGGTTCTGCTGCTGGAGATATGTGCAACTCTCCTTGCAAAATGTTCTCAAATCTCACCCTCTGCAGACTTCCCACCCACCTTTCCCTGGTCCCTCTGGCCCACCAAACCTGAGTGCTCCCTTTTGAACTACTGATAAGATCGGCTATCCTAAGCTCGGTCTATAACCTTGAAGTTGATCAAATTGTGTTAAGAGGTCCCATCTGCCCCCTATATTTATCTCAAATGGTATCTGGGAAAATATTCTCTTTAACTTATTTATTCTGGAAAAGTTTCAGGATCCTATTAAGGGCTGGGGAGGGGCACTAGTTGACTCCTAGAATCTGCACCCTGTTCTTCCACTGACAATTGCCTTTCCTGGTAATGGACGTCCCCTGGCCCCATCTGCTCATACTCTGACCTGCATATGTCTATCTGCACACCTCAACACACCCCCAGATACACCTCAGTCTAAGGATCTAAAGCTACCAGTTTCCAACTACCGCCCAAGTCACACTTCCCTTTATACTTGCTAGAAATCAGTCCCCACCCACCCACCCCGTGGCCTCCGAGGCATTTAGGAATAGTAGGGAGGGATGGGGAGACCATCCTATATCTATGAGGGGGAGGATAGAAGTGAGGACCCATCCAAAATGAACGTCCCCTTCCTCAAATTCTCAGTAGCTGAGCAGCTGAGCAGGAGTGGTGAGGAAAGCGATCTTAATTCCATCTTCAGCACCAAAGCCCAAATCCATTTGCTCGATGCAGGCAGCTAGAAATGTCTTTTTTCTCCTGTCCCATATTCTCCTCAGTCGAAGTCATCCATGCGCTGTGTATTTGAGACGGGACTGTTCCTGTCTCCAGCCCATGACTCAGACCTCCGTTTTTCTCTCAGGGAGTTCTCCTCCCCCATCAGTCCTCAGCGCTGCACCCCTTGACCCAGTCAGGGCTGGTGGAAGAAGGCGGGAGAGCCTACTGTTTGCGGAATGGGCTTTAGGACCCAACGGAAACCTGTGCCTCTTGCAGCAGTCTAACCCAGAAGCAGGGGGAATCCTGAATCGAGCTGAGAGGGCTTCCCCGGTTCTCCTGGGAACCCCATCACCCCCCTGCCAGCACACACCTGAGCAGGTAGGAGCACCAACACCCCTTCCGAATTCCCCTCGGTCGCCTTCCAATCTGCCTCTCCTCTTCAGATCTGGCGGTTTCCCTCTCGCCAGTTCAGGCTTTCCCCATCCCTCCTCCCCCACTGCTCCCCGTAGTCCTGGGAGGTGGGAGCCGCGGAACAGTGGGGTGTCCGAACGCTCAGAGCCCCTGCACCCTCCAGCGCCCTTCCTGCACTTCCCCCAGGCATCCCTGTTCTCTAGCTAAGAATGGAAAGTGGGGGGAAAGGACTGCCCAGGCCCCACGCCCTTCACCCTCCTTTGCAGTATTGCCTGATACCCCTTCCCCCACATCACCTCCACAGGAGAATTGGCAGTGCTGGGGTAATGGAGAGCAGAGAGGACAGGAGCCGGAGGGAGCCTCTGGGCGGGTGCGTGGGGGGATTTCTATCTCTGCTTCCTCTCTATCTCCCAGCCCCAAGAGCTCAGGACTTTGTCCCCCACTCCTTACTCACCATGGAGGGGAACTAATTTCCCTTTCCAGGCTCATCTCACACTTGGGTGTCCAAACGCTTTGCTGGAGGGTAATGGAGGTTGTGAGCAGTTTTTGGTGACCTTTTCCTCTAGGGAAAGTTCTTTCAGCTTAGAACCCCATCTCTGCCAACACACAACACCTATTGCAAAGAGCCCTCACCCCCTGTGTGTGTGTGTAGACCATGTGGTTGTAAGATCTATAAGCTTTGGCTAGAGATGGCTGCGTGCTTTGAAGGGGACAGCTCCCAGAGCATGGCCCAGGCCAGAACAGGCTCAGCCCAGATGGCTGCAGAAGGGGGTGTGGACCGGATCAGGGAGGCCACCCAGCCATGCCAGGTCCCTGGGCTCCTTGGCTTTCAGAGCCTTGGGCTCCTGGTGTTACCCCAAAGCTGCTTCTCTCCTGCAGGCACTCTGGGAGAGGGCCGGATGGCACCTGCTGATTACAGTGGCTTATTTTTCTCTCCAGTATGGGGCTAACAGGCCACACTCTCTGAAGATCTAGGGCATCTCATTCTGGTTTGGTGGGTTTGCAGGAGGGGTGTATGACTTGTCTGAGTAACCATGTGTGAGTTTGTACATTGCTTCTGGGCGTAGCAGACTGGAGAGGAGAGTGATGAAGAGACTGGTGACACTTGGAAACCGCTCTAGCTCTCTGGGTCAGGTGGGAGTGGGTGGCATGTCCCCATCTGGTAACTCTGTCCAGGTGTGTGGTGTGCTCTGCCCTCCCCCATGGCTCCCTAGATCTCCTAACAATTGTTTTTGGAGAAAAGGGTGGATAATGGAGTGGCTTCAGACTTATTTCTTCTCTTGACTCAGAAAGAAAAGTAGAGGTTCTGAGTGTGAGCAGTAGACTAAGAATCAGAGGTCTAAATTTGAGACTCAGTCCGGTCATTTTACTAGGGGCATTTATCCAGGTTTCTAAGCCTGTTTCTTCATTTGTAAAAATAACTGTCAGTACCAAGCTGCTTAAGTGATAGGGACACAGCCATAATGACCCCATAAGACAATTTATGGTAAAGCTCAGGGAAAATGGTAGTTATGGCAGGGGGAGGGGGTTCGGGTTCTAAGATGGGATTCTCTTCCTAAATCTAGGTCAGTCTCTCTGCCTTCAGTGTCCTTCACCAATCCTTGCCCATCTGGATGATGGAGAAACTAGGCAGGGCTGTCGCCCCAGGGGCTACAGAGTTCCCCTAATGCAGGTAGTAGCTGCCACCGGAGAGCCTGCAGTCGGAGAGAACCGATTCTCCACCAGGCTTTTCCTCCTCTGGACTCCACATCTTCTCCCCTGAGCCCTGTCTCCACCATCCTTTTGCCGTTCCTGCTCAGCGTCCTTGTCCCTGTCTCTCCCTTGCCCAGTGGCCTCCTTGTCCGGCTCACTGGGCAGGAGCCCTAATCGGATTCGACAGCTGAGATATGTGTGGCGGCTGAGAACAGGCGGGAGGGAAGCCAGTGGGAGGATGGTATGAGGGCTGCCCCTGGCACTGCCCAGGCCTCCCAGGCACCGCCGTAGGCCTGCTGACTCCTGGCTTGGCTTGGCTCCAGGGAGGGGGTGCCAGAGGAAGCTCAGGAATGAAGGGGATGGGGTCTGGAGATTAGAGAAGGGGAAATACACCCAGGCCCCCAGGACCTCTTTGATATTTGGTGGTCTTAACGTCAGTATCTCTGACTGACAGTGAGGAGAAGAAAGCAGGTGAGAGCCAGGCTGGCCCCGCCCTCTCCCAACCCCCATGACCCCACTTTCTTCTCTCTTCTTATTCAGAAATGTGTCTTGTTTTCTTTTTTCCCCCATCTAACCCCTTTGGCCAGTTCCTTCTTATGGGTCACATCTGGGAGCTGCTGGGGTCACCCTGCGTCTGCCTCACTCTGGGCTGTTTCCTCTCCTTCAAGGTATTTTTCTCACTCACCCTCTGGGCTGGGTGCCAAGACTCTTGTGTTTCCCGCCTGCCTCATGGTGCAGAGCTGCTCTGCAGGCCACCAGAGAATCGCTAAGCTGGTTTCCTTCCTAGTGTGTGGGGAGGGCCTTCTCCCAGGGCTAGGAAGTGTCAGGAATCCCAGGTGGGATAGGGGTGAGGTCACCGTAGCCCCTGGCCCCATAGCACCACGACTCTTCCCTCCCTGCCTCTGACTTAGGTTGGGGGCAGCACATACCCATCCTGGTAGGCATGGCCTAGTCTTGCCTCTAGGCTTCCATCTTAACATGTGAGTAGCCGAGGTAAGATCTTCTGCTCTTCTGCTATCCTTTCAGCGTTTTTCCCATGGTATCTGGAGGTGGCTGTTGAAACCCCTATGTCTGCACCCACACATTTTGGGGAGCAGGGAATTAGCATAATTGAGGCTGGGACACTATTTTGTCTTCCCTCCAGCTGGGCCAGGATGAAGGAAACAGGCACAAACTTCCCCACGCCAATTCCCTCTGCCCTCAAAAGACCAGTCAGTGGAGCCAGGCCCTGTCCTCTCGGTGCCCACAATGTGGTTGGCACTGATTTGTCAGAAATTGGGAAGGTTTCCCTGTGGACCGCTTGCCTCCTCTCTCTTCCTCTCACAGGGTTGGGACAGCTCTGTGATTGTAGGCACTTATGGGCAGGCCTCCCCCTAGGGAAGGGGTGTGGGATGCCCCCGAGATGGCCAAGTTGGCACTAGTCCCAGGCTGGAGTGCTGGACATGGTTCCGAGCTGAGAGTTTGTGGGGGAGAGCAGGACATGGGCCTCCCTGCCCCCCTCATTTCCTGCTCTTTGGGCAGCTGTGGGCGAGAAAGGCTGCAGGGACTATTTTTAGTTGGTCTGTCCCCTGGCAGGAGGGACGTGCAGAAAAGCACGGGGCAGGCAGAGGGGCTGGCCAAGGTGAGGGAAAGGAGGCATGCTGAGGCATAAGGAAGGGGCAGCAGATAGAGCAAGGGAGCATATCAGGCAAGGATAGGACCTTGTGGAGAGGGTCCTGCCCCAGGTAGATGGGCTGGGCTGGGTGGAGGAGGTCTGGGGACCCCTCAGGGCTCTCTCTGTCCAACTAGAACTGGACTTAGAAGCAGAAGGGGCTTTAGAGGCCATCTAGACAATTGTTTTCCCTTACGGAGGGGTAAATTGAAGCCTAGAGAGGGGGTGTGACTTGCCCTAGGACACTCAACTAGTCATTAGCTGCATTGGGACCCCAACCCAAGCCCATTGCAATGTTTTTCTCTAGTCATAGTTCCTCGCCACACCTGGTTGTGCCTGCCTCCCCTCCTGCAGCAAGGAGGACCTAGGCCAGGTGCCCAGTCTGTCTCCCTCTCCGCTTGTTTGTACAGAGTCTCTGGTAAACCCCAGCTTGGTTTGTTTATAAGTCTCCACCATGTGAGAGAATCTGTGTCCAGGTTGGAAGGAGGTCAGGGCTGGGGTTTGTTTAGGTGGCCTGTGGCCACTGGTGTGAATCAAGGTGCTGGGCAGGTTCCAACAGGCTCACAGGCTAGCAAGCAGTAGGGCTTGGAGACAATTTAGAAAAGGGACATCTGGTCTAATTCCATTTTACAGACCCAGAGAGGGCCAGGGTTTGCCCACAGTGGTGGGGATGAGTTAGGGACAGACTCAGGACTAGGATGTAGGTTCTCAGACTCTTTGGTACCCTTTGTGAACCCCCTTCCTGTCATGCCTGGGTCATGGTGGTTGTTTGCCAATACCCCCGCCGCCCAAAAAAAAGGAAGGGAGCAAGCAGGTTACCATAGGCTTCAAATCCCAAGTCATTAGCAAGACTTCCTCTGAGAACTGGAAGCAGGGGGAGCTGGTTGAGGTACTAGAGGGAGAAAGTACAGTGGAGAATTGTGGTGCCTCAGAATTCAGTCTCCTGCCTCAGCCTCATCCTCAGGGCCACCATGTTGCACAGCTGCAGGAGGTGCAATTCTGTAGGTTATGATATGAGTGGCGCCTCCTGGAGTTGTTCAGGACCCTGTCTATGTAGCCATAAAAGGTACTTTGGCCCCCTACCTTCTTCCTTTGAATCAGCTTCAGATCCAGCTGGAAGGAGGTGTTCCAGACAGGCCTTAATCCAATCCCCACTCTGATTTCTGCCACTCAGTATCTCCTATTCCTCTGCTGCTACCCCCCGCCCCCCAAGCTGGTATCAGGGGGCCACAAATTGTGGCACAGGAGCTCCTCCCCCTATTTCCACTCAGTCTATGTCTCTTGAGGGGCTGATTTATCATGCTCCCCTCCATCAGGCCTGCTGCAGTGTGAGAAATCAATAGTGCAAATGGATTGAGTTTGTTCAGCCTGTCGAATCCCCTTGGGCCCCATCAACTCTCCTGGGACTTGGGGAGTTACTCAGTCCCCTTCCGGCTCAACATATACAGAGATATACACACCTCATGGTTGTAGCCAGAGCGTTGAGCACAGGAATCATTCTTTCTGTCCATTTCTGTCTCGGTCTCTCTCATTTTCTCTTTCTCTCTCTCATACACTAGGCTGGTCTTAGCCTGACAAGTACTCTGGAACATTTCTTTTCTAGCTTGGGTGGAGTGGGGGTAGAGGGGCTTAAAGGGCAGTAGGCTGCCAGCGAGAGGTGGGATGGAAGCAGGTGGGTGAGGGAGACTGTGCCCAGGGAGGAGAACTAGCTGAGGAAGGGATTGGGTGACAGCCCACCCCGTCAGTAACTCAATCTCTGCACTCCACCCTCCTGATTCCCCTCCTGCTCAACAACTTTAGCAGCTGCTGGCAAAAGCAGGGCTGGCAGAAGTGTGTATGAGTGCATGTGTGTATATGGGGGGGGGGGGGGGGGGTGTGTGTGAAAGGGCTGTGGGGGGCAGGTGCTGCCAGGACATGTTAAAGAGACTCACAGCCTGGGTACAACTGGGTGGCAGGAGGTAGGCTGGTGGGAGAGTGGTGGTGAGTGACAGGCAGTGTGGGGGCAGGCTACAGGGGGGCAGGGCGGCTCAGGGGTCTCACAAAACTTGTCTGCACTGGAGCAAGGCCTGGCTTGGTGGGGTGGGCGTGGTGAGGGGACAGGGGCAGGTATAGCTATGGCTCACCCCAGGATGCCTGTTCTTCGCCAGGGGGCGCATGTAACCATGAAGGACACAGCCTGCCCCTGTCCCCATTCCCCCGGCTGTGCCTGCTGGGCATCACAGTCTCGGTGACTAAGTCACTTCTGTCCCGGGGCTGGCAAGGTGCCAGGCTTAGCTCTTCTCGGTAGGTGAGTCACTGCCCTGGCATCTCCTCCGGATGCAGCTGAGTCACCCGGCTGTGCCTGCTGGGCAGGTGGGCACCATGCTAGGGGTGGGGTTAGGGGACCATGTGCGTAGCCCCAGTGTCTTCTCTGATCTCTCTCTGCCATGTCCTGGCCCCACCCAAAGACCTGCAGAGCCAGGCAAGAATGGTGTTTCTCCCACGTGCTCGGTTGAGAGGGTAAAGGAAGAAGTGGCAGGATACTGTGTGGAAATACGTGTGACTTAGAGTAAAGGATAAGGAGAGTTAAGGATGGATTTGAACCTTAGCTCTGCCATGGACAAGCTGTATGACCTTGGGCAAGACAATATCCTTTTGGAGCCTCAATTTCCTCATTTATACAATGGAAACTAGAGCCCTGCCCCCAGATTACCCTTCTGGATGGAGAATCAAATGGGGTGGGGCCACGAGAGTGCTTGTGGGAGGAGCTCCTTTGGGGATGAGCAGGGAGGCTGGAGAGGGTAAGAGGAGTCAGTTGAAGCTGGATCCAGTTCCAGCAGACTATCTCTAATCTCACCTGCATCCAGGTGGTCTTGGAGTGGCAATGCCAGGGAGCCTCTGTTCAGATGATCAATGATGTAATTCTATAGGAGTTCCCCAGAGGCTATGAGAGGGAGGCCTTGTTTTGCTAGAAGTGTGGGCCCTCCTGGAGTGTCTTGGAGCTATTTTGTAGCTACTTTGACCACTGGGGGTTGTCACTGGCCTTGCACCTATCACGGCTCTCTCCAGTTTCCTCCAGTTAGGAGCCTGATCCCTGTCTTGGGAAAGGAGCTGCTCAGTCTCCTCCCCCAGCCCTTCTGTGTGCAGGAGGGGATGGGTAGGCCCCTCTAGTGTCTTTTATAAAGTGTGAGGAGCCCCTGGGCTTGTGGCTTTTGCCCCTTTGCTAGTCTCCTGCTACCTCCTGAACTCATCTCCCCTCCTTCATGAAGGTCCTTGAAGGATGGAGAGGGGGCGGGGTAGGAGCCCTGTTGTGGCCCCAGCACAGCTGGAGTGCAGCTGCTGCTGCAGATTGGACTCCTGGCCTCCCAACTGGGACCTCTCCTGCCTCCTGGAGTCAGGCCTGGCGAGGGCTAGATATTAGACAAGCAATACTCGGTGCCTAAGCAGGGAGGGAGTGCCCCAAAGGTGTGAGGCTGTGTTCTTATTTGCATGGATGCCAATCTTGTGTGTATGAGTGTCTGACCTCGGTGGAGCAGGTTTGTGGGTACATGAATTTCCTTATCTGTACATAGCCAACTGCTATGTCTGTTCAGTAGTATGCCCCACCCTCGTTTTTGTGCCCTTGCACGTGCACAAATGATTGTCTTGTATTTGTTCTGTGTGCTCATGGATGTGCACACATGTGCCCTGGGTGTGCATGTGGGGGTGTGCACGTGTCTGCTGAATGTACACATGGGTGTGCAGATATGGATGTCCTGGGTGTCCATTTACACACTTAACTCTTGGTGTGCACGAGTGTATGTGACCCCATGTGCTGGCCGCCCTTGGTGGGAGGCACTATATCTGTGTTTATGCACACTTGCAATTTTGTGTTGATGATCCTTACCCCCTGGCCTCAGCTGGAAGGAAGACTGGTAAAATCTAGGCCAGGGGGACCTTGTGCGAGCTAGGGGTGGCTGGCGCCTTGTCCTCTCCCAGGCTGGTCTCTCACTCAGGCGCCCCCTGCTGCTGGCTGGGCTGAGGCTGGAAGGTTTGGCGGCGGGGAGAGGGGGCGGAGGCCCGGGGGGAAGGGGTTAAGCTTCGGCGTCCACATCTGGGAGCCATTGGCGCATTCCTGCCGGCTGAGCGCATGTTTGCGGATGGATCTGGACAGGACAGGGCGGGAGGGGCTGGGCGGGTGGTTCGCACCGGCAGACGGAAATCCAGACGGGAGCAGGAGACAGCCGGGCCCAGCAGGCGGGAAGGAGGCTAGGGAAGCGCTGCCTGGAGCTGTCCGGGCACCTTTCCCCTGTGCCGGACCTCAAGGCAGATTGTCCCACAGACTCAGCTTGTTCTACCTTATCAAGGCTGGGGGTAAAGCTGGAGAGGGACAATCGGACACCCCAATTCTAGACCTGGCTGTGCAACCCATGTGACAGTGGACAAAACCCGGTGTCCGCTCCCAGCCACTGATTCGTTGTCTGTAAACTAGGGGCCATCGGACCAGTGGGTTTGAGAGCTCTGCCAGTCAGGTCAGGCTAAGTCTCCTCACTGGGCTAGAGGCCTGGCTGTGTGGCACTTACCCTTACAGTGAGAAGTCCAGTGGGGGCACTTGTGACCACTTCTCTGACTGGGAACCGGGATGTGGGTTGTTCCTTAGTGATTCCACATTCTGACCCTCCTCCCTCCAGTAGACTGATGGAGGTGGGGACATGACCCTGCCAAACAGCAGCAGGCTGGGAGAGGGCACGTGGCTGTGTTGGGGACTGGAGTCTCTACAGATGGATAGTGATTCTGATCCTGCCCCACTGGAACAAGAATGCAAACTTCTCTGCCTCCTCCAGCTTGGGCCAGGAGAGAGAAGCTTGAGTCCCAGAGCCCTCTAGCATGGAGGGGTGTGCTCCTGGGCATCCCCGACTTACCTCTTGGAAGATTCCAGAGCTGCCCTTTTGGGGGAAGGCTACAGGGGTTGGCGGGCTGCTTGCTGAGGGGTTGGGTTGGGCCAGAGTTCCTCCAGCCCACTCAAGCTGGAAGGTATCTTGGATGAAGAGGAAGGATAAGACTGTACTTAAGGAAGCTCTGCCTACTCTTGCACTCCTTTTTTGCAGATGAAAAAATTAAGATTCAGGGAAACAAAGCGACTTGTTTAAGGTCACACTGCTTAGTCCCAGCTGGTCCCTGGAGGAGGATTTAATTATGAGAGTCCAGGGCTTGACAGCTAGGGCCGAAGACACTGAATTTACTTTCATGTTAGCAGCCGCCTCTCTTCCCAGGTTTAGGTTGTGGGTGGGTATATTTTGGGGAAGGGAGTGTATACACTACAGCCCTTTCTCCACCTAGTCTTTCCATTCTTTCCACAGAACTTCAGCTCCTCCTCGTTCTGAAGCTCTCCTTTTGGAGCAGAGGGAGGGATTCTCCCAGATTCCCACGGTCTAGCCTTCTGTTAGGCGCGGTTCCTTTAAGACTCGCCCTGCCGCAGGTCTATTAAGGAGGTGGGGCGTGAGCCTATGGATCCGCCTCTAGCTGGTGATTGGTCGGTGGATGGAGGGGGCAGGCCTGAGGGAGATGGCCTCCCACCCTGCTCAGTACCCTCCGCCCCCCGAGTCTGGGGCTCCGGGTAAAGTTTCAGCCTCCGCACGTGACTCACCATGGCCGCTGCCTTCACCCCGCTCCCCTGAGCTGTAGCCCCCCGGACGGCTCCTCTCCCAGGATCCTGCACCCCTGACGCCGAGTAACATCAAGGCGCAGGGTCAGGGCCGACGCCGTGCCCGCGGGCGCCTGGACGGATTGCGTCCCCTCAGTGCGAGGTAACCTTTCCCCTGGGGATTTTGTAGAGCCCCTGGCTTCCGCAGGCGTCGGGGTCCCTTGGTCTGCTCCTGATAGGAGCTGCGGGCGGGGCCCGGGTGCCGGGCAGCTTCCGACGGGAACCCCGGGTTTCCTGGGCTTCCCAACCCGCCGCTGAGGTTCCCAGGGTGGGGAAGCCCCGTCCGTGCGTCTGTCTGTGCCTGTGTCTTCGCGCGCAGCGGTGAGGCGTTTGGGGCGGTCTACTGCGCGTGTCCCGGGCGCCGGAGCTGTGGCAGAACCGCCGCTGGGAACTCTTACTTTCTCTCTCCTTTCAAAAAAACAAAACAAAACAAAACAAAACAAAAAAAACCCAAGCAAAACAAAAAGACTTTCAAACCTGTTTGGGGAGAGATCGGATGCCCAACGGACTAGCCCGCTCCTTCTTCCCCTCCTGTTATCTGAGCCGCCCTGTGGTTTGGGGAGAATCAGTCCGGGGGCCCACCCCCACCAGAGGCAGCCGGCTGGGGAGGCGGAGCCGGCTCAGCTGGTGTCCCCGATGGAGTGAGGGGAGCCGTCAGAATTGGGTATGGGAGCCAGGGCAGTCGGGGGAGGGATGTCTCTGGGTCTGATGCTACCATGGGGTTGTGGAAGCTTTTTGGGATGAGAGGAGAATGGAATATATTGCTTGGTTGTCTTTGCTCTGCTGAGGGTGTCTGGGACCTGGTGCCACCCACGAAGTGGGGAAGCTGCTAGCCAGATGTGTATGGGGAGGCTCAGGAAAATCAGCTTGGCTATGCCCCCTGTCCTCTCTGAGCACTGCCCTATTGTCAGGCTGCTCCATGGGAAGGGGGACAGGCCACCAGAGTGCTAGGCTGGCGATGTGCACCAACTCATATAGAAATCTGTCCATAAAAGCACCCTTCCCCAGCCTTGGAGACATTTCTTTACCATCTACTCTATCTTAGATAATGTGCCCAATGTGCTGGCATGGAGGGGTACCCTCGCCATCACCTGGTGTGCGCACCCTCTTCTGTAACTAGATTGCCTTCTGCCTGCAGGCTGTGTGCACATGTGGGTATGTATATGTTCTCCAAGAGACGTATTTCTGAAAACACCCATTCCTCAACCCCCTGATGCAGACCCCCAACCCTCACTTCTGCTGCTGACCACCATACCTTCCTCCAGTTTTCCTGCTTAGGAGATTCAGAGATGTCTCTTATCCCCTTCCCTGGCTGCAGTGGTCATAGGGCAGGATTGCTCTGGGGAAGGGGTTCAGTAATAACACCAAATCTTGCTAGGAAACTGGGGTTCAAGCCCTAAACTCCTCCAGGGCCTTGTGTTTGATGGGGAGGCTGGGCAGGGGAAGCCCCAGGTTAGAGTAGGGGTGGCTTGGAGCCTTGGGGCTTCCCCTGGGAGAGGTGGAGATGAGTCTGGGGGAGGGAACAAGAGGAAGAGTATTTGGAGCTGGAGGAAGAAAAGGGTGATGGTTGTGAAGTCAGGGAGTTTGTGGCTGTGAAAGATGTTGGTGCACTGGGAGGGGCTAGGACATCAGTTCTGCCTGGGAATCTGGGCCATGTGGGTCCTGAGATACAGTCACTAAGGCCCTTGGGGGCTGAGGATCTTGGATTTGGAGGGATTTTGAGAGTGTGAGTAGGCATGCATGAGGAGGTCACTGCTGGAGTTTCCCCATCGGACTGGTGAGGGCACTGCAGAGGCATTGGCAGTTCTGAGAAGACCCTGGGCTTAATCCTGTCCACCTCCTCCTACAGCTCCTAAATCTCGGTCCTTCAGTCTTACCCTAAATGCCCCTGCTACCACTCTGGGACACCTCTCTGGTCCCCCTCCTACTCCCAACCATGTGGCAACCTGGCAGGAAGCTAGTGTGGGCAGCGCCATCCTGATCACCCCCGTGCCTCCCCCGCTGGGCACAGTCACCCACATGTGCCATGACGTGGTTCCTGCCAGTTTGTCTAGTGTGGGGGAAAGGACATTGTCTGAGTGGCCTTTCAAGACTGTTTTAGGGGCATTGCCCCAGACCCCAGTTAATTAGTTCCCCTTCCCCTAAATCATTTAGTCTCAGAAGCTGGCTGTGCCCTCTGAGACCTTTCCCCTCAGTCCACTTTTTGCTCAGACACTAGGGTCTTATGTGGGGTGGTCCTTGGAACTATGTGACATGAAGGTTGGATTTGCCCAAAAATATAAACCAGTGCCCAGTTCCCTGTCCTTTGGGCAGCATGGGCTGGGTAGGACAGGCTGGGCTGGAGGGGTGGATGTGTTTGGGCCTCTGTGGGGTCTTTTTGTGAGCACTGTCTGGGATCTGGGGTGAGGGCCATCTGGGGAAGGTAATCCTATCCCTGTGACAAATAAATGGGGTTATCTCCACTTGCCCAGCAGCCCACGCCCCTTTCTGATGGTGGTGGTTTTGGGAGTGTGGGAAGCTGGCAGGGCCCCTGGCAAGATGACCGGGGTTGTCTTAACTTACTGGGTTTTGGGAAAGGAGTGTGGCAACTGATACCCCAGTTCCTAGGACTTTGGCTGCACATCCTCTCTGCCGCCTGCTGTCTTTCCCCCCTTCATTCCCCTCTCCACCCTCTGGCTGCTGTCTGGAGCCCACACGATTTATGGGGGAATGTGAGGTGGGGGTGAGGGCCTGGATCTCTCTGTGTGTCCAAGGAGTGTTCTGGGGATTGGCAGAATTGGTTGAGGGTGTCTGGGTGTCCCCGCAGGGTGGGCGGCGTGTGGGTACCAGGCCCAGAGTGTGAGAATGTGTCAGCATCCGAGTGTCTGTCCCCAGTCTGGCTCGGGTGTGGGTGTCTCTTGCTCCGTCTGGATCTTGCCTCCCGCTCCAGTCCCCGCCTCCGCCACCCCCACCCCCCCTACAGCTGGGACTGCCTGCTTGCTTTCCCCCTCTCTGCAACTGGAGCCTCCCTTGCCTGTTCCTGGGTGGAAGGAGGAGGAGGGAAAAGAGGCAGGCAGACTCCCTCCCAGCCTGCCTGCCTTGGCATCATGGGAAATGAAATAGACTCTGTGGAACTAAGGTTTCATGGCTTCCCCAGGCAACCCTTTTATCCAGAGAGTGGTCTTGAGGCAGGCTTGCCCCCACCTGCTGCCCCCGGAGATATATATTCTTCCACCCAACATTCTGCCCTGTGAGCCCCCACAGGACCTCCAAACCACTGTCAGCTGGGGGTGGTGAGACCTGAACTGCTGCCAGCCTGGCCAGCACCTGTTGCCAACCCCCAGCTATAACACAAGGTGCCTGGGAAGGGGCTACAAAATGACAGGTGGAATTTTAACTTAAAATGGCACCCTCCCCTCACGCCATCCCACTGGATATGCCTTTCCTTTCCCAGAACAAGGAAAGCCTGCCCCCTCCCAAGTGTCAACTAGATCTTAGGGATGATGTTCCTATCCTGCCTGTTGGGGCAGGGCCTGGGAGATGGGCAAGGGGGTGAGTTTATTACTGTTTGCCCAATGACCCCCACCCCCTGCACTGGCTGTAGAGCTGGGCCGCCCTTGTTCAAATTTTTTGAGCTCTGATGCTCTGGCAGGTCCCGGGGCTTGGGGTTACGTGGATGGGGGTGGTTCTCTGTTAATGTTTTAATTGCATAAAAACTGGGAGCTCAGCTCCGGGCCAGTGGGGAGTCTGGGTCTGGCTGGCTGCCCGGTTTGGGCTAAATATAGTCTGGGACATCTGCAGAGAAGGGGAGGGGGGTGGAGGGAGGTTCCATTCCCCCCACCTCTGGCCAAGGTGCCCTCGTCTGGGCGGGCACCTTGGAGCAGGGAGGGGGATTCCTCAGCACAAAAGGCAGGGGAGAGGCAGCGGGTGCTGGGAACAGTTGAGATGTTGCCTGCCTGGAGGCCAATAGCCGCCTGGGATGAACTCGGAGGCTCAGGACAGCGCTGGAGTGGGGCGCGTGGGGCTGGATCCAATGGCTCTCATCCCCTCCCCCCAGAGCTGCCTGAGGTCAGGCAGTCTCAGTGTGTCACTAAGCCCGGCTGTGTCACCATGACCCACTCGGTGTGTGTCTTTGTGTACACACCTACCTTGGAGTGGCTCCCTCCTGGTCCCTCCCCGGGAGCCTCTGTCCTCTGGGTCCTATTGCAGGTCCCCAGCCCTCCTTCCTTCTGTCCCTTGCCCCACAGTGAAACCTTCAGCCCAGGAATCGAGACTTGAGAAGGGGAAGCTGCGGTGGGGAGTTCTCTGATCTCCAGTCACGGCAGGAAGTGGAGAGGAGGGGGACCAAAGAGGGGGGGGGACCGTGAGTGGCAGGGAGGGAGAGCCTCTCAGCCCTTCCACTGATAGTGCACTACTGTGCACGCAGCGGTAGAGGGTAGCCACCCTCCCCGCTGCCCCCTTCTCTCCAGTTCCAAGTGGGGAAACTTAGGGGACAGCTGATTTCCCAGGGGCTGCTAACAATCTTTATCACCGCCCCCCACTGAAAAATGTCTTCCTGTCACGTGGCTGTCACTTCCTGTCCCACTGTGGTTCCTGGGATGTTTGTTGTTGGTTGCCATGGAGATAGCTGCCATGGGCACTACCCTGGTTCTTGTGGGGAGGGAGATACCCCTCTTCCTAGGCCCACAGTTATTGGTGGGCGGGGGGGTGGGACTTGGGGGTCCTGCCTAGGGGGCCGTTTCAGGCTGAGTGTGTGTGGTCTCTGATGCCCCAGATCCCCCAGAGCCCCCTAGACTTCTCTCTGTGGGAAGGAGTCATGGCCACCTACTCACAGGAGTGTTGGGGAGACTGACCGCATCTGGCTGTGCTTGATTGTGGTTGGTCGATTGTGTGAATCTGACTATACAGACCCTGTCCCCTCTAGCCTGGTCCTGCTAGATGCCAGTTCATGTCTCTTTTTACTTCTGGAGCCTTCTCTCATCCTGTGTTCTCATGGAAACTGCCTTTCCCATGAAGTTTCTGTAACTTCTTGGGGCCCAGGCTGGAGTGCGGAGGGACTCTGAGCAGGATCCCTGGTTGTGTGTGTTTTGGGGGGTGAGGCGGTAATGCCCTACACACAGCTTGTACCAGCTTTTCCCTGATCCCACAGGCCCTATGCTTAAGGGGCAGGCCGTAGGACTTTGTGACCTATTCTTTCCACCCCCTTGTGGGCTTCCCTGGTCGCTGGGGATGCAGAGGGAAAGAGATTCCCTCTAGTTCTAGCCTCAGCTGAGTAGGCGGGTGTGGGAGGTTCCCACACTGGGGGTAAGGTGGAGGTGGTATGGGGATGGGGCAGAGAGAGTCTGACGGCTCAGGCCCTGGTCTGGGGTCAGAGCCAAGAGATATCCTGAGGCAGGAGGGAGGGGCGTTCTGGCTTCCCTGCAGCCTGGGTCCCGGAAGGATGCTGGCCAGGAGGGCTGGTAGCACCACGTCTTGCTGACAATCTCTGCCCATAGGATCAGAATCAGGGAGCTCAGTTTGGAGCAGAGCTTGGGATGGGAGGCAGGATGGGGGAGTTGCGTAACACACACACCCCATTGCACACTAGGCTGCGCTTCCTGTGTGCTCTGTCCATTGACTCCCCCCTTGCTCCCCCCGCCATTGTGAGGGAGTTGTGCTTCCTATATGGT
>NW_024345479.1:1762164-1955999 GCF_902729225.1 Pteropus medius | reverse complement strand
TGAAGTTTCTGTAACTTCTTGGGGCCCAGGCTGGAGTGCGGAGGGACTCTGAGCAGGATCCCTGGTTGTGTGTGTTTTGGGGGGTGAGGCGGTAATGCCCTACACACAGCTTGTACCAGCTTTTCCCTGATCCCACAGGCCCTATGCTTAAGGGGCAGGCCGTAGGACTTTGTGACCTATTCTTTCCACCCCCTTGTGGGCTTCCCTGGTCGCTGGGGATGCAGAGGGAAAGAGATTCCCTCTAGTTCTAGCCTCAGCTGAGTAGGCAGTGCTGGAAGGAGGAGGAGGGGGAGGGAGTAGGTGGGGAGGGGGGGGTGGTATGGGAGGGCAGGGCAGGGGAGTCTGACTCAGGCTTCTGGTCTGGGGTCAAACCAGGAGCAAGGAGGCGAGGGGGAGGGGGAGCGTTCCTGGCTACCACAGCCTAGATTTTAAGGAAAGAATGCTGGCTGGAGGCTGAGTAGCACCACGTCTTGCTGACAGTCTCTTGCAGGATCTGATCTGGGGCAGGCTCAGGTTGGAGCAGAGCTTAGGGGATGGGAGCGGGATGGGGGAGGTTAGTAGCCTTGCACACACACCCGTGCGCTTCTAAACACTTCCTGTGTGCTCTGTCATTTGACTCCCCCGCCCCGCCCCCGCCATTGTGGGGGTTGTGCTTCCTATATGGTAGAGGTTGGGAGATAGTGGTGAGGGGGCAGCTGCTAAGGTGAGGGTGGGGAAAGCCCCATGCCAGGATGGATGTGAGGACGGTGGTTTCCAAGCTGGGGGGGGTCCCCTTTTGTCTGTGCCCCTTTGGTCCCCCCACCCGGACAGAGCTGCCTTTGTTTGGTCTACACACTCCTGTGGTCTGGCTGTGGCCTGGGCAGGCTCATCTCTTCCTCTTCCTGTTTTCTTTCTTCCCCAGGGCTGCTCCCTCTCCTTGAGGCCTGGGCTGCCCCCTGCCCTTTCACCTACTCTCTGCTTCAAGAGTGAGAGACTTTAGCTCTGGTTCTTGAGGGGATCCTCAGCCACCTTGGGCTTTGGAGGTCCTGAGCACAGCTCTCACGGGGCTCTGGGGTGCAGTCCTTGGTGGTGCAGGAATTAGGGGCACTGCACTGCTTGGCAGAGACCCCCATTTCCTCCTCCCAGAACCTGGCCTGTCCTGGGCTTGGGCTTGTCCAGTTGCCCTTCCTGCCTGGTATTCAGTTGCTGCTGAGACTGTGACATGTGGAGGTCAGGCAGCCCTGGGTGGCTAGCGCAGAATCTTGGGCCCGATGGGGCACAAGTTGGGGAGATACCAGACCCACTCCCCTGGGACTAGGCACTGCATCTTGAAGCAGTGAGTGAGGCAGTGGCAGCATCCAGAGGAAGACATTGGACTTCAGCCCTCCCCTGTCCCCTCCGAGAATGTGCTCAGGGCCTGTACATGCTTGGGGCAGATTTTCAAACAAGTCCTAGCCCCCAGCTAGGCAGGCCTGGAGTTCTTTGGGCCTGGTGGGGAAGAGCTGCCCTCCACCTGTTCCGGCCTCACCCAGGTGATCTTTCTCCCACCCTCCTGGGGTGGTCTCTTTCAAAGTGAGGCTGGCCTTACTGGCTTCCTGCAGCCTAAACCTTGGTGAGCAGAAGGTAAACAAGGGACCGGAGTGGCCTGATTGTGGACTTGCTAGGGAGGTGAGGGATGAGAGCCTTAGCCAGAGGAACCCCTGGAAAAAGGGAGTAGTGGTCATCACTGCTGCTCAACCCTTGCCCGAAGATCTGAGCATGGGGGAAGGGAGAGGTTGTGGCTTTGTGTGTGTGTGAGCGTATTTTCCTGGGAAATTTATAAATAGTTCCAGCCCACTGTTCTGATTTGAAAACCGCCCTGTCCCTCCCCTGGGTCCAAAGGGGCCAGGGTCTTTGTTTCTGCCAGGGCTGGAGTCCCCATCCCCGCCCCCCACAAGTTGAGCTTGAGCTTAGGGTGTCATTTGCATATGATTCATTGACTGTCTAGAATGCTTAGGAAACCCCCTGTCTCCCCTTCTTTTAAGCTCCCCAATCCTGGTTTCCTTTTCTCAGCCCCTTAGGACTGCCTGACTTGTATTCTTTGGGAGCCACTGTTGCGGGGGAGCTGCAAAAAGCGGGGCTGGGCTGGCTGGGTTTGGGGACTCCTGGATATTCTTCCTTGAGGATAGGGGAGGAAATGGTCCATTTTTCTTCCTCTTCTCCTCTCCCCAAATCCAAAAGTTTTCCTTTTTTGGTTGGTGAAATGAAGGAAGATAATTTGGGAAAGGGTTGTGGTCAGGCCTCCATCCACACCCCAGATATCCCTCTCCCTACCTCCCTCTCCTCAGTCTGGGAGAGCAGACCCTGGCAAATGGGTAATTCTCCACCTAGCCTTGTCAACAGATGCTAGCCCTGGTTGGGGAGAGGGAAGGGAGAGCAGACACACTGCCCAGGGAGGCACTGGGTGGTGCTGAGAGTCAAGCGGAGGGCGGGGACCCAGTTGCCCAGCACCTCTGTGTGCCAGGCGCTGTGCTAGGCACTTTTCAGGATTTTTATCTCTTAAATCACACAACCAGTTGTTTAGGTAAGCAGTTCACAGGCAAGTAAACAGATGCTTAGAGAGGTTAAGTGACTTGCCTAAGGTCACCCAGAGTGGCAGAGCTGAGATTTGACCCTTCAAACCTGTTTTTTTCTACCATCTTCATAGCTCAGCCAGCTTTTGCCTTTTCCTGTAGCTGTGTATATCTGGGGCATACAACAAATGGGTAGCTGGGGACACTCGATCCAGGGAAGGGATTCCAGCACCTTTTAGGAGTGACGAGGCCCCAGGGGTGTGTGGCTGGTGGTGGGAACTCTAACCCCCACCCTCTTTCTGCTGTGCCAAGGCTGGGCTCAGTGTGGGCCTGTGGTTTTCTCTCCCTCAAGGGAGGGTGCCCGTGGGCAGTGGAGGTGGCGGGCTTAGGGTGGAGGTTGGATGTGGGTAGTTTGTTTTCCCTTTCTTTGGTGCTGGTTTCAATTCTCTGATGGTATTTTCTCCCCTGGGTGCTGGGGGCCGGGGGCCAGGTATCTCTTTGAGGGTCATGGATCCAGAAGGACCACCTGAGGCAGAACTTGTGCTCTTTGGCTCTGTGTCTGTCATCCCTGCCCTTGCCCATCCCTGTTTCCTGGCTAGCCTGGCCCTTGGCTCATTTCTGTGACCTTTACCCCCTCCTACTGCTAAAGGCCCTCCCCAGGGGGCTGAGTAACTTTGCACTAAAGTTTGCAGGCTGAGCTGGGTTAGGCGGAGTGTGGCTCAGATGGGGGTGGGGAGGACTTCCAGCCTCTCCTTGGGGTGTGTATGTGTATCTGTGGGGTGGGTTTGAAGTTTAGTTTGATTTCAGACTCCTCAGGGGCAGAGCTGAGGCAGTCAGGTGGCTGTAATGATCTCTCCTCTGGGGGCAGTGGTGGGCTCCACAGGGTCCAGATTGGACTGACTGAACCTAGCCCCAACCCCTAAAAGCTGGGTCAGGATGCCTGGGGTCTGGAGTGAATGACTTCCTGGGTCTCACTCCCTGGGCTTCACCTCAGGGAGGTAGGCCCTGGTGTGGATGTGAATCATCTAGAATATTTCTTGGAGGGTGCACCTTTGTATATTTGTGGACCCGGGTGTGTGTGTGTGTGTGCGTGTGCACTGGGCCCTCAGGGAGGCAGGTACAGAGGCCAGCCTGGCTGCCTGAGGGCCAGGGGGATGTACCAGTTGGGAAACTATGGGGCTGTGGTGTGTGTCTGTGGGGAGCTGTGTCCCAGGGCCGGGCACGTAAGCCCCGAACTGTGTTCACTGTGTGGTGGAGCCCAGGTATGGAGAGATGATTATCTCCAGGTTCCCTCTTCTCCTGAGCATGCCTGCACACACACAGGTCGGGTGTGTAAGCATACTCTTGCCCACCTGTACACTCAATAGACCTGCATGCATGAGTTTCTACAAGTAGTGTGTTATTGTTGTGTGTGTGTGTGTGTGTGTGTGTGTGTGTGTGTGTGTGTGTGTGAGGGTCTGACTGTCAATGCTGATGAGGCTTAGCCAACCTCTCCTTCCCTCACTTGGCTCTCCCAGCTGAGTTCCGTTGTGTGGGGCCCCACAGAGGTGTGGGGGGCCCAGGGTGGCAGCTGGCCCGATGGGTGGGGCTTCTGTTGCTCTGACATCAGCCCTCTCAGCTTGGGAGGGAATCTGCAGGGGCCCGGGGTGGGAAGGGGGCACCTCATTTAGGAGCAAGGAGAGAGGCCTTATGGTTGTTTTAATTAGTAACAGTAAAAATTATGGTCATTAACAAGGTTCAGATTTCACTCCTCGGGGAGCTCCCCCTCCCTAGCAAGTACCTGTCCTTCCTTCAGCCCTGCACAGGGTGGCCAGCTATCCCAGCTGGTCTCAGAGGTCCTGGCCTCCTCCACAGTGGACTTGGCAGGAACTCCCCCTTCCCAGGCATGATCCTTGGCCAGATGCTGGCCATGTGCTTGTCCACTGGACTCCAGGTCTGAGTCTAGAGCCTGGAGCTTGGAACAGGAGGGCCTGAGCTTGCGGGGAAGGGGCTGTAAAGGGAGACAATCCTTATGTTGAGTCTCTGTAGCCTCTTTTCCCTTCCTTTCTCGCTTTCTTCTTTTTAACAGCTTTATTGAGATGTAATTCATATGTCATAAAATGTACCCATTAAAGTGTAGAATTGAATGATATCATTATATTCTCAGAGTTGTGCAACTCACCACAATCAATTTTAGAAAATTTTCATCACTCTGAAAAGAGCCCCCATACCCATCAGCAGTCACTTCCCATTTCCCTCAAACCCACACCCCAACCCCTGGTAACCACAATCTACTTTCTGTCTTTATAGATTGCTTATTCTGGACATTTCATATAAATGGAATCATACACTATGTGGTCTTTTAGAACTAGTAGAATGTTTGTCCATGTTGTGGTGTATATCAGTACTTTGTTCCTTTTTATGGCAGAGTAAAATTCCATTGTATGGATATATAACATTTTATTTATTTATACATCAGTTGATGGACATTTGAGTCTACCTTTTGGCTATTATGAATAATGCTTGTACGAACATCCGTGTACAAGTTTTTGTGTGGACTTTTGTCTTTATATCTCTTGGGTAAGATACCTAGGAGTGAATTGCTGGGTCATTATATGGTAATTCTGTGTTTAACCTTTTGAGGAACTGCCAGGCTATTTTTCAAAGCAGCTGTTCTAGCTTACATTCCCACCAGCAATGTATGAGGGGTCCAGTTTTTTCATAACCTTGCCAACACTTGTTATTATCAGCCTTTTTGTTTGTAGCCATCTTAGTGGCCATGTTTCTTAGATTGGCCATGTTTCTTTTTGTCTGTCTCTCTTCTTTTGTCTTTCTTATATATACACATATGTATAAATTCATATATAAATACATGCATTTATATGTATTTATGTATGTATATCCTCATATAGCACAAATGGATTTGAGGCATCTCTTGTGGATCTGCTTCTCTTTTTCCATCTTTCTCTTTGTTGTGTCTCACTGTGTCGTGGAGTCTCTGGGTTCATCTGTCTCTACCCTGTGGTGTTATCGCTACATGTCCTTCGGTCCCAGCTGTTCAAACAGGGTGTGTATCTGTGTACACACTGGTGGGGGGCATCTGGCCTTTCATCTCAAGCCCACCTCCCACCTCCTCCAGGGATGTTGATTCTGCAGACAGAGTATGTGCGTAAACTCTCAGATCTCCCCTCCATTGCCTGGGGGCAGGGAGTGTCCACCTGCACAGTCCTGCCCTTCTGACACGCTGCCCACCCACAGCCCATCATGCTGTTAAACACAGCGGGCAATGCCCAGGAGTCCTTGGTTCCCATTTCCCTATTTTCATGTATGTAAACAGGCCTCCTCCCTAGGCCTGTGGGACAAACCCATCTGGGGTGCTGGGGCTTGGATTTTGGGGGGAAGTGGTGTAAGAGGGGCCTCCTGGCTTAAGAGTCATTTTTCTGAGAAGTGCCAATGCTTTAGGGAAGCGGCTTTTCCTCCCTCCTCCCCCCTCCAGCACACGTTCTCTGCATCTTGACCTCAGGTAACCCACACTGGCGGAAGGAGGGTCAGCTGCCTGCTTCTGCTGCAGGGAACCTTTGGGGTGGCACTGTGGACCCTTTCCCCTTGGGATTGTGGGTGAGAGGCCCTCCTCGGCTTTCGGCTCTGTCCCTGTCTCCTCAGCCTAGCCGTGCTGTCCTGCTCACCCCCAGCAGTGTCTGGGCCCTTGTCCTAGGCTGTCTCTGCCAGCCAGGCATGGTGCCAGCTGTCTGCTCAGCTGGGTGCCACGGGAAAATCTCCGGCCGCCCAGGTTGGGGAGCTCCACGGGGAATGCCCATGTGCCCGCTCCTCAGTGCCCACTCACCTGTCTTTCCTCTTTCTGCAGCATCACAGGACATGGCCCCACCAGCCGCCTAGCTGGGGCTCATCTAGGAGAGGCATCCTTTTCGGCATCCCGAAGGCCAGCTCTAGATCTTCCCGGGAAAGTGCCAGCTCACAGAACTGCTTGACCAAAGGACCGGCTCTTGGGACGTCCCCCAACCCACCTGGCCCCCAGCTAAAGTGGGGGCTCCAGGAGGCTGAGATTAGCCAATTAGCCTTGGACAGCAGCTCCAGGACAGAAGGGGGGGTGGGCTGACCACCCAAACCCCCTCTGGGCTCAGGCCCCATGCCCCGAGGAGGGGCGGCCTGAAGCCCGCCGGAGTCTCCTGCCAGACTGTCTGCCTGCCCTTCACTGTGGCTGCTTGGCATGGCCAGCAACAGCAGCTCCTGCCCAACACCTGGGGGAGGGCACCTCAATGGGTACCCGGTGCCCCCCTACGCCTTCTTCTTCCCGCCTATGCTGGGCGGACTCTCCCCACCGGGCGCTCTGACCACTCTCCAGCACCAGCTTCCAGTCAGTGGCTACAGCACACCCTCCCCAGCCAGTAAGTGGGGTGGTGGGAGGCGCGGAGGGGGCTATGGAGGGTGACTCTGGGTACATTTGTTCTGCAGCAGTGGTGAGGTCTTGGGACAAGCCATCCATTTGGGGGGGCCCAAGGATGAAAGGCTTGTAGGCTGATCATGTGGTTGTGTTTGATGTTGGGGGCAGCAGAGGGAGAGGTGAAACAATGCCATTCTGTGGTGCCCCTCGAGCCCTCTCCTGTGCTCTGCCAGTAAGGGCCTTATAAATAGCTCCAAGGACTGGACACAGTGGCTGGAGGCGGGTAAACAAACCTCTCGACATTTGGTGGAAATGATAGCTCTGCTGAGAGAGGCACCTACCTATGCCCCACTCCATCCAGGCTTCTGAAGGAAAGAGCTTGAAGGAGTAGAAAGGGGCAGTCTGCTGGAACCCCCTCCCACTGCCAGCTCTGCCCTGTGGGGCAGGTTCGAGGGAGGGACCTGTGAGCAGCCTGGTGGATAAGGTCAGTGTCCCAGGAGAGGCACTGGGCCTGGACTCTGGCTGTGGACATATGCATACTCTTGGCAGGGCCTGTGTTTTCTCTCTGCCCCTGCCCTCTGCCACAGGGGTTGCCTGTTAGCTGGGCAGGGGTCTCAGTATCCTTCCCTGGCTGGCCGAGCCAGGTAGTGGGAGGTGGCGGTGGCTATGGCCAGCTGGCAGAGTCCAGGCCTCAGGCCTGCCAGGCCGCTTACAGTAACTCAGGCCCCCAGGGCCCATCTGGGCGCCAGGCCAAGGCTGGCGGGGAGGAGGGAGCCGGGGCCTGGCCCGGGGCTAAAGGGGGTGGAAGCAGCAGAACAGGCCATGGACGGACGGGTAGGCTGGCCTGTCAGCTGCTGACCCGGGAAACGCGTCCCACCTCTCCTGGCCGGCAGGGACTGAACACCCTGCCTCAGGCACCCAGCACCTCTCCCACAGACACTGGCAAGCTGCCTGGCACCACTGCCCTGTGTGCCTGGCTGGGCTAGGTCACTGCCCCCTTCTCAGTGTGGGGGCTGCACAGTCTCCCCAGAGCCAGGGAGTCTCTTTGTCCCTGGGGCAGGCCCTGGCTGGGCGTCTCACTGCCCGCACTGGCTGTCTGCCCACCACCACCACTGCTTCCTGGATTGCCTCCTCTGGCTCTGCATGGCCCCCTCCCTCCCAGGCCCCACCAACCCCAGGAAGCAGGGGCTCTATGTCTGTCCTGCTTTAGGCCCCTACCCTTTAAGCCTTGGGGCACAGGGGCAATCAGATACTGCCTCAGTTTCCACTGCCACCCCTTCTCACACCCCCGTCTTCTGTTTCCTCCCTTTCTTCTGTCCTCACATAGGGTGTGAGGCCGGTGGCGTAGTGACCTGCGAGTCAGGAACCTGATTCTGGCCTGGTCTTGCAGTCTGTGCCAGGTGATGGAGGGGCCTGTCTCAGTTCAGGGTTGCTGGGGAGTGGGTGAGTGTGGCTGTGGTTCCTAGTGTCCGTGTGGTGTAGTTGCTGTGTCTACAGGGACTGGGGTTCATATTTCCAACTTGGGTAACTGGAGCATTTGTTCCCTGCCAGGGTGGGACTTTTAGAGGGAGAAGTTGGGGGCCGTAACCTGGTGCCTATGGACAACTTGTCTTTCCCCAGCTGATGGAAACAGAGCCCCAGACACTCCGCTCACCTGGTCTCACAGAGAGTGGGAAGGGGCCTGGTCCCTGTCCTTTTCCTGTCCTGTGCCAGAAGAGCGAATGCTTTGCCCTCTGAATGTTGCAAACTTCTTCCTCTTTCTTAGAGGTGGGTGGAGAGAGCTTCCGGGTCCCCCACTTCCCACCCTGGTAACCTTTTCCCCGAGGGTGGAGTGCCCACATTTCGGGCAAGTGGAGGCTTCTCTGGCTTTCCCCACCCAGGTTAAGCAATGCCTCTTCCTGCCCCCTCTGTGAGCCTTTGGGTTTCCCTGCTCCTTGTCCCTTCCTGGTAAACGACAGCTTCTCTTCTGACCCTGACCCCCCACCTTCTGAGCTTCTCCCAGACCGTCCCCTTTTCTGGGACCAGAGGCATCTCCCTCTTTCTTGTGCAGGGCTGGGGCGGGGGGCGGGGGGCGCCAGGGCTGGCTCTCAGCTCTGGGTAGCAAAGCATGACAGATCAAAATTCACATGCATGGGAGATGGAGGCAGCCTTGACTTTCCTGCTCTCTCTGCTTGGGGCTGCTGCTGGGGTCAGGCAGCCTCTCCTAGGAGAGGTGGACATTGGTGGCCCCCGTTCTTGCAGGGAGCAATGACAGGCTCTGGTTCTCTGCCATCCTTTTGTAGGAAACCTCACTGATAAGGCTCCCTCTTCCTACTTCCCACTAACAAAGGTGTTGGGACAGTCATTCTTCCTCTCCCATCCGTATCCCTAAATTGAGAGGAGGCTGGACCTTGGGTGTTTTGAGTGACTCTTCAGAGACCCTGTGGAATAACAGGTATTCTCCAGGTCACTGTGGGGAGGCGCGCCTATTTGTCCTGCTGTAGTCTCTCTCAGGGAGCCAGAGTGGGAGACCTCAGAGGTGGTATAGGGTGCCCCCAGCCCCTGGGGCTCCGACTCTGAGGACTGGTATTTACTGTGGAGAGCTGGATTCTGTGTGCTTTGTGGGGAGGGTCAAGGTTATATGGCGTTTTGGGGAGGGTCAGGATTTGTGTTTTAGGGGTTTAGGGGTTCAGGTGGGTGTGTTGGGGAGGGAGTTAATGGTTTGTCTGTATTGGGGGTGAGGGTCAGAGAGTTGACTGTGTTTTGGGAGAATCAAATCTGGAGCTGGGGCATAACAGCTTGTTTGTGTGTTGGAGGGGGCGGTGATTTAGAGCATAGTTTAAGGAGGAGTGGTCTGTAGATTATGTTTTGTTTGGGGAGGAGAGGGTCTCTAATTCTTATCTTTGAGGCTGGAGGGGACCCTAACCTGCCTTTTTTGTTGCTCACCCTAGGAATTCCACGGCGGGGGCAGGGGCAGGGGCAGGAGAGGGGGCGGTGCTGTGGAGTAGGCAGTGTAGTTTGAGTTCAGGCTTTGTCACTTACTACCTCTGATAACCTCTCTGAGCATGTTTCCTCGTCTGCAGAGCAGGGGTATTAACAGAACCTCCCTCAGAGGGCTGAAGTTAGGCAAGATCATTGACGTAATGCACTTAGCTGCGTGCTGTGCTCGTGGTCATTGCTGTCTCATTGCCGTGGTACCGCTATTGTGACAGTGAAAACGGACCCACGCCCCTTCTAGGTGGGAGTTGGAGAGAACAGGATGCTAACATCTGTGAAGCACCTACTGTGTGTGGGACTTTATCTCTGTTTTACAAATCTTAATCCCTACAACCCAGGTAGAAAGACATTGTCTCCATTTACACACGAGGAAACAGCCACTGGTGAAGGTTGCGACTGGGTTCAGTGACCGGGAAAGCTGGGCTATTTTCCACCATCTAGGTTGGTAGCTGCTGGAGGATATTGTGGCGGCACTCCTGGGGTGGAGAGCCTTGGGTTCTCAGTGCCAATGTTGAAAACCCCTCCCCCACGGCTGAGGCCCCGCTTCTACCTTAGGACCTCCCTCCTCCCAGTAGGGGGCGTGGGCAAGCCCCAAGTCACGCCCCCTCTTCTGTTTTGGTCCTGAAGGCTGGAGGGAAAAAGCGATAAGAGGCCTGGGCCAGATCTCCATCCTGTCCTGGAAGCTAGCTGCTCGATACAATCTGTTCACACCCATCCCCACCCTCAGAATCTGTCCGCTGCAGCCCACGGAGTGTGCAGAGCTCAGCAGGCAACCTTCCCCCATCTTCAGACAGACACTGTAGGAACGGAGTGTAAAAGCCACAGTTCTTATTTTGTTTCAATTTGTGGGGTGAGGGCAGGGAGGTTGGAAGCAATCAGAAGTGCCGAGGATGGGTGCCCCAAAAGACTGGCTCAGACTTTTCCTTTCTGTCCACAAATTCGCCGTGCATGCCTAGGGACTGGGAAATAGCCCTAAGGCCTGGGGGACCCTGGGGTGACAGCGGAGGGGGTGTGTCCTTCTCTCCCTCTCCTCTGCCACTCCTTCCCTTTTGCAGTCTTCTCCTTCCCTCCCTCCTGCCCACTCTTTTCCCTGGACAATAAGAGGGACAGCCCAGGGGCAGGGGGTACTGCTAGTGATGCCTTTCCTGGTTCCAAAAATGCAGAATCAGCCAAAAGATGGTTGGATGGGGTTTTGAATGAAAATGGGGCCCCTCACCTTTTATCTGGCAGCATTGATAATGCACAGACCCCCTCAGGGCAGGATCCCAGCATGGGCTAGGGGAGGGGACTCAAGGAAGCCTGTCCTGCTCTTAGCCTGGCCAAGACCTGAGACATTGTGTCCACTACATGCCAAGGGCTGTGTGCCCAAGGGGATGTGCCAGTACAGGCCCTCAACTACCCTTAGGAAGGGATAGCATATGTGGAAAGGGGAAGTGTTTCCCTTCTTCAAATTACTTTGGGGCCATGCCCACACTGCCTTCTTCCTCTTGTTCCTCTTCCTCCTCCTCCATGGAGTCAGGGCAGAGCCAGTGGAGCTGAGTCTTCCAAGGTGGACTGAGGCCCTCAGACCTGGCTAGATCAGAAATAGCGGTCCTCCTGCCCCATTTTGACTTTTGAGTTGCCAGGAAATTCAACCAGCCCACAGACCAAGTCTCCCATAGGCAGAAGTCGTAAAGGACAGCTCTTCCTGTGTGGCCTTGGGCAAGACACCCAACCTGTCTCTGAGTCTATTTCCTCCTCTTTAAAGCAAGACTACTGATCTGTTCCTGCCTGGAAGAGTTTCTGTGAGGCCACAGTGACCTGCTTACTGATGAGGACCTTAATGAGCTTCAAGTACTCTGCAAGAGCGGTGATGACTAGGGGTGCATAGAGCTTGAAATCATCTTGTGGGATGTCCGCCCTGTACTGGCACCTGCTGTCTGTCTGGCTCCAGGCCTCATGACTTCCTGTTATCCCCTCCAGATGGGGTTGGGGACAGGAGGGAGCCCTGCTGGCATAAGTGGGGGCCAATTCAGTTAAGCCATGGAGTCGCAGGGGGCTAGTCAGACCCTTCATTCTTCTCTCTTCTACTGCCCCAGGACATTGTTCTGCTCTGACCTGTCCTAGAACTTGCTGTTGTCCAGAACAGGCATCTCACCCCAACTTCTCCCCTTCTCCAGTTTCAGAAATCCTGTCTATCCTTCAAGGAACGTCTTGAATGCCATCTCTTCCCAGGAAACTTCACAGATGTTCCCAGTAATTCTCTACACTCTCCCTTCCTCCTTTGAATGCCTGTGGGTCCTTATTTTTCCTCGTACAACACTCATCTCTACCGGGAAGTGTGACTTCTCCCTACCTAGTACCTGCCATGAGGTATGACCGTTTGGGAGATGTTTTCCCGATCCCCAGGTCTTTGATGGCAGAGACAGTCTCAGATCCCTTAGCACCTTGCAGCTGTGAACACACAGCCTAGTGCATAACTGGTACCCAGGAGCTCTGTCATTGGGGAATAAAGATATGAAGGGCAGTGAAAGCATCTGCCCTCTTCCCCAGCTATCTCATTCACTGCCAGGGTTTGCCCAGCATTCCATCTGCAGCCCAGACCTCTTAGGTGAGACTTCACTTCGGAGCCCCACACCTACCTACCTGTCCACCATCCCAGTAGACTTCTTTTTTGTCTCGAGAACTTTGCTATTGCACAAGTACATACCAGAGTCCTCTTTGCTATCTCCTTTTTCACCCTACTGCCATTTATTCTACCTTCCAAATGTCTAGAGAATCCACCTTCCTCTGTCCATCACCACTGCCAGTTTCCTAGACTGCACTACCATTGTGTGCTGCCTGGACTGCTGTAGTAACTTCTAACTGGCCTCTTACCCTCCTACAATCCATTCCTCAGACAGCTGCTGGAAAGATCTTACAACACTATAAATCAGATCTTGCCTTTTCTCTGCTTGAAAATTTCCTGTGGCTTCTCCTTGCATTTAGGGTAAAATACAAGCTCACCTAGTTTAGCCTCAGCCCACCTCTGCAGCCTGGTCTTGTGCCCTGTTTTCTCTTGAATTTTATGCTCCGTAGACAGTACTCTCTCTGTTCCTTGAATGAACTAACTTCTATAACCCCAAGACCTTTGCCCAGGCTCTTTCTTTTACTGAGACTGCTCTCCTTCTTACTCTTTGCCTGACTAGGTCTCTGCTTTGAAGTCCTCCCTGACCCTTCAACCTAAATCAGGTACCTACATTAATTCTTCAAAACATAAATACCAATTATCTCAGTTTGCAGTATATATAATTTGTGATTAGCTGCTTGATGGCTGTTGCTCCACAAGGTCTTTGAGAGCAGGCTTACCAGAGTATCCGCATAGGTGCTGCTCAGAAAATTTTTCTTTGAATTGGCCTGGCATAGTAGGAATATGGGCCTTGACGGTAGAAAGTTCAAATACTCTACCTTTTATTAGCAGTGTAATCTTGGACAACCCACTTGCTGAGACTTCAGTTTATTTGTAAAATAGGAATAATGCCCGCTCATCTCTTGGGAGTTGCTGTGAGAATTAAAGGATAATATATGTTAAGAACCTGGCTTCTAGAATATTAGGAAGCATGTAAATTCCTATCCCTTTTTGGAGGCAGGGTCAGAGGGAGTCATAGGATACCCTCTCCTCCAGAAGCATCCCTTCCTTCACGGACCTACCTAACCTAGGCCTTTCTTGCAAAGAAACAGGCATCCTGAGGGCTTCTAGGAGGAAGTGGTCAGCTGGAAGGCACCAGGCCCTCCTTTGATCGCTCTAGGGCTGCACTGTGCGCTGGGGGCCCTCCGGGTTCTGCGGCTGGGAGACACCCTGGGCGGGGCTTTGCTCGCCGGAAGCACGCAGAGCGTGGGGAGGAGAGCCCCCTCTGTACGCTTCTGTGCTGTAGCACCCGTGCTGCCGCGTCGGGTTCCCGCGGGCTGCCGGCCGGCTGGAGTCACACATGATGTCACAGACAATGACACAAGCCGAGTGTCTCAATCCGACACAGCTTCCAAGCAGCACAATGTCACACCCAGGACAGCCGGCACGCTGCGTCCATGGCACTAACACTTAGCCACACGCGCCCTGGCCCTTCGCCTCCCGCGGCCACTCTCCGCGTCTCCCGGGGAGCTGGCCAGGTTCGGCTGGGCAGGGGGCCGGCGGGCGGGCGAGCGCCACGGGCGGGCTGGCGAGGGGGTGATGTCACGGGTAGTGGTGGGTGGGTCACCCGGAGGTGAGGCGCCTCCAGGCGAGTTCAGCGAGAGTTCAGCCGCATTGCATTAGGCAAATGAGGCCTGGGCTGAGTGGGGTTTTGTGTTAGGGGAGTACACCGGGACCACCCCCCTTTTCCCCGTACCACCACTTCCCCCGCCGTGGCATCGCCGGATCGGGGTCTGACCAAACCACGGGGGAGGCTGGGAGCCGGAACTGGGATGGGGGGATGCCCGCCCCTCTTCCGTCCTTGCCTCCACGCGCAGCCCCCTCCTCTCCCCGTACCCGGCCTCCGTCTGTACTCAGCGTACTCCTCCTGTGTCTTTTCCCTTCCGCCGCCTCTTCTCTCCTCCCACTTCCCAGGCTCCCCCTACTCGCCCATCCACATGCCGCCTCACCGTCTCAGTCCCAGCGTTTCGCCCGCTGCAGCCAGACCCGCTTAGAAGGGGTTAAGCCAGGGGCGGCGCCTAGACGGGACGGGGCGGAGGAAAGGGGGTGGGACTGCAGGGGAGGGGGACACATGCTGGGGGTGGGGGCCAGCAGCGTGCATCACCGGAGCCCCAGCGACCCGCCTGGCGGAGGCGGGGCCGCGCGGGGTCCCCACCCCCACCCGGAGTCCTCGCCCAGGAGAAGCCCGGGAGCCCCGGCGGGGAGGAGGAAGTGCTCCGTGACCCCCTCCCCGCCAGCGCCGATCCCGCCCCCGGCCGGAGCACTTGGGGAGCCGCGGGGCTCTGCCTCGGACACCATGAGACTCGAGACGGGAGCCCCCTCGAGGTGAAGCCGCGGAGTTCCCGGGCCTCGGCCGGGCGTTCCGGGGGAGAGTGGAGGGACCCCGTCTCCCCCAGCACGCACAACTTCCCGGCTTTTCACCTGGGACTGGCAGAGCGGCAGGCCGACTTAGACGCGGGACTTCGGGCAGAGGGCGACCCCCGGCCTGGGTTGCCAGTCGGGGCGGGGTGGGGGGGACGTGCCCCTCGCCCCCAGCTGTTCTCCTCGGATGGCGCCGTCATCTGAGTGAGGGAGGCGGCGCGCAGGACTTCCCCGCCCGGACCTCTTATCTTCGCGGGGAATATGTACGAGAGTGTGGAAGTGGGGGGGCTCACCCCTACCCCCAACCCGTTTCTGGTGGTGGATTTTTATAACCAGAACCGGGCCTGTTTGCTCCCGGAAAAGGGGCTCCCAGCCCCCGGCCCCTACCCCACCCCGCTCCGGACTCCGCTTTGGAATGGCTCAAACCACTGTAGGTACCCGCCGCCCCTCTCGTATTGTAGGGGTTGGGGGTGGGCTGTGGGGCATGTGCTCCTACTGGGGGATGAGGGGCCTGGGGGCGTGGTGGGGGTCGTGCCACCCTTCTCTTTCCCTTGTCTCTGGCTGAAACCCGGTTGTCCTTGCTGGACATTTGGACTCCCCGAGTAACCCTGGGTGCTATTTAATATTAGGGCTGAGGAACTTAGGGGGTTCCTTCCTTTAGGAAACATTTGTTCATTTCTCCTTCCACTTTTTAGAGGAGAAATGAAGCCCCTTGCCCTACTTTATATTTTCTCACCTGGAATCCAATAGCTTCATAGCAGAGTAGTCCTTTCTCGCTCTCGCCCTGGAGGGTGGGGTAAAGGTCCTATTTGTGGGCTTGTCTGCCAGAGGAGGAGGGGCCTCTTCCCCAGATTCCAGCCCTTGCCCTTGAGTCGTTTGGGTGGGTGTCAGGGGAGCACGGGATGTCTTTGGTGTTGGCAGTGGGGTGTGGCAGGAAAGGGCAACTTCATTAGACACTCTTGCTATCTTAAACGACCCTTTCATCTCTGGAGGCACCTGCCCATCTGAGTGTCGCCCTGGCCTTAGACACTTGGCTGGCATCTTTGAGGCTTCTGTCCCAGGAATGGAGGGAAGGGCTGCTCTGGTAGAAAGAATCCCTGCCCCCCAATCCTAATCCCGTTTTTTTCTATGGGGGATGAGTGTGGTTTTTTGTGGGTCTGGGGCTACTCTGGAAATGAATACATCCCCTCCCAACCCAGCTGTGTCCTTTTGTTACCCTGTGTTCACTTGGGGATAGGGGCAGGTACTGGGATATCCCTTTTTAAGAGAGTCGCCCTTGAGAATCCTAGAGTCTTGGCAGCATGCTCATCTTTTCTCCTCACTGTCCTCTGTCTGGGTTCAGCCTCCTCTGGCAGGGAGGAGGCTCTGTGCACTTGGGGGCTGCGAGTGCATGGGTTGCACTTTTGGGTGTGTTCATACCCAGCTTTGCAGGTGTAGTGTACCCGGTGGGGAGAGAGCTGGTCCTCTGCTAGGGGGGTTATTGTTACAGGGCTCAGATTTCTTCACTAACCTCCTCAGGGTTCAACTTTTCCCAGGAGCTTCTCCCACTGTCTGGGACCTGCTGCCTTCCTCCTGCCTGTCAGGGAGGAGGAGGTGAGTGGGTCTCTGGGGGCCTGGCAGATTGGAAAGGGTTGAAGGGCAGCCCCTAGCCCCTTTGCTGTAGGGGGAGAGACAGAGATACCGAACCTCTCTGCCCCTCCCAGAGCCACCTTAATTTCAGCCTTTCCTTTTGTCCTGCCCCCTGACCTTTGCCTCAGGGGCAGATCTACTGGGAGGCTACAGGCTGGAGGCAGTGGGAAGGACTGGGCTGTGAGCCTGAGTTGACTTTGGCAAAAAGGAAAAGGTGAGAAGTAAGACTCTAGGACCTTTCTTCCCATTCTCCAGAGCTGGAGGAAGGTGTTCCGCCCACCCCCCAAAAAAAGCATAATTGAGGCAGGGCTTCCATGGTCATCCCCTCCACCACCTTGGCTGCCTTTTCCAGAGGACTGGAGGTGAAGAAGCAAGGATAGGAGACCTTGGGCTCCTCCTTTGCTTCTGGGGGCAGCTCAGCTCTTGTGGTCCCAACTAAAGGGGAAGGAAGAGGAGCCCCAAGTCTGGCAGGGGAAAGTTTGGTGAGGCAGGCAGTGGGGATGTGGAGGCCTGTCCCTCACATTCTGTCTGGGGTAGGGTAGAGCTCCAGGACTGGACCCCTGGTCCTGCAGTTTATGTAGCTGTGTATATATGCCTGGGTGGGGGAGGTGCCAGTGGGCTCAGCCCCCAAGGCTGCGGGCTGGGGCAGGGGTGTTCTGTGGCACTGGAAGAATTTGGAGGCTGGAGGTGGCAACTAGATCCTGTCTAGAGTACACGGGGTCACTACCACTGCCTTGGAAGGACCCCTTGGTGTGTGTGGAGGTCCTCTCCACTCAAGCTTACCTCCTCCACCAAAGGTGGGAAGAGATAGCAGGTTGGATGTGGAAGGAGACCTCGGTCCAGCAGGGCCCTGGGGATGTTGTCGCTCTCCCTAAAGCCCCCATTTGGGGGCACTAGAGTACAAGGGGGTACACAGGATGTGGCTCCCCATCTGTCCCCCACCAATCTCTGCTGCTCACGCCTCCGCCCGCTCCCAGACGTCCAAGAATGTGAAGCACGTGGCCCGTAGTGGGGGGAGGGGGATAGATGCTTATCAGCGGCTGCTGGGCCAGGGGCCTTCTTCGGCTGCCGTGCTGAGCCACCCCACCCTCCCCCAGGAGGAGGAAGGGTGGTACCGAGGACCCTGTGGCCCCTTCCCAGCCCTCCCCAAGGGCTGTGAGGGGAGCTGGGGAGGAGCGGGCGCCAGCTGGATTGGGAAGGGAGCCGCTGGCCAGGGGCCCGGCTGATTTCCTGCTGATCTCCTCCAGGAAACCGGCCCCTTGTGCGAGCCTGCGAACGGCTCTGGGGCGTGGGGAATACGGAGCGCTCTGCGCCTCCTGCCCGCCCGGAGGGGAGCGGGGGAGGGGCACCCTGGCAGCACCGGCGGGTGGGAGGGGACCCAGGCTTTCTGGGCCGTTGCCAGCCTTGCGCTGGGCTCTGGAACTTTGAGCTGAGAAGGTGTGGTGCCTCTTCGGACTAGTCTTATTGCAGGAAGAAGAGAGATTTGTGGGCTGGGGCCTCCGGGGAGGGAGGTGAGCGGGGAGGGGCCAGGCCATGGCAGTCTTTCCTTCATAGGTTGTGTGGGCAGAGTTAAAGCTGTGTCCTTAACTCTTCTGCAGAGGCTCAGAGGGGCCCAGACTGCTCTACACCTTCCCAAGCTGCTGGCGGGAGCCCTGGGGAGGCGGGGACTGGGCCAGGGCTCTGGGTTCAAAGGGCACACTGGGAAACCTCAGCACTGTTACCTGGTGACAGATGGGGATGTGCTGGAGGTGGGGGTACAGACGACGTTATAGCCTCAAAGGCAGCCAGCTGCTGCCAGGTGTGTGGGAAGGGTATAGGTGGAAAGGAGGCCTTTCGCAGCCCAAACTATAGCCCCCCACCTCAGGTCATGCTACCAAAAAACAATTTTAAAGAGGACATCCTTTCAGTTCCAGAAACACTCTCCGGACTTTGTTTGAGCTACAAATTTCTACTGCCCTTTGCCCTGGTAGTCTGTCTCTGGTCTTAGAGCTGTCTGTCTCTCATCGTGGTATCTTGTGTGTCTTCCAATGCCCTATCTCCCCTTCCTCCACTCCACTCTACAGGGAAGTGGTACCCAGGCCCTACCCCAAAGCTCCCTTTCTCCCCTTCCAGTCTGGTCCATTTTAGAGGTAGGCCTTTGGGAGGCTGACCCAGGGCAAAGGGCTGATGGGGAGGGAAGAGCAGGCATGTTAGTGCCTTCATCCTCTGCTTATTGGTCGGCCGACTGGGATTCTAGGCCACAGCACCCCACATCCCTATGTCCTTGACACCCCCCACACCAGTCTGGATTGTCTATTGTTACTCCTTTTACGTCTTGGAAAAAGTTAGTACAACAAAGGGCTCCTTTGTCACTCACCCCTCTGCCTCACTGACCTCACCCAGAGCCCCCCAACCCTGCCCCCCCAGCAGCTGTTCTCAGGCCTCTCGCCTGTCTGATTTGCTTGTCTGGCCTCCGGGAGAGTGAGGTGGGGGAAAACCAGCCCCAGGCAATTTGGTATTGGGGTGAGGAGCAGAGGAGAGGGCTAGAGGGTGGGGTCAGTGAAGAGTCTGTGGACTACTGCAAATGTAAACATCCACTGTCCTTTGCTGTGGGCTGTCCTCTGGTCAGGCAAGGGGATATGGGGCCACAGTAGTGCTGGTCAGCTAGGCTGACCAGGGAAGTGGTACCCAGGCCCTACTAAGAGCCAGGAAAGCCCTGCCAAGGTTGTTGGCCTGGTTCCCTGTCAGCAACCGCCTGGCAGTCCCTGGTGTGTCTGCAGGTAAGAGGGAGAGGGTAGTAGCATGCAGCCAGCCTCCAGTGTCCAGGCGCTTCTTTTTTCTGTGCCTGGACTTTGGGGCCATGTGACTCATGGCTATAAGGTGCCTAGGCTGGGAGCTCTGGGCCCCTTTGAATGCCGGAACCTTATGTGTTAGAGTTTGGGGTGAGACTAGATAGGATTCTGGGGTATGGGAGTATGTTGGGATCTCCCTATTGGGGAGGCATCCTTGACTCCTCTTGGCTTTGGACAAGTGGACTTGGCAAGGGCCTCAGGGGGATGCTGGGTGACCCCTTGGGAATCTGGGATTGCCTCAGTCACAGTTCTCCATCCAGCATGTACACCCCATCTGCCCAGGCTTTGGGCACAGACAACTCTCACCCAACCTAGCCCTGTTCTGCCTGGGGTGATGGGCATGGGCCAGGCACTGGGGAGAGTTTGGCTAGTGAGGGCTGCCCTGCTGGCTGGGTCACCCCAGCTGCCCTCTTGGAGCTGAATAACAGGAGGGGAGGGGATAGTAATCAGTACATAGTACTGAGGCCAGACAGACTGAGCATTGATGGGAACAGACCCCCTTTGTCATGCTGCTCCCCCCAGGCTGGGCACCCAGAGCAAGGGGTTTCCGGGGCCCATAGGGACTCTTCCTTGTCTCCAAGGGGTCCCTGCCTGCTTTGCAACTCTTCTTTGCGCACCCTGCCTTGAGTCCCTAGCCAGGGGATTGTTTGGGTGGAGGAGGGGCTGTGGCTGCTGGCAGAGAGGGGAGGGAGGAACGGAAGCCAAGGGGGTGGAGGAGTGGCCGGCTTTGAATATCCTGTTGACCCCAGTTTCCTCTGCCCCTAGCTTGTGTCCTCTTCCCTCCCTCCTCATAGGCCTTAACTCCTTCCTAACTGGGGGAGATGGGGGAGATGGGGCCGAGCTGCTCGGAGGCCAGGGCATTAGAACTGGGCCAACTCCCACCCGTATTGCCCAGGTATAGCCATGTCCACATATAAATCTGATGGTTATTATCTGATCTCTCTGGGTTTGAAGGTAGGGTCCTGGGGAAGTAGATAGGAGTGATGGGGTGCTGACAGCTTCATTGGCATCCTCATTTCGTAAGTCTGGCTGGGGTGTCCCAGCTTTCCTGAGATTGCGCCCCTGCCCACCGAGCGTGAATCCTGGCAGGGGTGGTGAGGCTGGGAGAGGCTCCTGGGGGAGATCATGAGGCAGGGTGGGCATGGTATTAAGGATGGTGACTTGGGTCTCTAACCGCCGCTCCCTCTTCTCTCTTTAGCGATTGAGACCCAGAGCAGCAGTTCTGAAGAGATAGTGCCCAGCCCTCCCTCACCGCCCCCCCTCCCCCGCATCTACAAGCCTTGCTTTGTCTGTCAAGACAAATCCTCAGGCTACCACTATGGGGTCAGCGCCTGTGAGGGCTGCAAGGTGAGTTGGGTCATTGGGAAGGATAGTCCTGGTTAGATAAATGGGATGTCCCCACTGTCATGTCCTAGGAGTATGCTGTTGGGGGTGGGGGTGTCCCTGAAACTGCTGTGCTTGTTCCTGTGTAAAAGGTGGCAGCAGCCTTGGAGGAGAGGAAGCCTGCAATAGAACCCCTGTGGATGAGTAGGGGTCCCCCAAACCAGAGGTCTTCTCCCGCCTGAGTTCCTTTTCCTGTCTCTATCCTCCAGCTCACAGGGCGGATGCCTCCTCTGCCACCGCTGCCCAGGTTGCCATGGTGAGCTGGCTGCTGACTGGCTCTTGGCTAGGGACCCAGGAGGCCTGCCCCCAGTGGCCCTGCCTGAACCTCACCATGGCAGCCTGGCAGGAGGCAGTTAGGAGCAGATGCCTTGCCTTGGCCTCTCTTTCAGGTGCCGAGGCCGTGGGCTCTCCAGTGTCTGGCTGGATTTTCCTGCACCCACATTAGGCTCCAGGGTATAGATGTGGTTGCCACCTTCCCAGCAGCTGTGGGCATGGCTCTTCTCCTCTCCCAAAGCCTGAGCCTCTATACCTATACAGATTACAGCTTAGGGTCTTGGGGGCTCCAGGCAGCCCCTAAGCCTATAGTAGCTGTCCCCGAGTGTAGGGCCAAGATCCAGGGCAAAGCAGAAGGCCTCAGACTGTGTGTCTGCTTATCCTGTCTGGTTGTTCCCGGTCTGTCTCTGATCTGTCTGGTTAGCCTGTGTCTGGAGCCCCTGACCAGTCTGGGTCCAGCTGTGGTCGGTCTGTCCACATCTCCCTGGTTGGTGAACATGTGTCTTGTTGCTTGTTCCTGAGAGTGTGTATGTCTCTGTCCCACTGGCCAGCCTGTGTATGTCCTCCATGGCTTCTTCCTGCTTGCCTTCTCTTCTTGTGCTCTGCACCCAAGGCTGTGGGTTCCAGAGCTCTGCCTCCCTCCCCTTTAGCCCCCTCGCCCCCTTTTCGCGACTCACTGGCAGCAGCCCCGATGCCCTTTTCCCCAGGAGGGAGGAGGCAAGGTCTGCAGGTATGGGTTGGGGGAAGACCCCTGCCTACCTGCAGTGTAGAGGCAGGTATTGGGTTTCTTCTGGGGGTATCCTTGCAGGTGGGCCATTCTCCCACCTTATCTGGCCTGCTTGGGTAGGTGATGGTCAAAGGCTTAGGAGCGGCAATGGCCTTGCCTTCTGTCCCCCTGGCTGAGGTCACACACTGGTGTGGCTCCCACTGTGGATGTGGCTGACGTGACTCCCTCTCCTCCATATCCAGGGCTTCTTCCGCCGCAGCATCCAGAAGAACATGGTGTACACATGTCACGGGACAAGAACTGCATCATCAACAAGGTGACCCGCAACCGTTGCCAGTACTGCCGGCTGCAGAAGTGCTTCGAAGTGGGCATGTCCAAAGAGTGTGAGTGCCAGGGGCCAGGGGCCGGGTCACATGCTAGACAGGGCCTGAAGTACTCCTAAAGGCCAGAGGAGCAGGAGTGTGTGGATGTGTATGTATGGATGTGAACTTGCACACTCGTGGAATGATATGCAGGCTCATGGTTAAGGACGGTTTGTGTATAGCTGCAAGGACTTGTCTGTCTGTCTGTACAACTAGCCAGCTGTGTGTCCACATGCAGACAACTCTTTCTGTTTGCACATGCTGGCTGTGTGTGCTTGCACACGTGTGTGTGTGTTTGTTTGTTTGTGTTTGTGTGTTTGCTCCAGGCTGCCGGCTGGCTTCTAGGCCCTGCTTGGCTTTGGGGTAGGACTCAGAGGCATCCAGGAGTCCCTCGGATTGTGCTTCTTAGGGGAAGGCCCGCACTGAGGGGGTGCTGGTTGGTGTGTGTGCGTGCGTGCATGTTTGGGGGAGGGTACGGTTGGCACAGGGATCTAAAAGCCATTGTCTGGTGAAGCCTGGGCCCTGGAGTTAGAAGAGAGAATTGGGACTTCTCAGATCCCGGAGGGACGGGGGTTTCCAGTTTGGGCTCAGCTGAGGCCCCATGGAGGGAAGAAGCCAGGGCTGGACAGGGAGACCCTCTTGTGTTGAATCACGGGTGTTGCCGTGGTGACCGGTGATTGATGATGTCAGAGATAAATGACGCTGACAGACGCCTCCTTGTCTGCGTGGCCGTTGCCATGGAGCCTGAGCCTTGGGGGATGGGGTGGGGGAGGGGGCTGCAGGACCCCCTAGCCCTTTGTAGGGAGGGCAGTGGAAAGGGAAATGGGGAGGGGATGTGGGGGGACTGAGGAGCCCCAGACAGGAGGGGAGGGCCCTGTATCACCCTGCCACCTCCTGCCGGAGGAGGCAAGCAGGGGCTGCCTTGTCAGTATCCCAGGAAGTGGCGGCTTCATGCTGTAGAATGGGTGACAACTTGGGACCTCTAGGGCCCAGCACCTCCTCCTCCCTCCGCTTCTGCCACCTTCCTCTCCTAGAGCTTTTCAGTGCAGAAGGACCGGGGTGGGGACCCCTCTCCCTCCCACCACCATCTCCGCCTTTCCTCCCTCCTTCTCTCCGGCTGCTCTGTGCCCCGGAGCTGAGCAGCTGCCATTTCAATAGAATTAAAGCTTCCGAATGATAAACGTCTTGTCACAGCTGCAATTCTCTCTTCCCAAATTATCCCCCCACTCTCCCTCTCCCTCTCCCTTCTCTTCCTTGCACTTTATTGAATTTGCAGAATCGACATGAGTGATCTCCAAATTACCAGTTTCCCCCCACCCCACCTGCCTGCCCCTCTTGGGCCCCCACCCCCACCTTCTCTTCCTCCAGCATCAGCAGCAGCCACCACTGGCCCTGTGAGTGATTGTGTGTCTGGGATAATCGGCTGGTAACGACCCCATCGCTTCTTTAAAGCCGAGTGGTGTGTGCGGCTCAGCGCCCCCGGTGATTTGTCAGCTCCCCCAGCTAATGGGCCGAGAGATTCTCCCACCCGGGCCCCCCACTCTCAAGCTGGGGAGCCCTACTCCTCTCCTGCCTGCCCAAGAAGGGGAGCCGCTTCCTGTGAGCCAGTCCTAGGGACCCCCAGTGAAACTGCTGCCGGGAGGGCTGGGGGCCAGTGGAGGCAGGAGCAGGTCCTTCTTGGAAGCAGAGGGAGTGGGGGTGGCAGGGAAGCAGAGGTGGGACACTCTGCACACTTGCTTTCAGCTAGGGAACCCCTGCGTACCTGGAGTGTGGGCTGGCGCAGGTGCGTGGGAGTACGGGCACAGTGGGCTGGTGCTGTGCTCCTGGGGCTCTGTGACAGGATTTGGTATGTGGGTCAGACGGGCATGGAGGGATGGACCACGTGTTGACGCCTGTCTGCTCATGCACTTGTCTGCGTGTGCATTGTGTGTGCGTGCATGTTGTCGTGCATACTCTGTGTGCGCCCGCCTGGTGAAGACCTCTGTCTGAAGCAGCAGCTCTGGTGGGAGGAGCTTGGGCTGGGGGTGGACCGCTGGCCGCACCTGCCCTCTAACCATTGGCTTCTGCCCTCCACAGCTGTGAGGAATGACCGGAACAAGAAGAAGAAGGAGACGCCCAAGCCCGAGTGTTCAGAGAGCTACACGCTGACACCAGAGGTGGGGGAGCTCATCGAGAAGGTGCGCAAAGCGCATCAGGAGACCTTCCCTGCACTCTGCCAGCTGGGCAAATACACTACGGTATGACTTCCTCCGGCCTGGAGGGGCGGGCGCACCCAGTGCCACGGGCCCAGGTCGGCCCCTCGTGGGACACCCCTTCTTCTGCCAGGCTGGCTCCTCTTCACCCCTGCCCGGGCCTCCACATCCTCCCCTTCCCCTTTTCTCCCTCCTGCTGCCTCCTCTCAAGGAGCTCTCAGGAAGTGAAGGCCGGGTACAGGGCAGGCCTGTAGGGGCCAGTGGAGCCAGGCTGAGAAGGGGTGCCGTGAGGAGAAGGCCCTCACTCTCCCTCGTCCTCTCAGAACAATAGCTCAGAACAACGTGTCTCTCTGGACATCGACCTCTGGGACAAGTTCAGTGAACTCTCCACCAAGTGCATCATTAAGACTGTGGAGTTCGCCAAGCAACTGCCTGGCTTCACCACCCTCACCATTGCCGACCAGATCACCCTTCTCAAGGCTGCCTGCCTGGACATCCTGGTGAGGGTCTGCACCCCGCCCACCTGGGCACTGCCCCATGTCCTTGGAGGATGTCCTGCCGCTCAGATAACCTCCTTCCTACACATCTGTCCAGAATGGACCTGTCCAAATGCCTACCTGCCCGATTATCCACCCTTCCTCTCCTCCATGTGTCCACCTGTCCACTTAGCCACTCTGCACCTGGACGTACACTCTTTCACACTCACCGGCACATACCTACCCTCACCCCATCTTTCGTTAAGCCTTCCATCCAACCGCTCATCTTCCCTCCTGTTCAGTCTATAGTCAAGATTCACCTGGGACCCGGTGTGGCCAGGCCTTGGGTGTCAGGAGCAGAGGTGAACACACCACCTCCCCTCTCTTGAAAACCTTCTGTTTTTGGATACAACAGTTGTAAACAGAGGTTGCACACTGTGATATGTGCTGACTGGAGATGAGGGAGGGCTGTCCCCCACTTCACTCAGAAGGTTACCAGAAGAGGTGGCATATAGGGCTTTGTAGAAGAGACACAGGAGAGGGTGTCCCTCACTGAGGATGTGAAAGTCCCGCTGTTCTGAGTCCAGTTGGATTCAGGGGACTGCAGGGCATTTGGTAGGGCCAGAGGGTGAGCTGGGCTGGAGACAGGATCGGGGGCAGTGGGGACTGCCACAGCCTCCACTGACAAGGAGGACTCCTCCCTGTCATCCTGACAGATGCTCTCAGCCACCTTCAGGTTGGGGAACCTGGAGCGTGACTTCTCAGTAGGGGTGGGGTAGGAGGTGCAGAGTGTCCTGTCTCCAGGCAGCCTCCCATCCCTGTGCCTCAGATGCAAGAGGCAGAATCAGGGTCTGAAGCTGATGCTTTATTAATCTCCCGTTGTATATCCTGTCCTGGGAACTGTAGGCATTAATCTGCTATGGTCATTAGCTGGAATTTCTAGTTTCTAGAGAATTTTCTCTGCATGGAGGCAGGATGATCCAGATCAGCATAGTCCAGTATAGTAGCTGCTTGCCATGTGGGGCTATTTACATTTAAATTAAACTCATGTTAGTTCCTTAGTTGCATTGGCATGTGTTAAGTGTCCAGTGGCCACACTGGCTGGTGGCTACTGTGTTGGATGGTGCAGACTTAGGACATTTTCATTACTGTAGAAGGTCTATTGGGCAGCACTGGTCTGGCTGCCTGCCAGGTGGTCTTGTGGGGATGGATGCAGGTGCTGGGAGTGCTGGGGGGATGGGCTGAGTCCCTGAATTCCCACCTCCTCTGCACCCAGATCCTGCGGATCTGCACGAGGTACACGCCCGAGCAGGACACAATGACCTTCTCGGACGGGCTGACCCTGAACCGGACCCAGATGCACAACGCTGGCTTCGGCCCACTCACGGACCTGGTTTTCGCCTTCGCCAACCAGCTGCTGCCCCTGGAGATGGATGATGCTGAGACTGGGCTGCTCAGCGCCATCTGCCTCATCTGTGGAGGTGGGCAGGGGGTCTGGGTCTGGTGACCAGACCCAGGGTGGTGGTGCAGCCGCTCACCAGCATGTGCAGGAATCATAGGGTCAGAAATAGACCTTGGCCCTTGTCAGGCCCCTTTCACAGGGGGAAACCAAGTCCCAGAGGGGCAAGGTCTGGTCTGTGGTCACACAGCAAGGGTGTGGCAATGGAGACCTGAGCTCTAGTTCCTCATTTCTGGGTAGTGCTCCTTGTAGGGGGATTAAGAATGAGGGTTTGAGAGTCAGACCACCCAAGTTCAAATCCTGGCCAGCTGTGACCTTGAGCAGGTTACTAAAGTTCTCCGAGCCCCCATTTCTGTAACATGAGGCAGTAAAGGTGATAAGCCAATGGAAGTGATCATTAATAAATAGGGCACAGTGTGTCCAGAGTAAGACCCAGTAAATGTTGGCTGTGGTTACTATTTTATTGTTAGGAGTTCTGCAATATTGTGCTGCTGTCCATACTGGGTGGGAACGGGACCTGCCTGGGCATCTCCATCTGCTTTAGATCTGCACTGCTTGTGTTTAGGTGACCCATCTCCATGAACTGGGCAGTCAGGGTGGGCTTTGGGCAACTACCATCCCCATCTCCTCTTTGCTTACATTTAAGAGCCTCTCAGATGGGCCTTTCTCCAAGCACACAGACCCCTCTCCTCTGCCCTGTTTGGGGAGGCCCCAGAAGAGCTGCTCAGGTTGTGGCCTTGGCAGGCCTGCCCTCTAGTGGCCAAGCCTGGGAGCGCAGCTGTGTTCTTAGCTCGGCGTGGGTAGCTACTCACGGCTGCCATTGCCTCCTCAGACCGGCAGGACCTGGAGCAGCCAGACAGGGTGGACATGCTGCAGGAGCCGCTGCTTGAGGCGCTGAAGGTCTATGTGCGGAAACGGAGGCCCAGCCGTCCCCACATGTTCCCAAAGATGCTGATGAAGATCACAGACCTGCGAAGCATCAGTGCTAAGGGTGAGGCTCCCATATCTGGAGAGAGGTCCTGTCTTCCTGCGGGCCTGACCCAAGACCTGCCATTCATACCTGGGGCCAGGTTCCCCACATCTGAGCCAACACCCCCTATCTTTGTGCCCAGAACTCCTGTCTGTGAGCTCTAAGGTGGCAATGTCACTTCTGCGTGGTGGTTAAGGGCATGGTTCTGGAACCAGACAGTGTGGGTATGTGTCCTTGAATAGGTTGCTTAACAGCTCCAAACCTGTTTCCCATCGGAGGAGTAGGGATAGTGATGATGTTTTCAGAGTTGTTTTGAGGTGTCAACAGGAGAAGCCATAGGACACAGCACATAGGAAGGGTCCAGTGTCAAACCAGGCAGTCTGACCCCAGAGCCCGAGTTCAGAACTTCTGAGCCCCGAGTTCAGTGCACAGTGGATGTTGATGTTCGTAATGCCGATTGTCCCACCGACTGTGCCCTCCCTCCTGGAGTCACACTGCTTGCAGGGCTTGCTGGGCTAGGGGAGCTGGGTGTGTGTGCTAACCTCTGCCCTTCCTCTCCTGCAGGGGCTGAGCGGGTGATCACGCTGAAGATGGAGATCCCGGGCTCCATGCCACCTCTCATCCAGGAAATGCTGGAGAACTCAGAGGGCCTGGATACTCTGAGTGGACAGCCGGGGAGCGGGGGGCGGGATGGGGGTGGCCTGGCCCCACCACCTGGCAGCTGTAGCCCCAGCCTCAGCCCCAGTTCAAACAGAAGCAGCCCGGCCACCCACTCCCCGTGACCACCTGTGCCCCGTGGACACAGCCCTCGCCCCTCGCCCGGCTTTTCTCTGCCTTTCTACCAACCATGTGACCCCAGCTAACCCTGCCCCCCACCTGTCCTCCCTTCCCTGGACAGGAGGGAGGAGGTGGTGACTCTGGACAGAGGCTTGGGTGCTGTGGACTGCCACTTCTGCAGCCTGGGCTGATGTCAGGGGCAAGGTCATGAACTGAATGAGGACCCCTGGTCCTGGGCCTCGGGATGGGGCCTGGGGGCCTTGCGTTCATCAAGACAGCCTTCTGCCCACCTCGCCACATCTTCATCACCAGCAAATGCCAGGACCCGGCTCCCCCATCCTCAGAACTTACAAGCCATTGCCCCCCGGTTTGGGGAACCCCCCTTGCCTCGGTTGGTGACAGAGGGGGTGGGCCAGGGGTGGGGGGGCTCCCCTGTACATACCCTGCCATACCAACCCCCAGGTATTAATTTTCGCTGGTTTTGTTTTTATTTTAATTTTTTTTTTGGTTTTGATTTTTTTAAATAAGAATTTTCATTTTAAGCACATTTATACTGAAGGAATCTGTGCTGTGTATTGGGGGGAGCTGGATCCAGAACTGGAGGGGTTGGGTCCTGGGGGAGGGCAGTGGCTCAAAGGGGCTCCCACTCTTCATGTCCCTGTGTCCCCCTAGTCCTCCTTCCCAGCCTTTTTCTCCTCAGTTTTCTCTTTAAAACTGTGAAGTACTAACTTTCTGAGGCTGCCGCCCCTCCCCCCGCCCACCCCTTCGTGCTGGGGAAGCAGCCAGCCTCCCTTCTCCCTCTGCCTAACCACTGGGTGTGGACAGTTCCAGGCAGCCCCTAGAAGGAGGGGGCCCACCACGAGAGATGGGTTGGGGCAAAGCAAGGGGTGCCCTCAGAACATATAAGCCCTGTGTCCTTGGCTGAGCTGCGCCGCTTCCCCTCGGCCTGCCAGCCTCACTTCCCCAGTCAGGGCCCACATGATCTAAGCCCTCCAGCCCCTACTGTGAAGGGGCCGGCTGTAGGGCCTGATCTATCCCTGCCTCCCAGCCTCACAGCCACCAGCACCATTCACAGGCCCCCAGATACACGCGCGTGCGCGCGCGCACACACACACACACACAGCAGAAAGGCAGGCCAACAGACACTTGGCCCGAGTTCCATTTCCCTGGCCTGCCCCACACCACTCACCCCACACTCGTGCCCCCTCCTTGCCCCGCAGGACGGGCCTATAGGGGGTCCCCTCCCCTCATCCCCTGTATCCCCTGGGCTGGGGGAGCTAGCTCTGCCCTGCCCCCATGCCCCGGGGTTGGGGTCTCATCCCCCCAGAGCCCGCTGGTGCACCTGTTACTGTTGGACTTTCCACTGAGATCTACTGGATAAAGAATAAAGTTATATTTATTCTACACACGCCTTGCTGCCTTTTCTCAGTATCTGGACAGGGGGCTGGGGATTGGGGGGTCAGGTATGAACACTGGGGCCTTTCTTGTGCTGGGTCTTTCAAGACAGGCCTGCCCTTGGGGAGCCCTTGGTCTAGGGCCTACGTGGCCTGTGTCAGGGAGGCCCAATCTGGAGGTGGGGAAGGGAGAGGGGAAGAGGCTACTCCTACTTTCAGGACATTCCCAGTCTGAGGCAAGAAGCCAGCCCTAGCTTTCAGAAAGTCCCAGTCTGAGGGAGGAAGTTGGCCCTCAGAGAGTTCCTGTCCCTTGGGAAGCCAGAGGTTGGGTGTGGGGGTCATTTAATCGCAGAGGAATTCTATTTTTGGAGTTACCACAGATTTGACCTTAAAGGCAGCAGTGGCAGTTGGCATAAGGACCAGCCAGGGTCAGGGGCTCATGGCAACCTTATAAGAACATGGGATTGGGATGGAAGCTTAGGAGGCCAGCCCATCGGCCCTCTACCTCCAAGGGGACAGACTATCCTGACCTCCCTGACCCACTCCTAAGGTCACTCCCTGGGCATGAGGCACAGAAGACAGGATAGGATGCTCCTGGTTGAGAAGATCGAGTGTGGCAGCCCTCTAGGGTCCTCAGAAACCAATTTTACCCACCTCTCACGTTACACATTATGGCCCACAGAGGGCAGTGCCCTTCTCCAGGGTCACACAGCAAGTTAGTGGCAGATGGGGCCTGGGGAGTTGGCAGTGGAGGCCGTGTTCTGAAGGGTTAGCAGAATCGCTAGGAGATATCTGGGCAGGAAAGTGTTTCTTCCACTGGGATCTGCCTATCATTTCTACTTCAGCCACTAGGTGGCGGAAGACCCATGCTTATCTCACCATCTGGCCCAGGGTGGAGCAAGCTTGTGGACAGAGGATTTCTTCCTCTAAAATTTTCTCACACTTTTTTTAAAAAAATAAATCTGAAATAAAATTTAACATACCTACACACTATGCTATCACACTGTATTGTGAAGGAGAAATGAAGAGAATATACTATGAATTTCAATATGTAAATGTGCACAACCACATGGCATATATGACAGTCTCATGCTTGCTTCTATTTTTAATGAACACATTTGGATTTAAAAGAAATAAGAAGGTCAGAAGCCATTCTGTACATGAAGCACAGGAAATTTAAAGATATAAGTAGGTGCTGGAATAAAAACTGACAATGTATAACAAAACTATGTAAAAAAAAAATCCTCAAAACCCTTAATGGTTTACCTAAAATGGTTTACGTAAAACAGTCATGTTTTGGGCTCAGGTAAATTATAAAGAAGTTTTTCACTACGTAAATGTCCAGCGGGACATTCTAAAGTTGTGTGTGACAGTTCTTTATTGTGGGAGGACATCTTGCCATTCCTAGTCCTTGCCCACTAAATGCCAGCAGGGACCCCCTCATGTGACAACTAGAACAATGTCCCCTACATTTACAAAATAACTCCCTCGGGGTAGTAACTTTGCTGTTGGGACCCTCCAGGGCCTGAGGTTTCCCATGATGGTTCACAGCTCACTGCTGTGGAGCAGAGTTTCTCAACTATGGTACAAGTGACATTTGAGGCCCAGGAATTCTTTATTGAGAGGCTGTCTGGTGCACTGTAGAATGTTTAGCAGCATCCTGGGCCTCTGCCCACTAGAAGCTAGTTGCAGTTGTAACTACCAAATGTGTCTGCAAACATTGTCAAATACCCCAGGGAAATTGCCCCCGGCTGAGAACCACTGCAGTAGAATATGGTCATAGAGGGGTGACATGTGCTTTGCATGGTGCCAGGTGCCGTCCTTCATGGGGGAGACTGACTCAAAGATGGTGACCGGGATACAGCTTGGGAAGGGCAGTGATGCGGGGCTTGCTTGGGCCTATGGAAGCCCAGGATTGGGACAGGTTTTGGAGAGCTTCCTGGAAGAAGTGCCCCCTCCCAGCTAAATCTCTAAGGGGAAGAGTTAGCCAGGTGGGATGCAGAAGTGATCAATAGCTTCATATGATCAAAAACTGTCACCAGCTCAGTTTTTCACCGGAATGGTGGAAGAGGAGAAGCTATAGAGGCTGGGACAGGCTCGGGTCAAAACCAGTTCAGGAGTTTGTCTTGATCATGAGGGTGATGGATAGTGAAGGATCTTAAGCCAGCAAGGGAGGTGTTCATATTGTAAGTTCAGGGGCCAGGAGCAGAGGTTCTGAGAGTACTCCAGGCCACTAGTGACGGGGCTGACCCTGGGCAGCCTCTGAAGGGGTGGAGGAGAGTGGACAAGGGGAGGAAATGCTTAGATGGTAAAACAGGAGGACCAAGTGGAATGTGGAAGGCATGGGATGTGGAAGGCAGGCAGAGGACGGGCTGTGGCAACAGCAGGTGCAGGTGGCCTGGCCGGCTGGAGACACCAGTAACTGAGAGAAGTAAGAAACTTGAGGTGATGGTTACTCCTCACTTTTTCTGTCCCTCACTCCACTCCAGCCACACTGGCCTCCTTGCTGGCCTCAAACACCCCCAGCATGTTCCTAAGCCTCAGGGCCTTCGCACCTGCCATTCCCTCCAACTGGAATGCTCTTTCTAGAGACCACTTCATGGCTAGCCTCTCGCTATATTCTGTTCCACTGTCACTCTTCAGCGATGTCTTTCTCTCTCCCTTTATCCTTACTGCAACCTGGTGTTATATTCTATATTTATTGTCTGTCTTCTCCACCAGAATGTAACCTCCATGCAGGTTTTGTTCACTACTGTAGCCCAACATCTGGATCTGCTCTGTTCTATACAACAGCCACTAGCCACATGCGGCAACTGACTCTTGACATGTGGCTGGTCCAAAATCTAATGTGCTCCAAGTGCAAAATACACACTAGATTTCAAACAGTACAAAGAATATGAAATATCTCAACATTATTTTATATTGATGATGTGCTGAAATAATATTTTGGACATATTAGGTTAAAGAAAATATATTACTAAAATAAATGTTGCCTGTTTCCTTTTACTTTTTAATGTGGCTAATGGAAAACCTGAAATTACACATGTGGCTCACATCCTATTTCTATGGAACAGTGCTATCTCAAAAACTGCCTGGCATATAATAAATGCTCGACAAATATTGGTTGAATTAGTACATCTGGAAAACAGCTGGACATCCAGGTCTGAGTTTGTGTAGAGGGCTCCAGGCTGCAGACACAGAACTGTCATCAGAGAGATTGTGGAACACTCCATGAGCATGGATAAGTGCTTGGGCCTCGGGGACACCTTAAGTTCCTCATTAAACATCTACTAAACACCTCTTATGGGCTAGCTAGAGAGCGATGCCATCCAGCAGATCTCTGCCTGGGGAAGCACCGGTGCCATGGGGCGTCTAGCTCTGACTTGCAGGTGGGGCTGTCAGGGAAGGCATCTGTTTTCTTCCCAAGCGAGACCAAAAGGCAGGTAGGCATTAGCTAGAGTTGAGGGAGTGTAGCTGCAGAGAGGGAGGCTGCTCCAGGCAAAGGAACTCCATGTTCAAGCACTTGGAAGTAAAAGTGGTCACTATGCTTGGTCAGAAGAGAAACTTCAGTATGGATTGGAGCATGGAAACCCTGGGGAGCCAGAGGGATGGGGCTGAGAGGCAGGGCCTGTGGGGCAGCAGGGCAGGGCTGCACTGACTCTGAGGATAGGGGAACCCCAAGGGCCTAAGTAGGGGGCTACTTAGAAAGCCTCCTCCAGCTGCTGTGTGGAAGGAGAGCCGGAGAAGAGGCAGGAGAGGAGGACAGAGGGGAGAGGGTGAGGGACGTAGGAGAAAATTGGGCTCAGCAGGGTCTGAGGAAGCCCAAGTTGTGTGGTCAGATGGTGGCCCCTGGTTATTACTCAGCCCCAGGGTGATCTTATAGAGAGTGGCCCCACTGAGGTGGTAAAGGAGAAAGACAGATGGGAGCAGAGGAGAGACGAGAGGGGGACAGGAGGCCTCCTGTAGACAATTCTTTGTATTCTCCCAGGAGGGAGCGGGGTGGTGGTTGCAGGGAAATGTAGGGCCAGGAACATGTTTAGGGGAGGTTTCTTGAGGATGGGAGGGGCTTGACTATGTTTTTGGACTGGGCGAACAGCAGCAGGGTGAAGAGGGTGAAGTTGAAAAAGAGTCTTGCCCTCTGACCTCACTGCCCACCCCCACTCTACCTCCATGAGAGGGAGGGCCTGGCCATCCAGCCCAGGCCACCAGGTAGATGGTGTCGATGGTGCCCACAAGCTCTACGGGACCCAGGCCTGCTCAGGGTGAAGAGCACCTCCCCTTCCCCTGCCTTCTTGTGTGGGTTCCATCAGGAGGGGAGACCTTCCCATGATGCCCTTGCAGGTAGAGATGGAGCCACTGTGGCTGTTGCTGGCACTGGATCCTGGCCACCCACACAGTGCATATCGAAGATCCCACACACAGAGCTTACACCGGGCATACACATGCCCACAGAGACCCCACACGGGGTGCACATGTGTGTACACATATGCACACAGGGCTCACACAGGATATTCACGTGCATGCACACACACAAAGGGCACAGAGGTTTTACACGTGCGCACCCACGCCGCTCGCAATATATATATGTGTACATGTACGCGCATACACAGAGAGCCACACAGAGGCCATGCCTCAGTCTGAAAGAGGGGAGGCCCTCTGGATGCCGGCGTCACAGATGTTTTTGTCCTCGGTAAAACAACCAGGTCATCACCTGAATCTCCACTTTCCACTCTGCCCTGCCCTCCACTTGTCCACTTTCTCTCAGCCCGCCTGGCCGCCTTCTTTTCCACCTGGATCATGGCATCGAGGACCCGCCTTAGTCCATTCCATGCCCCAGCTCTGCTGGGAACACCAGAGACCTGCAGAGGCTGCCCTGCGGGCCACCCCCACTGCGTGGGGCCAGGGGACAGGTCTGGCAGAAGCCACTTCTGAATTCTGCAGTGAGCGCCCTCATGGTGGGGTCCCGCCTCCGATCTCACCCTCCGCCTAAAGCAGTTCTAGATGGCCAGGTCTTGACGGACCGTGGCCAGTGACGCCTTGCTGCGGCCGCTGCCACCCTCGCAGTCGCCGGCCGGCGCCCGGTGAGCATAGGCGGGCGGGGCGTAGGGGTCGGGCCCGGGGCGCCGGGAGGGCAGGGCTGGAGGCGGCGGCGGCGGCGGCGGCGGCGGCGGCGGCGGGAGCAGCTTCTGCGCCTCCTCGTGCGCTCTGTTGCAGCGATTGTCGCGCTCCGCCGCCTGGCGCGGGCGGCCCTTCCAGAGCAGGTGGCCCAGCTCGGCCACGCTCAGCAGCGCCGAGAGCAGCCCCACAGCGAAGTAGAAAACCACGAAGACGGTCTTCTCGGTGGGCCGGCTCACGAAGCAGTCCACGGTGTGCGGGCACGGCGGGCCGGCGCACGCGAAGTGCGGAGCCACGCGGAAGCCGTAGAGCAGCGCCTGGCCGGCCAGGAAGGCCAGCTCCGCCAGCAGCCGCAGCGCCACGCTGAGCAGGTAGCAGCGGCGCGCGCGGCGGGCGCGCAGGGCGCAGGGCGCGCACGGGCCCTCGGGGCGCCCCCGCGCACAGGGCGCCCCCGCCTCGGCGGCCGCGCCGCCGGGCTCCTTGCTCGCCTGGTGCATAGAGTAGATGACGAACAGCACCGGCGGAGCCGAGAGCAGCAGGATGTGGAAGAGCCAGAAGCGGTAGTGGGAGACCGGGAAGGCGCGGTCGTAGCAGACCTGGCGACAGCCCGGCTGCAGCGTGTTGCACACGAACTCCTCCTGCTCGTCCTCGAACACGGCGCCGCCCACCGTGGCCAGCACGAGGATGCGGAATATCAGCATGATCACCAGCCACAGGCGTCCCACGAGCGGCGACTGCAGCTGCACGGCGTCCAGCAGCGAGCTGAGGAACGTCCACTCCCCCATGGTACTAGGGACACAGGGCGGGGGTCAGAGGCCGTCGATCCGCGCCCTCCACCCCTCCATGCCCATGGGGTGGGACCAGTTAGACCTCCTCTAACTTGGGGCGAGTTGGGGGTCAGCTATGTCTGCTTTTAGCAGAGATTTTGTGGGAACAAAGGAGTTAGCGGTGGTGGGGGGCAGGAGGGGTTAAGTGATTCTCAATTATGGGTGCCCATCTCCCTGGGGCCAGTGGGTGCTGGAGAAGAGCCGATGGGTACTGGGGAAGAGCTGCACCCTGGTGCTCTAGCCAGACCGGTAGCCTGCTTATTTGGATCCTGTGCCCCGCCGGAGTCCCGATGTGTAGGGGACTTGGAGGTCAGCAGGGCCAACCCGACTGCATTTGTAGAAGCAGAAACCATCTGCACCCCGAGTGCTCAGGGCTGATTTCCATGGGCAGGAGTGGTGCCTGGAATCCAGGACTCCAGGCCCAATTTGGTACCCTAGGGAGAGAAGGGAGCCACAGACCCAGAGGGACCCCACCTCCTTCTTTCTCTGCCCTCGTTACTGCAATAATTCCTCTCAAAATTGTGGGGTGACACGAAAGTAGCCCTCTATTCCATAACTCTATCGAGATCCTTTGTCCTGAGCGTCCCCTGCTATCCGACCTCAATGAGGCAAGACTGCGGACCCAGCCCTCTCCCATCTCCTTCCTGGCGCCCCTTGGCTTCTAGTCTCCCACATCTCCTGGGAACCTCCCAAAACTCACACTCACAAGCCCCACAGGCCCCTGTTGCTCCCAGGCCCCCAGCCGACCCCACTCACCCTGTGGCTGGAGCTGAGGTGTTAGAGCTGAGTGAGGGATCTTGGGAGATGGCTGGGACCTGTTCCTCCTGGTCCTTCTTTCATTTTCCCTTTCCGCTTTGGCCGGGATGGATGACAGGACAGGATGGCCGAGAGGGGCTAGCTCTCCCCCCTCTCTTAAAGGGACAGGGTGACCCTGTTGGCTGGGTCCACCCTTGGGAAAAGCCGCAGGGCCACGCCCCTTGCTGGGCTCTGCCAGCTCTCCCTTTCCCTCCATCCCCATCCTGCATGTTGTGTCTGGAAATGGGGGAGGGGGTTAACCAGAGCTGTATCCCTTATCGAGGGAACCACATGGAAGCCCATCCCCGACAGACTTCCCCCAAACTGGAAGGCCTAGATCTACCATGAACCATCTCCTTCGAAGGCAGTCTTCGCCGTGAGGGAGGTTTGGTGCTGGTGTTGGGGGTACTGGTATTTTAAGAAGTGGCGCACACCTAGTGGCTGTGATTCCAGCTCTGCTACTGACCTTTGACAAGTCACTGAGCTCTTCTGGGCCAGAGTCTGTCTCCTGGCTTGTTAATGGAGGAGGCTGGGCCAGCTGACCCCCAAGTTTCCTTCCATCTCTACATCTTAATGCTCAGATCCCAGTCATGTTACAGAGAACAGAAAGAAAACTGCCACATGGAAAAACATTAAGGGATCAAGAGTGGCTGGTGGCCTTGGTAGTTAAAGAAAAGCTTTTGCTTCCTTCCTGCTTTTCTGTAATTTCCAGACTTACTACAATGAGCATGCTATTTCATAAGAGATAAAAGCTTCTCTTCCTCCATCCTGCTCTGAATCGTATCATCTTTGGGTTCAGGTGGCAGGAGAAGCCGTCCTATAGGGGAGGAGAGCTAGGATGACCCATGATGACCTGAGCAGCCAGAGAGGGGACACTCTCCGGTAGATACTTTTTATTTGTCCCTTCTGCCTTTCTAGATGTCTTCCCAGACCACACACCATTTCCCTCCCTCACAGGGGCACCTGCTCTGGGCCACACCCTGTACAGAGCCCATCACATCTGAGCCACTGAGGGGCATGGGATCCCTGGCAGAAGGGAAGCTGAGACTCAAAGAATCTATGCCACTTGCCCACAGTCGCGCAGCCAGGAAATAGCAGGTGCCAGCCTCATGCCTGGCCTGACTGGTTCTGAGTTCATACTCTTAAGCCCATCATGGAACTGTCCTCCCTCCAGCCTGGCTGGCTTTCCCAGGTGGTACCCTAGGGCCTGTTCGTCCCCAGAGCTTTGGCCAGACTGGTGGGCCGTGCCTGCCCTCCTTTGTCTGCTCAATGACATTTCTTCTCCCCTTTGGTCAGGGGGACTGTATGATTTTCCATGTTGACAGGGACCCTCTGGCCTGATTTTAGGGAGGGGTCGGAAATGTGCCTTTTACCCACAGTGGTTCAGGGGCCCAGCCCCGCCTGGAAAAACCCTAGGTCAACCCTCTCCGCCTTTGTGCAGGGTTCCCTTGGGATTGGACCTGGGTGGGGAGACACTACCCTGGATGAAGTCCAAAGGAAAGTGCATGCTGGGGCCCCACATTCCAAAAACAGGAAGTGAGGTGGGGGCCCTGCCGATCTCCCATCCTGATCCCCCTCCTGCTTTTGGCAAAGCTGCTCCCTGACCCCCAACCCCCATCCCCAGCTGTAGGGGCACAGGGACACACCTGATCTCCCTTGACTGTCCAGGAATGGTTCCTACTCTGTCCCCATGGCCTCTGCTGGATCAGGCCACTGGCCCAGCCTGGAAAAACCCCATCAACCCCTTCTGCCTGTTGGGAGTGGAAAGTGGCAGAGGTGGTAGGCTTGGGGGAAGGAGGTGGAGAGCCCATGGTCACCCTGTGCCATACCCGGGCTCTGATGCCACAGGGCCAGACACAGGAGACTGCAATCTCCTTCCCAGATAGCGCTGTCCAGCCTAGGAGGAGGTGTCGCTGATGCTAACCAGGGCTGGCGGCATGTGGCCCTGTTCTTGGCTGGACTTGAGGTCTGGGGCTGGGCTGAGAGGCCCATACTGCCCTGGTCCATGTCCAGTCTCTGTCCCAGACACTATTCTACCCCTTCTGGCTGTGGATCCACTTCTCACGTCTGCTGCTCATGGACACACATATGCAGACACATATGTGTAAGCCTTTACAGGGACGTTGCCTTTTAGTGTGGCCTTCCCTAGCTGCCCTAACTGGACTTTAAACCCCTACTTCCTGTCCCTTTTCTCAGCTTTATTTCCTTTGCACTGATCAGCACATAACATACTTTATATTTTTCTTATATATCCTGTGTAGCATCCTTCTCTTCCATTAGCATGTAAGCTCTGTGAGGGCAGGGATTTGGGGTGCTTTGTTCACTCTCCTGTCCTCAGGACCTAGAACAGATCCTAGCACATAGTAGATGCGCAATTAATATTTATTGGGTGGATGAATGAATGAAGTGGGGTGGGAGGTTGAGGAGGGTGCAGATCTTCTCTGCCCCAAGACAACGAGAACTCTGGTGGGTCCCCTGCTTCAGTTGCTTATTCCGGTGTCCCCTAGAGCTGTGATCACTGGGGTGGCCAGTTTAGTCTGAGATCAGTAATCAGGACGTCCAGTCTTGGGTAGAAGTAAAAACTCCAGAATGGATTAATGGTAAAATTCTCCTGCCCCCAGCTCAGCCTGGGCGGGAAGGGTGAGAGGGCGGCAGGCGGTGGGCATGGTCGCTTCTCCTTGGGGACTTCTCTTCGTCCTCGGCAGCCCCTCCCCCGCCTGGCCACACAGTTTCTGACTCTTCAGACTCTTCCAGGCTGGAAAACCCTCCAGGTAGGACCACCTTCCGTTCACTGGTCACCCCTGCTTCTCTCTTGTTTGCCCTGGCCCCCGGCTTTCACTGGGACCGGCTCGATGGCCAGGCCTGACCTCCTCCCTTGGCTTTTTGCAACAGCAAAAATACTAAACAGTGGCTTACACCAGAGAGAAGCTTGTTTCTCTCTCACATAACAGGAGGAGGGCGGTGGGCCTTTCAGAGCTGGTGGAAAAGTGCCCCAGGGCACAGGCTCTTTCCAAACCCCTCCCTTGGTGTGGTCCTTGTCCTCCTCCATGTTCCGTAGATTATTCCTATCCAGGGAGCAGGTGAAGGAAGGGATGAAGGCAGAAGAAATAGATGCAAGGACTTCTTTCTCTTAGAAAAGTCCTGGGAAGTTGCAGTGTGACCCATCTGCTCACATGTCGTGGGCCAGGGTGGCCTTCTGCAAGGAAGGCTGGGAAATGTAGTCTTTATTCTAGGCGGCCTTGCACCCTTGAAGGGAGAATTTAGCCTTAATTGTCACAAATCTGCTTCTAGTATTGGCCCTCCACGCTGACTTGGGGAGTCAGAGACTCAGTTCCTTCTGAGTCTGACCCTAACAGCTGCGCCTGTCCAGTTTCTTCCTCAGGATGAGGGAAACCTCCTGTCTTGCTTGTCGTCTTACCCACAGGCCCTTCCTCCACATGCCTCTACCACGTCCCGTCCCCGCTTTCTCGTGCTTGAGCAGAGGAGTCATTACTGCCACTGGAGTACCTCCCTCCCCCGGTCTCTTCTCCTCACATCGCCCATTTCTAGTTGTATATGTAGCAACTCTGCTCAGTCAGGACAATAACTGGGCCTGATGGTGGCTGCACCCTACAGGCAGCCTCATCTGAGCCACTGAGGGGCATGGGATTCCCTCTGTTCCTTTCCTTGAAAGCCCAGAATGAACTGACAGAAGAGAGAAAGTGCTTTAAGGTTGGGGTGAGGAAGGATAAGGATCTGAGTTATCAAGAGATGTCTTTCAAAGTCCCTTTCCCCCTCCATGCAGCTCTGGATGACCCGTGTTTGTAAGTGCCAAGTGGTATAAGCAGCCGCAGTCACTGCCTGTAGCCTGAGGTCCCTGACTGTCTCTCCATCACCCCCGGGACAGAGGTGGGATCAGGTTAGCTCAAGATCAATTCTTGGGCAGACTAAAGTAACTCCCTCCCTGAAAACAAGACTCCTGGGTCCAAAGGACTGCCCTCGGCCAGGCCCTGGAAAGTCACAGACAGTTACTAGAGGCAGAAGACAAAGTCACCTGTGTATGACTTTGAGCTTCTTTTTTTCCCATCTAAATTAGTATTTACTGTTATGTCCTTTTACACTCACAGGGTGTTTTGGGCCACCTTGAGGCCAATGAAGTTATTATCTTATTCAAAAGAAACAAATTGGACTCCAGAAAGTACTGATGAAAAATGTAAAGGGGAATGTAAAATGATATGACTGCCTTGAAAAGTTTGATAGTGTCTTATAAAGGTAAACACATACTTAACGAATGACCCAACAGTTCCATGTTGAGGTATTTACCCACGTGATACGAAAAAACATGTCTATAAAAAACATTTTCAATCTAATGTTCCCAACAACTTTATTTATAATAGGCTCAAACTGGAAACAACCCAAACGTCCATCAACAGGTGAAAAGATGAACAATCCATATAGTGGAATAATATCCAGCAATTAGAAAAGAAGGAACTGCTGATATATTCAGTAACATGGATAAATTTCAAAAACATTATGCCAAATGGAAGCCAGACACAAAAGCATACATGCTGTATAATTCCATTTATATGAAGTTCTAGAATAGGTAAAACTTGTAACGATAGGAATCAGATTAATGTTTGTCTGGGGTTGGGGTCAAAGAGACATAGAAGAACTTTTTGGGGTGATGGAAATATTTTATGTCTTGATTGTGAGGGTTAGTGGTTAGGCAGGAGTATACGTTTGTCAAAAGTCATCAGTCTGTACACTTAGAATGAGTACATTTTATGTTATGTAAATTATATCTCACTAAAGTTGCTTTAAAAAGAAAACCGTAATGTTGGTTGGCACGGAAATCCTTCTGAGGAGGTGACGAGAGAGAGTCAGCTTTCTTTAAGTCATGGCGCATCTCCCTCTCTCCACCTCTCTGGGCAGGCTTCTTTCTCCTTCCTGTCCTCACACACTCCGGTTGGTCACCTGTTCCCCTTGATCACCTGCCTCTTTCCCATTCTTTATGAAATGCGCCTATCAATTTGAGTCTGATAGTCTGAAGGGGGTTTTATGGCCCAAATCAATATCCTTGGGTTTGAATTTATATTCAATTTATTAAAAATTTAAATTAAAAACAAACTTTTTCCTTTTAAGCCTTTAAATCCAACTTACATATTGTTTTTGTATTTATACATTTAATACTTTGAGTCTAAAAATAAATCACTTTAACTTATTCTTTAATTAATATTATCTCATAATTTTGGGAAATTAAATTTTCCTAAGCAATGAACGCTAATGACAAACCCGATTAATTATTATATTTCCAAACATTTCCAATGCCTGATGGACTTACAACTCTGACAAGTAATATCTTCATATGCAACTCCTGTAAACCTAATAAACCAAATGTGCAAATGTAGTAGTTCAAGTTCTTTCTAATTTTACAGTAGTGTTTACAAATTTGATCAAAAATATTAAACCTTTTGAATTAAAATTACACCAAAAATAAATTTAAATCAAAATTACAAGGCTAATCAGATTTCTTGATGCCAAATTCTCCTTAAGCATCAGCGACTTTCAAAACATGTAATACGAACACATTATCTGGGATAATTATAAATTTATTCCTAAATTTAACACAAAATTATAAATTCTGTGGGTTCGAATACTTCATTTCTCTATTTCTATCTTTACGTTTAAGATTGTAGTGTCATCTACCCAGCTCAGAACAGTTTAATCATGTCAGGTGGACTGAGAATTTCTAAATCAAACATCAAGATGGAGATTCAGGGTTAGATTCAAGACTCAGACTTGGGACCAGGTCGACTCCTTTCTTGTGGCTGAGCCCTGTCTGCTTTGTCACCGGGGTCCTCAAGCTCACCCCTTTCAGTGGGAATTTGTTTTATAATTCAATCTGTCTGATTGTTTGCTTCTGATTAGTTTCAGGTAAAATGTTTTTGAAGAGATTACTACATAGGACAAATTATGTCATTTTGTCTCATTATTGGAGTATTAAATTTGATTGCTTAGTTAATGTGGTGTCTGCCAGGGCTCTCCATCATATATGTAACTTTTTGCTGTGGAATTTATTAAAGGTATGTGTTCATGTTCTCATTTTTAGTCTTTTCCTGTTTGCTTCATGTCTCTTATTTAGCAAAGACAATTACAAAGCACATAATTTGGATAAGTCCTCCCTGAATTCTATAACCATACACATGGCAATGCAACCGTTTCTTCATCCAGTTCGAACTTCTCTGTTCCATCTGGCAAGAAAAGATATATTAGTGGTTTCATGGAGATTCTTCAAGGTAGGATCATAGTCTCCCCAAGGTGCACTGAAAATCTCTCCCCAATAACCACAGTGCATGTTTTGGTTAATTCCAGATCATATTGGTAGGTGACATCTTTAGTTCTCTTAGGTGGGTCTCTGCGTAAAAACAATCTGAGATCACGACATCTCTAACACGGAGGTCAGAGTATCACTTAGTAGGAATATTGGCCACCATTTTCCACTCACTTTTGTTCATGCTGGATTTTCCACAATTGAGGACCCAGCTACTGCGTCAGAAGGGAGTTTTATGTACTATACGAAATGCTATACGAAAGCTGTAGCCCAAGCAAATGACCTGCTTGCTAGTCTGCCTCATGGCCACTGCTGCAGCCCTCGGAAAGTGACTCAGTTAAGAGGTTCAGTATTATCACATGACTGCAGTGTGGGCCACAACTGCTGAGCACAGTGCCACCTTTGTCCGCTCATCCTCTTTGGTGTCATACCTTTCGGTGGTCCTCTGATTAAGGTCTCTGCCTACACTCTCTCCTCCAGTTTATAGTTGTAGCTTTCATAGCAAATCAAAGATGGCCTTACATAGACAAAAAACATCAGGGTCTTTGGAAATCTTGTGGTGCACTAGACCAGGAAAAATAATTTCAGATCCGAAGGCAGCTTGAGGTTGGCTTGTTTTTAGACTCCTTGTTTCCCAGAGCAACTTGACTGCTGGTTCAAGTGCTGTCATTATCAGGACTTACAGCTGTGTAACCTTTATGCAAATCAGCTGGTGGGCAGCTCTTTAAATCAGCTGTGAACTTTTTTGTATCTGGGGGTTGTATAAACAGAAAAAATTAAGACTACAAAGCTCTTTAGAAGATGTTTTAATGGAAATTTTCATCTCTTTAGTTATCCCAAGAGGACCCACTTTGATGTGGTTGAGAAATGTTGGAAGGTGATTCTGGGTTGAGCTCTAGCCACAGCTCAGTAGCTTCACGAACTGTCCTCTCATTTTCCACAGGTAAATGGTCACCACTGACGCCTATCAGTAGGTCACGTGGCAGATACATGGAAGCTTTCTGGTGGTACCCAGAAGTGAACTTGTGCCTAACGATCTTTTAGCATCCTATTTCCTTACAAGCGGTTAGGCAGAACTCAACAATTCTCTGCCCTTATTTTTTATTAAATACTTTTGACATTGTTGCAACACATCTTCTCCTTGTAGCAAACATATTTCATAAAACTGTTGTACAGTGCTGTCATTTATTGCCAAATTACTGTGTGTACCCAAGTTACTCTCATCTATAAGGCAGTACAGTGACACCAACATTCCCTAGGTGTGAATGTGTTTCTTATTACTAATTCACTCATGAACATGACCTGAAGTAAGAACTGTCTACAGCCATGCTACCTTGAATGTGCCCGATCTTGTCTGATCTCGGAAGCTAAGCCGGGTCGGGCCTGGTTAGTACTTGGATGGGAGACCACCTAGGAATTCTGGGTGCTATAAGCATTTAAAAAAAAAAAAAAGAATGACACATTGCAAGAATGATCTTATGACAATGGGGTTCAATGCCTTCGATAGCAAACACTATGCCAGTGAAGAACTGCTCTTTGTGAAAGAGTTTTAACTGGTCCAGCAAAGATACAGCATATTCGAGATTGATCTCTTGTGATAGATATGACTGTATCCTATGAATATCTTTAGAACGAGATTGGAAAAATTAGTCTTTCTAATGAAAGAGGATCGAGTGAAGGATTCCTAAGAAAAAAAGGAACCCCAAGTGAACTTATTTGCAGCATTGAGAACCGTGGCTGGCATATCCACTGTCCCAGGTCATCTTGGGTTTTTTAGATATTAAAATGGACTTTAGAACCAATAGGATATAGATTAAGTCCTCATTTAATGTTGATGATAGATGATGTAATTCAGTCCAAGTTCGAAGGCCTGACACCCGGGAGCACAGATGTCCAAAAGCAGACTGAATGTCTTAGCTGAGAGGCAGCAAATTTGCCCTTCTCCCACCTTTTCCTATTCAGGTCCTTGATGGTTTAGATGATGCCCACGTGCATTGGTGAGGGTGATCACCTTCTTTGCTCAAGTCTACTGATTCAAATGCTAATTTATTCTGGACACATTGTCACTCTCGGAAATCATATTTTACCAGCTATCTGGGCATCCTTTAACCCAGTCAAATGGATGCATACAATTAGCCGTCACAGTTTTTCAACACGGCCTGCAGACATCTTGCTCAGGTTTGTAATGGTGCAGCACATGAGTGAAAGAGAAAAATACTTAAGATTGATTCCTGGAGTGGTACCAGTTCAGTATCACATTAAAATGAGAACTTATACATTAGTTTTATAAGCAGAAAAAATATTATAAAGTTATTTTCATTTTGAAAAAAATGTTTGAAAGAAAACGTTAATTTTTGTAAAATATAGGAAAATGCAGGAAAAAACCCCAAAATCACTCAAATTTCATTATTCAGAGAAAAGCAGCTGACATTTTGCTGCAACCTGCAATAGGTCTTTCCATGCATATAGCGTTGGCTCTCATATTTTAGTGTGTATCAGAATTAACTAGAGTGCTTGTTAAAACAAATACTTTTAAGTCAGTTCTGGGGTGGGCCCAATAATTTGAATTTCTAACAAACTCTCAGGTCATGCTCATACTGCTGGTCGAGGGACCACACATAAAGCGCTGATATATAGTTCACACCTTTGCTGTTCCAAGTAGGGTCTCCAACCAGCAGCATTGACATCACTTGGGGACTTGTTAGTAATGCAATCTCTGGCCCCACCCCAGACTTATTGACTCAGAATCTGCAGTTTAACAAGATCCCTAAAGGATTTGTAAATCCAAATTTTTGAGAAGCACTGGTTTATATTTGAGCCTCATACTATCTAGCCTTTCCTCCCTACTTTGCTGCAGTATGAATTACACAAAATAAGATGCACTATTTTATAAGATAATTCGATGAGTTTTGATGAATTATACAGGATAGTTCTGTATCTCCCCCTCCCCCAACACGACTTTCCCATGTTGTTAAATGTTCTGCTGTTCAGTTTTTCACTAGTGTAAATAATGCTTCTGGACACAAATGTTTTTTCAGACTTCAGAATAATTTTCCAAAAGTAGAATTACTGAGGAATGGGATACTGGGCAGACAAGAACAGATGTCCACTACTCTAGAAGAAAGTGAATTAAAATTTTTTGTGTTAGGGTTTCAGGAAAAATGGCAAGAAATCACTTCAAAAAAATTCCATTGCAGAACAGTGGGATGTAATGCATCTTAAAAAACAAAAAAAGCTTATTAGTCTTACTAGCTTTGTGTATCACTTATCGACTAATACCATTTTTGGATCCCTTACTTTCCCAATAACCATTCTTTTGTAATTTCTAATCTATGTGATATCTATTTATCTAAGCGATGTTTCATATGTGTAGGAAATAACTACATTCTATAAAAGTTCTAAATGTGCATAACCACCAAGGTTATTAGTACTAGGATTTTTATCTCCTAGAATATCAGCGGCTTAAAAAATGAATAGTCAAGGAATGTATTCACGTGGAGTCTTTTTAGTTAGCAAGTACTTTAGCGTTCAGGAGCAAACTTCTACTTTCAAAAGGGAAACATTTCTGATATTTTCCTTTCCAAAGAGTTTACATCTTTTTTCCCATTATTTATTTTGTACAAATACATATTTACCAGACAGGGATTTCATCTTTGATTTGCTTTCTTTACTCAGCAATGTTGTATATTTTCAAGTCAATAAATAACATACATGATCATTCTTAATGAGTAACTGGTATTCCTCATTGTACTATAATTTAAACCAATTGTTTTACTAAATGTCTCCTATTGCTGAACATTTAAGTTTACTATCAATTTTATTGTTACACTTAAGTAATAAGCACTTTTGTATGTGGCTTTTTTGAGATAATTGTAGATTTACATGTAGTCGTGAGAAACAATACAGAGATCTGCTATATGTTTTGCCCACTTTCCCCTAATGGTGGCATTTTTCCAAGTTATATCATAACCAGGGTATTGATATCTCCTGTGTTACTTGAACTTGCATTTGTGTGTTTACATAGTTTTTTGCACATGTTCAACCAATTCTTCTTTTGAACTGAATTTAAGTGAGACTTGCTACGACAAAAAGCTTGGTCTTTTCTGTCCAGATTCTGATGAAAGGACTCGTTTTTTCATATTTTTGTCAACAGTCCCCTTGGGGATGTTTAGGATATCCCTCTGTAACTCAAGATCACTTTTCTTTTAGTACCTTTTAAAATCATTTTATTTTTGACATTTAAACATTTAGTCTACTTGAACTTACTTAAGTGTAAGGTATGAGGAGGGGATGGATTTATCTAACTTTTTTTTTCCCTAAGTGATTAGCGAGTTGCCCTGATATAATTGACTGATATCAAGCAGTTGATTATGTTATCAAAATATCTGTTAAAATAGTGAATCATTAAAAAAAGCCCTCATGCATATTTAAAACTACTGATGTGGGGCCAAGGCCATCTGAGAGCGGAGAAGAACTTAGTACTCGTGTATGAAATCCATGAACAAACCTGGTTGGCCCTGCTTAGGTCCTGGTGCCTATCCCTTAGAACTGTCACTACGGCCAGGTGCTGTCAGGCACATCAGAATATGATCAGAGTAGTTTTCAAACAGAAGCGAAAAAAAAGGGTCTAAATTCTTATATAGAAAAAAAAGGAAGTGAAGAGGGATAGATTTTAAAGTTTCAAAAGGGTATATAGTGCAGGAGGAATAAAGGACAAAGAATGGGTTGCAATGTTTAGAACATTTTATTAAAGTACAAAATTGCTGGAATTTAGCTAAATAGAAAAACATATTAAATATTTACAAAAACATTGATAACACTATTCAAATCACAGACGTGTAAAATGCAGAAAGGTCTTTAAAAAGTTTACAAGTTGAAAATTATGGAGATTTCTCAAAATGGATATAAAAGCTCATTGCTGAGTATGGTATCAATAAAATATTTAAGGTCTTTGAATGAATGCTGTCCCCACTCTTCTGCAATCTAGTGCTCCCCAGAAATTTGTTCTTTGGGAAATTCAGACTCAGAGGCAGCCAGAGGGGACAGTCAAGAGTTGAGACAGCACTGGTTTATATAACTTATGGTCTAATTTTCTTCATCCTCTTGACTGTGTTGAGGTTCTACAGACACAGCCAAGGTGTTTTTCTTTAGCCTCTGCTGACATTCTAAAAGAGTATGAAGAATATGAGCAATATCTCATTGTTTGAACAAAAATTCAGCACATAAAAGGCTGAGTGGGGAGTATTTGTACTAGAACTATAAAATTCTATCTGATGGAAAATTACCTATATAACTAAGATAAAACAGAATTAATCATGCTCTATCTCATATTTATGAAGGTCGGAAAGGAGGCACAGTAGACATTTTTATATCAAAGTGCTCCAATTTTAGCTTAATGTATGGTCAATAAACAAACTACATTATGCTGGAATGACCACATAACTATCTCTGGAGTCCAGAAGAAGTTAAAATCAGATTTTAAAGACAAAAGGAAACAGAATGAAAATACAGACAAAGCAGAGAAAAAAACAATGCCCATGAGATGTATCACCATTTAGACTGTATCATAAAAAGATAAGGGACGCTGGGCTCTATATACTTCACTTTGGTGATTTTAGATCAAAACTACTTTCCCCAAACTAAATTTAAAGGGGAGGAAATTAAGAGATTCAAACCAGTCTTGGGCTCAATAAGACCACTAAAAATAGTCACCTCACATTTTAAAACAGATCATCTTCATCTGATTCTTCAAGGTACTTTATCGGCTTCTTTGCCCGCCCAGATTTTACACGAGGAGCCACAGCTGAGTCTAAGTCCAGGTGGAAGTCATCACTCTCCCCCTTGGATTTCTGAAAGAGAAAAGCCCAAGTAATTTTGCACAATGTCAACCTGACAGTAGAATCACAATGTAAAAAATATAGCAACAGACTACAATTCACGTTTTCCACATTCTAATAAATATTAAGAAATAAATCTAAGGCAACTCCCTCATTGACTAAGTGGCATAGGTAACCGTTACAACTAAACTAAATATAGGTAAAGCTAATGGATTATGGGGTTTAAATTTATTTTCTTAAAAATGTGCTAAATTATTAAGAGGAAAGCTTGGTTATATGTTTTAAAACATCAGTAGCAAAAGGACTGATTAGGATAAACACTCACCTTGCTTGTGACTGCTTTAGAAATCATTTTCTCAAAATTAGAGTCGGAATCATCAGAAGTGGATGGCTTTCTTTTGCGGCGAGTCTTGGTTTTTGGGGGATCAGGCTTTTGAGGGGCATCAGAATTCACGCCTGGATCCTTTTTGGTTCTTTTTGGTGCAGCCCTTTTTTTGGCACCTGTAGTCGAGGTGGAAGCCTGACCTGCAAGTCACCACAGGCATTCATCATGACGCTCTAAATGAATTGTTCTCAGTGTGAACTTTAACAACCTGTTGACTGCTTATATTTAATACAGGAAAAGACAATCTAATGGAACTGAAAATACATTAGAGAATCAAAGAATTCTTAAGCATCCAATTTTTTTTATAAGTATGTTATACCTTAATCATTAGCAACTTTTTTTAGGATTAATTTACAAATCCTATCCCCATCATAGAAATGAGCTAGATAATGCCTGGCATTTTGAGAAATGTATTGATTTTAAACCTTTTGACTACAAATTTTGATTATAAAAATTTAAAGATTTGTTTTCATTTGGAAAAGATGTAATTTCAATATCAACAGTAATTTTGAGGAATAAAAAATTGAAATTGACTTGCGGTAGTCAGTTATTTAATCCCAATATTAACTCATTTCAAAGATTTGGCTTACTTTTTGCTGCCGTCTTCTTCACCGTCACGTTCTTTTTAGAAACAGGGTTTACAATTTCTGTTTCGGCTGGGAAATCAGCAGCAGGAGAACTTGGAGAAAGTGGAACATCATCCTTGGCATCATCAGCATCAAAGTCCGTTACTTCAAATGAAAAGGAAAATAGTACATTTAAGCAACACATGAAATTCCATTTGCTGCTTTCTCCTGCCTATGAATTCCTATTTAAACACCAAGCCTGACTCTTTGGAAATATTTAAAACACTTTTATAACTTTGTTCTAATTTCTGGATTCTCCATTAGCAAAAACAGCCTTTTTTTTTTGGTCTCTCTAGCACCTAGCATAGTACCTGGGACAATCACATGATTACTTTTAGTATATTAAGTGTAGAATCTATTTATGTGCAAAACTAAACCTAATGAACAACATCAATGTAATGCTCATGAGAACTCTCATTTGTTTTCAAATGTAGTCTGGATTTGAACTCAGTTGGACCTGAGCACCCCAGTAAAGCAGATGATTCACAATTTTTACATAAATACATACCTGACGTGGTGCTCTTCTGTGGCTTCAGTTCTTTGTTAGTACGTCTAGAATAAAAATTAACACATCCTGACAACCAATTCTAAATGTGACAAATAATAAAGAATACATCAGCTATTAAAAATAATAATGATAAAATCCGTATCAGAGAAGATACTTACTTCGGGGAAGTTCTGGTCTTAACTGGACTAGCATCAGATGGCACAAAATCTTCATCTTGAGTTTCTTGATCAAAATCTGAGAAATCTTCATCTGAATCTAAATCCACTGTGAATTTGGTTTTTGCTATTAAAAACATATATATACAAAGAGTCAGAGAGTAATAGGCGAAATATTTAATCCACAGATTGATGTCACATTTCATGAAGACTTAAATTTCATTTTGATCTCCTACAAGATGCTTTAGAATTTTTTAAGATGCTTTAGTTTTTTAAAAATTTAATATTTAAAAATTTATATAATTTTAAATTTAAAATAAAAAAAATTACTGCCCCAAGAGATAATTTCTGGGATCAAGTGCCCTGAAATATATTGGCCATTCAAATCTCTCAGAATATCTACATGTTCTCCAGTTTTTCTTACTTGCTGCTCTCCGTGGCTCTATTTCTCGTGGAGGGACATCAAAATCACTTTCGTTACTGCTCGCATCTGATTCTGAATCAGACCAGGGGTTTCTCTTCTTTCCTTTTTTGACCGGTTTAAATGGCAATGTAGTTTGTTTCTTCGTCTTGGTACCTAGAGGGGAGAAAGGAATTAACCACCTTTACATATTCTTAGACGCGCGTTTCTTCATCAATCATTCACTCATCCTTCGAATATTCATTAAGCTCTGTGCAATGGTAAACAGAAACAGATGTGGTTCCTCCTCTGTGTAGCTTTTAGCTTGGTCATCTATTCCCATAAACAAATGCCAAGTGTTTATGCAGGGTACGTAGTATGTATACATACATGAGGCTTCTCCAAGAAAGAGATGCTTGAGCTGAGATCCAAAGGTTAAATAAAAATTAACTAGTTGCAGGGAGGTGGGTGATGACACATTTCAGTTCAGGACACAGCATGTGAGAAAACAATGCATGCAGACAACTGGAAAAAATCCCATTATGGCTGGAGAGTAGAAGTTAGTGGGGAGAATGGTTGGTCTTGTTAAGGATTTTGTTTTAAACAGGGAACCAATATGATCAGATTTACCTCTTAAAAAGTTCTCTCAGGCTGAAGAGTGGAGATCAGAAAGGGGGAAGAATAGAAGCAAGGAGCTCAACAGAAGGTTAATGCTGAAGTCAAGGCAAAGGAGACAATTCAACGGGAAAAGAATGGCTGGGACCAAAACTTGAGGGACGTTTAATGGCAGTTTGAAGTTGCTAAATCTTGTTAATTCTTTCCCCAAAATGTCTCATATACCCATTCAGAGATCTTTATTTCCCTCATTTTGGCCCACAAGGATTACAAGGCAGTCTCTGTATTGTTCTGATATAGTCCTTTCTTCATATTTTTATCAGTATACCTATCGATTTCTTATTCTCTAGTTGACTCTCATCTATCTTCCAACAAACCAGTTTCCTAGCTCTGCATAATCTGGTTTACCTATGTTCTTATTATTTTCCAATATAAAAACCCCCACTCTGTTAAGGGAGCCTTCTCATTGTCCGATGCATATTATGTGCTCATATTTCTTCTTCCAATCTAGAATGCTTAGATCTTACCTAATCTTCACGACGCTAACCCAAGTTTTACTTTTTTCACAAAGCCTCTATAATCTCACCTTTCTCTAATCTTTACAGTGGCTAGTATATGCTGCTCTAACTTTCTTTCTTGATAAACCTCTTGAGGGCAAATGCCACGCATTCCCACTTCTTTGCCATCACAATATTTGAGATAGTGATGGGAACATGAATGCTCAACATACGTACCTGATTTATTGGTTTTACATGCTAAATGACTGCTAGTTGGGTTTCAAGTTAAATGTGTGCTGCATTTTAGGCCCTATATAATTTTGCACAGTATGGCACACACAGCATACCTTTATTCCTTCTTTTTAACACTGTGGTGTTTCTATCTGTTTTCTTCATTTTTGTATTTCCCACAGGAGCAAACATTAACTAGCAAAGTAGATACTCAAGGATAGACTCAGATCAATCAATGGAATAGGGTTGAGAATCCATAAATAAACCTTAATATTTATGGTCAATTGATTTTGACAAGGGCAAAGATAGGTTAGCGGGGAAAGAAGTTTTTTCAATAATATGGTACTGGGATAACTGAATATCTACGTGCGAAAGAATGAAGTTGGACTTTTTCCTTATGCTGTATACAGAAATTAATTCAAAATGTATTAGAGATCTAAATATTAAGAGCTGAAACTAAAACTCTGAAGAAAACATAAATCTTCATTATCTTGAATTTGGCAAAAGAGTAAATATGATACCAAAAGCAGGAGCAACAAAAGAATAAAAAATAAATTAGACTCATCAAAATTAAAAACTTGAACTTCAAAGGACACTATCAAGAAAATGAAAAGACAATCCACAGAATGGCAGAAAATATCTCAGAATCATATATCTGATAAGGGACTGGCATCTAGAATATATAAAGAACTCTTAGAACTAACTTAACAATAAAAAGACAAGTAAACCAGTTAGAAAACGGGTAAAGGATCTGAATAGACATTTCTCCAAAGAAATATAAATGGTCAATAAGCACATGAAAAGATGCTCATCATTAGCCAACAGAGAAATGCAAACCCAAACCACAATGAGATACTACTTCACACTCACTAGAATGGCTAGAATGAAAAAGAAAGTGTTGGCAAGGATGTGGAGAAATTGGAACTCTCATGTATTGCTGGTGGGAATGTAAAATGGTGCAGCTGCTTCAGAAAACAGTGTGGCAGTTCCTCAAAAGGTCAGCCATAGAAAAATCATGACCCAGTAATTCTACTCCTAAGAATCTACTCACGAGAAATTAAAACAAGTCCACGTAAAAACTTGTACATAAATGTTTATAGCAGCATTATTCACAATAGCCAAAAAGTAGAAACAACCCAAATACCAACTGATGAACAATTTAATTTTGATAAAGTCTAATAAAATGTTTATCTCTACCGTGAACTATTATTTGGCAATAAAAAAGAATGTAGTATTGATACATATTACTAACATGGGTCACCCTGGAAAACATTATGGTAAGTGAAAAAAACCAGCAACAGAAGACCACATATTATAGCTCTCCTTCATGTTACTCAATAATAACTTATGGAACATTTAATGTGAAATGTACTAGGTAACAAACATAATTTTATCTCAACTCTATACCATTTTCTTTAAAATGTTTTAATACCTGGTTCTTTTTTCAGTTTCTTCTCTAATCTTTGTTTTAGGCTCTCTGGTTCCATACCATTCTCTTGAGGAGTTCCTTCAGAATTTTCATTCTAAAATATAGCAAGATGAAAATGGTGATGTTCTGCCAACTTACTGTTTGGTATACTATAATGTCAAATATACAAATATATATCTGGTTGAAAAGTGATTTTTTTTTTTCTTTGGGTTCTGGTTAAGAGCTCTGAATAAAGGTATAGGTATGACTTTTTCAAGCTATAAACATTAAAAAAATCAGGCTCTTAAGAAAGGAATGTTATGATATAGGATAAATTCCAAACTATGGAATTAGAAAATTTATAGTAGAATTTGTTCAATTTTATATGGAAATATGCTTAAAGTGTTTTATGTATAATGTTTTCAAGAGTATTACCTTAATTTTCCTTTTAATTTTCTTTTCTGCCTCTGCTTTCATCTCTATGGTAACTCGGGGAATGACTCTTTTTCCACTTGGTGAAGGCAAAACTTCAGCCATTTGTGTTTTTTTCCCTTTTCCTTTCCCCCCTTTCCCAGGAAGTCCTACTTGTTCATCTTGTTTTTCCTTGGCTTCAACAGTCTACACAAGGAATAGAAGAAAGCGAGTTTATAAGCTAACAAAGACATTACATCTTAGCTACTTTGTAGGGATAGAATAGAAGGCAAAAGTTGAATAGATTTCAATGTTACATCATAAGATAAATTTGTGATAACCTGTTCTATAACTTAGTATACCACTACAATAGTGAAGATATAATTAAGACACACTTTAAAAAGTTCAGAGACAGAAGACTAGGTTCTAATCTTGATTCTACCACTTAACCTTTCTGAAAATAAAAAGGGGAAACTGGGTTAGGAACAAAATACATATGTATATATATACATATTTATAAACTCAAATTAAGAAATGTGATTTCAGCAATGTATAGTTATCTAATCAACTGATTGCAAGCTGGACATTATACCAAAGTGTAATAATAAAAATTTGTGTTAATCTTTTTAATTTCTGAAATGCTTTTTCCTATGTTAAAATAATGTTGGAAAACCGTATTAGTGAGATTTAAGTAACAGGATCTTCTTAAACTACTGATCGGCTAATGCTGAAGGTAAATTGTCTTTGTCCTTTTAGGTTGACTTGGGGGACTGGGCTGGTCTTCCATATTTTAATTCTCTTTATCTTCTTAGTCCCAACAGGTCAAAAATCAACTCCTGCCCTTTCCTTTCTTTCAAAAAATTTCTAGGTTGTATGTTTCCTGGCATCCTTTAGTCTATTCTAGCTAGTTTTTAACAATCTATTCTTTTATGTGTTATCTTGGAATGTTTCCTTATGCTTTCTATATTCTTTCTATTGCCAATTGTGAAATTTCTTGACAAAGAGGTATATTGCTAGAATATATTATTTCTAACATGGGCATTATAAACTACACACCTCCAGCTCTTCAATAAAAGCAGCCAAGTCTTCTTTCCACAAATCTGATGGACTCTTTTTCTTTAATGTTTCTAGCTCTTGTTCCTTCATAAGATAGTCAGAAAATTAAGAGTTAATATATGTGCAAAAACAGCATTTTCGAGAAGCACACAATTAAGTTTTTACTTTCACCATTAGAAGATAACGAAGCAACATGTACCACCCACCATCAATAACTCACTTTTTCCTTTCTTAATTTGCATAGTTCATCTTTCTTTTCCTTGGTAAGATACCAAAGAGGCATATCAAGAAGGTAGTTGAAGGTTGGTCCAGTTACAGAGTCACTCTTTTCAGTTTCCTTTTCATTATCGCTCTCTTCGTTTTCTTCTTCATCTGGAACCTAAAGGAGGGATTAAAATGTAGCTTTAATAAGAAATGCGAAACATACATCAGATTATATAGTCATTATATAAATAATTAGATTATATAGTCTTTAAAAACAGAAAAATGCTAATCAAGAAATTACCTTTTGCTGGGCTTCTTTCCAAGCTTTCACAGGATCCGAATCATATCCTCTCTGAATCAAAACTTTAATCAATTCTTTCTTAGGCTTATTTTCTATTTAAAAAACATAAACAGAGATAATGGTTTTGAGCAATATTTTTGGAAAGTGATAAGGTTTTATGTAAATTGAAAAGATTAAAATTGGAAATTAAACTATTTGTCTTACATAAATTTATACATACTGGTATATATAGCTGACACTTGAACAACTCAGTGGGTTGGGGCGCTGACTACCTGTGCAGTCGAAAATCCCCATATAACCCGACTCCCCCAAAACTTAACTACTCATAGCCTACTACTGACTGGAAGCCTTACTAGTAACAGTCGGTTAACACATATTTTATTATGTTATAGGTACTATATACTGTATTCTTATAATAAAGTTAAAGAAAAAAAATTAAGATCATAAAGTTTGTCTGCTGTGAGGTTTTTCAAATTGTCTCAAATCTCAAAAATATTTTCCAATATACTTATTGAAAAAAAAATCTGTGTACAAGCAGACCTGCACAGTTCAAACCGGTATTGCTCAAGGGTAAACTGCAGTTAAGGATTCTCCTTAAACCATTGGGAAATGTAAATTACCACAAGGGGGCAGTCAACTCATGGGGCTGTGATCTAACTATAACCCTCAAAAGAACAAAAGACAATTAAAACCTTAATTTCTGGTAAGTCTCCACCTCGGTTGTTCTCCCTAGTTTTTTTATTTCAGCATTTCACTGGGCAAGTGTTCAGTGCCACTACCCACACATTGTTTTTCTCCATGTTGCATTCATCCCCTTTTTCTACAATGACTTTCTTTCAATGTTCACAGTAGTCAATACAACCTTTACTTTTCGTTTTTCTTTGAATCATGTCCAATATTACTCATTTTAGTCTTGCCTTAAGCAATAATATCTATAAAAATAAGGAGCTGACATGCTGGTGTTATTTTACATGAAACTGAACATGTAACTATTAAGTTAAACATCTTTGTGTGCCACCAGAAAATCATCCTGTGATTATCAGGAATTTATGCTATCAAATTTTGGTACATGCTTCTATAATCTAGTAGCATGAATTAGTTACCCAGCTTTCCTCATTAGCCCTGGCCAGAAATGAGCTATTTCTTTTAACCTTCCTTATACTCCAAGCTTTAGTCAAAATTGTTTTCTTCCTGGTCACTTAAATCCTGACTCAGTTGCTTCTAGAATGTCTCAAAAGAAAAAAATTCCCTAAGACATGACTCTTTCAGGCTTAAGTACACAATTTACTTATAATAGAAACCATTTATAATCTTACTCCCAGCCTTTTTCTATCAGATTTATTATTTCTTCTCTTGATCAGTTTATATAGGAACCTCTTCTAACTCTCAATTCTGTCTAAATGTCAACTAAGTCTTGTTTCCTCAAGATGCTCAATCTAGGAAAAACTATGTCTTTCAAACTATAAATGTCCAATTAAGCATTTCAAAGAAATGTTCATTTAAGTAGCCGGTTGAACTAAATGGATTTTTCCCTCCCTCCTTCCCCAACATTATCTCACCAAAAACGTTTAAAGGAAGTTTGGCATGATTACAGTTTTAGTACAGGCAGTTATTATTCCAAAAACATACCAATGATTATTTTGCCATCTATTTTCTCTAAGATGAAGCGAGCCTGATTGTTCAGTTTAGCAGATTCAGCGCCAAGCATTCCTAGAAGCCATTCTTTTCTTAATCCATAATATTTAAGCCTGAGTTCAAAGAAGTCTCTTAGAATATCCAACGCTGTGTCATATTTCTTTAAACAGCCTACGTGGTCAAAAAGCACCTGTTTTCATGTTTTTGTAAAACAAGAAAAACAAAATTAGGGCCCAGAATAGATAATTTGGCTAAACTTCAACGATTTTAGAGAAATTAGTCTTTTAAAATATGAAAGTAGCTTATGATTTCCTTTTAAAATTGATATTAATCTTAACATAAATTGAAACATACGTTATTTCTCATAAAATAAGACCTACCATAGAGTTGCATGTGAGACTAGTTTGGAGTTTGAAGACTTTGTGTAGTCCCACTCTCTCGGCCTCTGCCAGTTTTTCTTCAGTCATTTTCACAACAAACTTCACAGTGGTATCTGTATGGTATTCCCTATAATCTGTTATAAGAGGAGGTGTCTTCTCTGTGCCGTTCAACATGGGTTCCAGAACCTGTTCTTTATATGTCTAAAGAAATAAATAATCCTTTTGTAAGTTTCTAAAACCAGACTAATCCTGAATATTTAACAAGCGTTAGTACAAAAAGTGTTTCCCCTGATCACAAAAATCAAAAAAGAAATCCACGCTTATTTACCTGGGTCCATGTTCTGATGGGAAGCTCTGAGATTTCAATGGTTGTGGAATTAAGAATAGCCACTTCACCACTAATCACATACTGATTTGGAGCCAGCTCTTCAATAGTACCCTTGAAGTTCTTGTAACTGGGAAGCTAAATTGGTATTTTAAAAAATATATTTTCTAAATGTGAAATCACAACAGCATTAAACAATAAATTTAACTAACATTTAAGTATGAAATAAATTGGATATTTGTGTTCCCTTTAACCATATAGTCCACTAAATTGAAACCAGAGGAAAACTAAGGTTCTTCATATACACAAAATAGTTACCATTGGCAAAGGTTCTTCTCCATCCATCAAAAGCCTGATATTATTCACGACTTCACGAATATCAAAGTTGGGAATTTTGCAGGACCACCCAGTACCGATTCCTTCAGCACCATTTATCAGCACCATGGGTATAATAGGAATGTACCACTCAGGCTCCACACGCTGGTTGTCATCATATAAGAACTTTAATGTGTGATCATCTTGTGGTGGAAATAACAACCGAGCCAAAGGGCTAAAGAAAATAATCAAAGAATGTTATAAAATACTGGCTTTGATATTTAACTTTCATGAAAAGGACATGTGTTATCTCATATCTATACATGAAGATTACCTTGGCTTTACTTGCTGATTCATATTCACTTAACAATATTTATTAAGCACTTTCTATGTGTCAGGCACTGCAGACATAAAGTCTCAGCCTCCAAGGGGCTCACATTCTAACACAAGAAGCAAGACAATGAACATACATTTTGTCAGGTGGTGGAAGAAATGCTAAGAAAAATAATGCAGGTAAGAGTGATTGAAGAGGTGCTAAGAAATGGTAGGTCCTTTCTGATAGGATAACATCTGAGCAGAAAAGAAACTGAGAGAATGAACCATGAGTTATATGGAGAAAGAGTATTGCAAGCAGAAGGACCAGTAAGTAAAAGGCCCTGAAGAGGGAGTTGCTTGGCATGCACAGACAGAGGCCAGATGTGTTTGGAGCTGTGATAATATGAGATAGAATCAAAAGATATGGGGGGTGGGAGCACAGATCATAGAGGGTCTGGTTAGCTAAAACAGGGCGTTAGACTTTAAATGGAGTAGTTGAAAGGTTCTGAACCAGTGACCTATTTAAAAAAAACTTGGCTGCCATAAAAAAGAATGGTAGACTATATTATAATTGTTTGGATGAACGGGGTGGCTTAGTATTTTTCCAGAGCAGAGCCCATAGGATTTGCTGATGAATTGGACACAAGCATGGAGAAAAGGAGTCAAGGGTGACTTTAAGGTTTTTAGCCTGAGAATTAGAAGTATGGCATTCCATTTACTGAGACAGAAAGACTAAGGATTTTGCTTTACTTTCTGTTCATTGCAAAGAGTAGCGTAATCAAGCTTTAGTGAGCTAGTTTTTTTTTTTTTTTAAATAATAGTCTATCTGCAAAAATACTTTCTGATTAACTGCATTTTTATATATTTTTTGGTCAACAAAATCTCACATTATTTCCAAACTGGAAGTGGCAATCACTAGAAATCTAAAGCATACCCACCTGAGCATTGTGAAGATGTATCGAGGACTAGCAGAATCCTTGCCACCATGCAGCCTGGTACCAAACTGACCAATGGGCTGCAAGAGGTTCAGATTATTGCTACCCACAAAATTCTGAGCCAAATTGATAATGGTCATCATTAGTGACATCTGGAGAAGGAAAAGATTCGTTAACCTGATCTATAGGCCTTTAATAATACATATCCATTATTATGACTAAGCCTGACTGTAATCCTGTAAGGTTTTATGACTATAGATGTTTATTGATGTTTCCCAGATAAATACATGGCAGATTTAGTAGCTTAACCTCAGACTTCTGGCTCCACATTCAGGGTTCTTGCTTTCCAATAATTTCAATCAAATCCTTGAAGGCAGAGCTCCTCTCTTCACCCACAGCAGAGTAAAATATTTCCTACTTTGAGTTACAACACTTTTCTCATTTCTACTCTAACACATATAACTTTATTCTACAGTGTGTGTATATGTCTTACTCTCTTGGTTAAACTGTGATTATGTCTTGAAGAGAAGAAACATATTTATCTTTGTATACATGGTACATGGTAAGCATCTGAAAATGTTATGTGAACATTTACTGAGTACTCAGTATACTTTAATTTGAAAGCAACAAGCAAGATAATCATTACATTTCAAGTTCTAGAACTTTATAGGCAATCTAGTTCTTTATAACATAATAAATGCAAAAAAGCAATATAATCACAAAATAAAAAAGGAATGTTTGTGTGAAGTCGAATAATTCAGACATATATAAAAAATTGGAAAGTTGCCCTTTTCAATTCCCAGGGATAAAAAATTAAAAAGATGCCCTTTCCAATTGCCAGAGACAACCAAAATCAGTAATTTGGAGCATAGCCTTCTAGACATTTTAAGAATTGTTTTGCCTCTTTTTTTCCCCACTTGACGATAGAACATAAACATTCTTCAATGTTAGTACATAGATTTATTTCAGCTATATTACTAATTCCATAGATGTGTCACAATTTATAACAATTTTCCAATCAATGGACATTTTTGATGTTTAAATTTTAGCATCACAAAATTATAATAATAGGTGTCACAATTTATAACAATTTTCCAATCAATAGACATTTTTGATGTTTTAATTTTAGCATCACAAAATTATAATAAACATCACTAAATAACTTTGAACATAGATCCTTGCAGACTTATGAGTATCCTTATAGAAATATTAATTTTAGAAATAGATTTGTTAGGTCAAAGTAAAGTATAAGCACATTTCTAGTCTGATAGATTTCACCAAATTATTCTCTACTACGGATGTGCCAGCTTATAGTCTCACCAAGTGTTTGGACAATGATTTTGCAGGTGTTTCTGCTATAATGCTTTCTAGAAACATTAAAGATTGTGTGTTTACCTCACCATGATGATAAGAGGACATCTCAGCCACTGACCCAGCTAACTGGGCTACCTTCACCTCTCGCTTGTCATTCCGTTTGAAACACGTAAACAAAACCTTTCTCTGACCTGGTTTCAAACCTTCAATATGAAAGAAGTGCAAATATTAGTATCCTTAACTTAACCATTTCTGGGCATTGATTTCTGTTATAATAAAAACAGATTAACAAATTGGAACTCACCATCCACCATAGACGGGATAGATCTCTCGTTATCAGAATTTGAGAACAGGATTAGTTCCTTGTTTATGAAGTCATTGTAGGTCAGATATGTGGTTGTTTGCCCATACAAGTAATCCTGAGGGACCAATGAGAGTATTACATGATCTAGTTTAAAATAATAAAACAAAGAAACTTTTCAGCAGTATTTTCTACAATTCATAAGTCCCTCAAAAATATAGAATTATATGGCAGTATTTTATATGTTTTAAAGATAAAGCAGGTAGAAGAGAGTAAAGGGGGTCAAATACATGATGACAAAAAGAGACTTAACTTTGGGTGGTGAACACAATGCAATATACAGATGACATATTACAGAATTGCACACTTGAAACCTATATAGTCTTCTTAACTAATGTCACCCCAATAAATTTGATAAAAAGATAAAGCAAATTCAATTGCTGTACAATTAGAAAAAAGTGCATTGTCTTTGTAATTTCTTTCAGGCCCAATACATTCATGCAGTGATTAAATAAGAATATTTATATAGTTATCGATTATTACACTTTTTATTGACATAACTACATAAATTTGCTATATCATTCCTGAAAGATCAGTAAATAGTACATTTTGTGGGATATATTTAAAATTTTTACCTCAGGAAGGCCAAGTAACTTTCGTTGTCTTCTATCCTCCATGAAATGAGTTAACCATTCCTTTCGATCGTCTATCTGTTTTTTGCTAAAGGCCTGCAAATTAGAAGATGCAAAAGTCACTGGTACTAGGTTCCAAAATATCTCTTGCAGTGATTTATAAAATTAGAATGTATGTATGAAATACAACACATCTTTACCAGGCTGATTGCAGCATCATCTTCAGGACCAGAATATTTGAACTGGATACGATGTCTTTTCATATCTGCAAAGTATTCTTTAGCTTCTTTTGATGTGCTGGTGCCCAAACCTATGCAACCAAGAATACCAAGTTACTGCATATAATCTTGTATAACAGTACATAATGAAATGAGAAACTTTATATGGGTTTTATTACAAACCTTTGTAATACTTGACTTTCCATTTTTTATGATTTGGTGTAGAACTCTTCCATTCTTCAAATTCAGGCAGACTATAGAATGCCATTTCTTGCTTGTTTTTAGATACCTGTGGTAAAGATCATATTGTTGTGGCTTTGTACACTGCTGGGTCCTCTGCTTACCACCATATATCACCATACATACATGGGGTTATGTGTATATCAAGGGTTGAGAAGTGGGCCTTAAAATATCCATTGATATTAGAAATTAATATACCTTTACAATGGGAGTGATAAATTCCTCCAGAAAACGATGTCGCAGAAGAGAGGGCCAGTTGTGATGGATAAAATTAATCAGCAAGCCTTTGATATGGGAACCGTCTTGGTCCTGGAAATATTTAGAAAGCCAAACACAAGAGAATTATTAGAAATGAAAGAATCATGATTGACATACTGGCAATTTCTCGAAATTTTTTTCATGGGGATCAAAAAAAAAAGAAGCTATTCAAATATTCAAAGACTATTCAAATCCAGATTCTTAACCTGTATATATATGTAATGTACATATGAAATAAGCATAACATCTGATTAGATGTTGATTAGAGAGAATGACTAAAGCTTCAAGTAATTTCCTTTCATGCCACAAAAGCAATGCAACAAAAAGACATGTTTAATTTATTTTAACATTCTAAAATGTCTGAAAAGCAAATCTGACCTGATCTGTCATAATCATTATCTTCCCATAACGAAGAGTCTTCAATGAATCTTCATCTTCATAGTTTTTCTTGTATTGAAGACCCACAATCTTGATGATATTGTTAATTTCGGCATTTTCCATTATCTGAAATGGACATATACCAGGAAAAGTAATGTTTTGTTTAGAAATTTGAAAAGAACAAAGAAATACAATGGTATATGTTGCTGGAATTTTCTTGAGCTCCAGTAATTTGCGTTACTTTTAGTCTATATTTTAGTAAGTCAGAAAGATCTGTTAAGACACTGTAATATACCCAAGTCCTTAAAATAACAAGCTATCTAAAATATATTTCAAAAATGCCCAATGAGGGAATGAAACACAAGCATAAAGTCCTGCATTATGAAACTAAATATAGATTCTAAAGATAGTTTCATATTCTACCTGTTTATGAGAAGCTTCTCGAACATTGAGTATTTTTCCTCTAAGAGGGAAAACCCCATATCTATCTCTCCCAACCACACCAAGGCCTGAAACAGCCAAAGTTTTAGCTGAGTCTCCCTCGGTCAGGATAAGTGTACACTCAGTGGAGTTTCGGCCCCCTAAAATAAAAACACACAAATTAATATTGACACATTTAGTTCAACCTCAAATATTAACTCAGACATGCTGTTACTAGCCAAATAATTTACAATTCATAACAAGTTGGCTTAGGAGTAAAATAGAACTAACAGATATATATTTTAGCTAAAGTTCACAGTAAATTAAAAAATAAAATCTTAGTTTCTTAGGCTAATTTCTCATATGTATACTACTCCTGAATATTCATTTAAGCCTCTGGAGCTTCCTCAAGTTTACTACACTTAGCCCATACTCTTTGCCTTACTGTATCTTTATATGACTTTTCACTCTTTATCAAACCTAGCATAAAAACACTCGGGTTTAACCATTTCTTTGGGGCTTTGTTTCCTTTATTTTCTCCTGTGTTACGTAAAACTTATATTAAAAACGTGTATGCTTCTCTTTTGTTAATTTGTCTTTGTCAGTTTAATTTTCAGGGACCTAAGAAGGTTGAGGAAAACCTTTTCCTCTCCTATAGAGCGACATGTAAATATTTTTGTTTTATACCCCAAAATAATCATCTCTACATTATAACAGCCCAAAACCTGGGAATGACCTAAATGTTCAATAACAGGGAACTCAATAGTTTTTAACACAGTAAAGATATTTTCTTGATATTAACTGTCAAAGAAAAAATATCCATGGTATGCTGTTAATGAATAAAACAAATAACTGAACTACAAGATTTAAAGTTTGGAAACATTAAATGTGTACCTGCATCATTGGCATCATCAAGTTTGGGAATACCCTTGATTCTGTTATGTTTCACAGCGGAACACTTCTTGTTTAACTGGATTTGAGCCTTAAATTTCACCCAGTTTAGTATGCTTTCTACAATACCACAGCCAATTGCCTGAAAATGAGACGATTCATGTTAGGAAGAAGAGTTCTGTCAGAAATTTAGAATACAAATGAGCTCCCATAAAAATAGTTCAAAGATTGAAAAGAGGCAGAAAAATAATTTCTGGAGAGAGGGTGGCACATCTTCTTATCTCAGGTGATTGCTACTGAGGAGGCTGGTTCCTTTGGGTTCAATAAATATTTACTACATACTTATATTGTGCCAGATGCTGAGCTACATGTTGGATACTAGTGGCTAAAACAAATTAGACATGGTCCTTGTCCTCATGAAGTTCAATATACAACAAGGAAGACAAATTAGAAATAAAATTAAAAATCACAAGTGTGATGAGTGTTATGGATAAGTGAAAAATGTGCTACATATAATGTATGTCCAGTGTTATACTGGAACAAACTTAGTCAGGGAGAAGGGTAGAAAGGCTTTCCTGAGGAAAGGTCATTAAGACCTAAAGTAGTTAGCCAGGCGAAAAGCATTCCAGGAAGAAGGATTAACATGTGAAAAGGCTCTAAAGAGGGGAAGAGTACTATGTTTTTCAGTAACTTAAAGCCAGTAGGATTGAAGATGAGATAACACAGGAAAAGGTGGCAAGGAAATAAAGCTGGAGATGGTAAGGTCTTAATCACTAAATTAAGGAATTTAGATATTTTCTAAGAGTAGAAGTCACTGAAAGACTTTCAAAAGAGAGTAGACAAAAATGTGTGCTTTAATTCAAAAAGATTACTCAAGAACATTGCAAAGAAAGGACTAAAATTGTATGAACATTAAGAACTTATTAACAAAAGAGATGACAGTGGGAAGGTACTGACATATCCAAGAGATGCTTATCGGTTTAATTAGAGAGGAGGGCGGGTACAGGGAAGGTGCTCAGCTTTTTTTTTATGCAACCTAGTCGTTGGTTGGGGCCTTTTACTAAGATAGAAAATAGTTTTGTTTTTTGAGGGTGGGGGAATTCCTTGTATGGAAGTCAGTGAGTAGGGACAGAACTGAGTTTTGGATATGTGATTGAGAACAACTTTAGGCATTCAAGGTTTAGCAGTTAGATGGGCTGCATCCAGAAGTGATCTAAACTGAATGGTGATAAGAAATGGGGGAATATAGGCATGGTAATTAAGGCTCTGGTAAGACCAATGATGTAAGAGCTGTGTTTTCAACTTCCTTTTCAGAGTGAAAAAACATGTGGGTAAGAATCTTTGTTTCTGCAAAACTGAGAAGGGCAATGGAAAATAAAGCAAGGTGCTTCTATTTTTATTTCCCTCAAAATACTCACAGCTTTGATGAATTTTTCACTTAGTTGGCATGTTGATCCAAAGTTCTTGACTTGTAAAGTCATGTTTTCTTTTGTCTGAGAGTCAAAGGTTGGGTTTTCGATTAAGGCATTCACAAAAATCCACATGTGATTTTTCACCTGCAGCAAAAGTTGAGATTAAATCACTAAAAACTTACTCAGGCTTTATTTACAGCCTTTCTCTTTCTTGACTTTGGTAAAAGAAAACTGTGCTAAAATACAATACCTGATGTGCTTTTACTGCAACACCGCCCTTGTTCTTCTTCTTCACAACATCAACAAGTTTAGTCACAATCTGATCAGCTACATAATCAACATGTCTGCCACCCTAATGAGGAAAAATAACAGACTGTAAAGCTCAGTATCCTCAAAGTTATAATCAAACATAAAAAGTCTAATTTAGCTTCCTTTACACCAAGGTGGCCAAATATTGAAGTTCACTCTATAGATTAAAAATAATGAGAACACATATATAAATATAAGTCATGATTAATAATTCAAGAATAAAGTTACCTTGGAAGTAGCAATGCTGTTGACAAAGCTAATTTGCTGAAAGCCTTTTTCACTCATTGTTAAACACACTTCCCACCTGTGGTTTACTTGTTCGTGGATGATTTTCAATGGATTGCCAGTTTCATCTACTTTATCCTTCAAATACATATCCACATAGCTACGGAATCCTTTCACCTGTACAGGAATTAAAATGGTATAAAAAGGTTATAAAAAAGAAGATTTGATAATAAGCTGAGAGGATTTTTCAAAACGAATGAAACGGTGTTCACTGATAGATGTAAAAGAATGGTCATTAAAGGGCACAAAAAGATTTATTTAGGTGTTTCTTTGAGAAAGAAATTTCCTTTGTAAGTTTAAAATAAGCTGATTTAAAAATGTGGTATAGTTTTCTTTTCAAGAACATATCTGAGAAGTGGTAAGAAAAATATATGAGGAAAAATCAATTTTGCTTCTGACAATGATAATACCCTCTCTATTACCCTTAACACCCAGGAAAATACGTACTGGCAACTTATTTCCATTGAGAAAGACTTTGACATCTTTAGTGGATCCAGCAATATCATATGCTCTTCTAACCATCAGTGCAACAATATCTTTGTCAAGGCTCTGCATTTTAAACTTAGACAAATCAGGCTGGAAGGTAATACATGTATAATCTTCTCCATTAAAGGGCTTGAGTTCCATCTCACCAGCTCTCCCCATGTTATCCATCCACGTCTGTGAAGTAAAAAATATAAAAGATAAAAAAATTCAAGTCACCTCACAAACTAGAACTAAATAACACCAATTTATAAGTCCTAAAAAATAACCTATGTTCACAAATAATTTCCATATTTTAATAGATTCTAAATCATGTTGAATGAAATCAACCATTAATGGCATTATAAATTGCTATAGTACAATTTATAACCAAGGCAAAAGATACTTATTTACTTGCCTGTTTGAACATTTTCTTGTATTCTCTACTGGCTGTTTCCACAGTAAATTTGGTACTAAATATGTTACACAATTTGGCTCCATAGCCATTTCGACCACCTGGGCAAATAAATATAAAATATTATGTTATTATCTCATTAATAACTTTATTTCTTAATCACTGGCAAAGTGATCTAATTATAGAGATTTATTCTCATATTTTAAAACTTTTGCCATAGTCATTTAAAATACAATATATTCTTTATTTTCCTCAAAACTTTACCTGTTACTTTCTTTTCATCATCATCATAGTTACTAGAAGTTAGGAGCTGTCCAAAGATGAGAGCTGGGACATACATCTTCTCAACTTTGTGTTCAACAACAGGAATACCTTTTCCATTATTCCATATACTAATTAAATTGTTTTCCCTAAGATTGAAATTTCATTGTAAAACAAATGTTAAATTAGTGCTTAAGTATTTTTTATATTTAAATAATTATTTTTAAAATATATAAACAAGTCTCAACTTCTTCCTTTTAATAATTTTTTATTTTTCAATTACAGCTGACATACAATATTATATTAGTTTCAGGCGTACAGACGTTTCTACAATTTACGAAGTGATCACTCCAATAAATCTAGTACTCATCTGATACCATATATAATTACAATATTATTGACTCTATTCCCTATGCTATACTTTACACCTCCATGACTATTTTGTAACTATCAATTTGTACTTCTTAATCCCTTCCTCTTTTTCACCAATACCCACTAACCACCCCGCTCCACCTGGCAACCATCAAAATGTTTTTGTCTGTATCTATTTGTTTTGTTTGTTCACTTATTTTGTTTAAATTCCACATATAAGTGAAATCATACAGTATTTGTCTTTCTCTGTCTGACGTATTTCACTTGGCATAATACCCTCTAAGTCCATCCATGTGGTTGCAGGAGAGCAAGGAATCAAAAACCTATTTGAAGAAATAATGAAAAACTTCCCTAACTTGGTGAAAGAAATAGACATACAAGCCCGGAAAGCACAGAGTCCCAAACAAGATGAACCCAAAGAGGCTCACAGCAAGACACATCATAATTAAAATGCTAAAGGTTAAAGACAAAGAGAGAATCTTAAAAGCAGCAAGAGAAAAGTAGTTAGTTACCCACAAGGGAGCTCTCATAAGACTGTCAGCTGATTTCTCAATAGAAACTTTGCAGGCCAGAAGGGATTGGCACAAAATATTCAGTGATGAAGAGCAAAGACCTACAACCAAGATTACTCTACCCAGCAAAGTCTCAATTTCTTTATGACTCTTTTTCATATATAACTTCTGAAATACAGCATGAACTACCTTTCCCACCATGCTTAGTTCTTGATACTCCTGAAATAGGAGCCAAGAGGGAGAAAAAAAATTCAACCTTTTCCAACACCTGAGTGGACACTGATAATGTTGTAAAAATATGAAATTTTAAAATGTTAAGATAAACAAAGGGAAATGATTTATGCTCAATGGAAAGAAAAGAACAAAATTTGGAAACAGTATTATTATACTAGCTCTTAGCTTTTCCATCCAACAAAGCTCATTGCAAAACAAATATGAAAGGGAAAAACATCAGTTGTAAACTTCCCTGCTTGCCAATTAAATACTAAAAATTTATTTGGACTTTGATTTGACTAATAAAAAGGTGAAACAAGCATCCTGACCACCCACAAAGGGACACCCAGCATTTATAACCAGAAATGTTAAATTTCTATCACCACCTGCTGGTTTACTATTTGAATAGCATCATGTGAAAAAGTTAAAAGGTCTAGACTCCAGAATACTTCAAGCAATTATTGGAGATGCTTTCTGAATTATTTAAGGATGAAATGTCATAATATCTGTAATTTATTTTAAAATGCTTCAGAACAAACATAAATGAAGCAAATATGGCAAAGTGTTGAAAACTGTTGGATCTAGGTGGTAGGTTATCATAGATTGTTCATTTTAGCATTATGACTTTATGTGTTTTGGCAAACTTTCATTTAAAAAAAGCCAATTTCACTATAAATCTAAGTGAATGCAAGAAACAGTAACGATGAACTATAACAAACAAAAGACCAAGAAGAGACTTACGGGTCAATTGTGACTCTAATACAAGACATTTTTGGGTCTCTTTGTTTGTTGTCTGCAGCATTGACTGAAAGAAAATAAAATATGCATTTGTAAAAAGTATTTTAAAAATTCTTTAACTCTTAGAAAGGAAAACTCAAGCACAGGAGAAGAATTAACGAGGTGTTAATTCAGCAATTTCTATTCATGGTACTGTTTCTAGGAAAGAATTCAACCTCCCTGCTTCATCTTTGCCAACTATTGTTAAAAAGCCTGCTCTGGATACAAAAGGTTTGCTAGGAATGATACTTCTTATGAAGGTTTTGACCAGTAAATCTTTATATGAAAGAATTTACTTACCTAGAATCTCATCAAAAATTTTGTATAAACCAGGAACGAAAGTGACTTCCCTATAGTTAATGCCAATATCTTCATCGTAAACCCACATTTGCTAGAAATAAGGCAAAGAGATACAGTTATTTTTACCCTACATTTATTCTGTTTTATCATGATTACTATAAAGTTTTTTGGATTAATACATATGTGTGTGTGTGTGTAATATAAACAGCCTAGGCCAGTTCCAGTGACACTCAAAGCACATGAAATAGAGAAAACCTGGAAAAGTACACATTTTAACTACTTAGTAACTGCATTTAATTAGTTCAATTTTACCTGGGTCACTAATTCCACAGAGCCAATGTAGGTGTCTGGACGGAGCAAAATATGTTCCAACTGTGTTTTCTTTTGATAGATTCTTTCAATAGACAGTCTTTTCTTAGCATCTTCATTTTTCTTTGTTTTGTTGATTTGCATATTTTCATTTACAGGCTAGCAATTTAAAAAAGTTTGAAAAGGGAATTTTAATTATAGGTTTATCAGAAACTATAAACGAAACCCCTACCATAATGATATGCTTAAACATACAATAACAAATCGCAATTTTTTAGTAGGTATTGGTGTTTACATTGTTTTGTACAAACAGGTAAATTTGAATGAACTGCAGCCACGTTCCCAGGTGTCAGTTTTAATACATATATTATCTCACTAAGTGCATCTGACATGGAGATATTTTCCTTGAATGTTTTAGATAGCAGTAAAATACATCCACTTATTTCATCTGCTCCATAAATATTTACTGAGTGCCTACTATGTCCCAGGCACATAGTAGATTCTAGTTCAGCAGCAGTAGTTTGAGAGACTATCGATTTAATCCCTTGGCCACGTTAACGTTGTGAACACAGGAAGGACATATTTTGATCAACTCGAGCCTGCCGGCGCCTCAATGGAAATACTGTGCCCTGCTCTGCACCTTTCAAGGTCAGGGACATTCAATCCCATTTTCAGCCGGAGAGTAGGGGAGGAGAGCATCAGCACGTGCTGCTTGAAATCACATTATAATACAGATCTACGACAGGACCAACTGCATCCTGCCCCTAGAAACAGTAAAACAAAACACAGCACCGTAGAAGCCAGTTTAGCCGATAACTCTTCAATATTAGCACCATAAGGCGTTTCACCCTCTTCACGATCACGCGGAGCCCAGGAAACCGGGGTTCACACGGAATACAGGCTCCCAGCCTTCCGCGGCGGGACAGCCCAAGAACCTCGCCCCTCACCGGCAGCTAGAGATACCGGGCCGCGCTGAGGCTTCACGACCCGCCTCTTCCGCGAGCTATACCTGCAGTGGTGACACCTCCATGGTGACGGTCGTGAAAGGGCTCGAGAACCCTGCAAGCAACTAAACCAGCGGGGCCCACGAGACAATAAGAGAGAAAGCCGCTTCTCCACAGACGCTCGTCCGTTACGAGAGCAACTCCAGTCGGGTTTGAACCTTCCTCTAGCCCGCCCAAACCAGATAAGCCAATCGTTGACTCGCTCTCATCGGTTCCGTCCTGAAAACCAATCGGAGCTTGTCTTTTATATCCACCAATTAACGGCTGAGATGACAGGGGTCTGTTCGAATGAACCAATTAGGCAAGGGAGGCGGGACTAGAGAGGTTTCAAAAGGCACCACTTTGGGTCGTAAGGAGAGAGCGACAGGGAATCTGGCCAATGAAGAGGGCTCGTTCTTTCCGTGTAGAAAACTGAAGAGTCCCGCGGTAGAAGCTGGATGGGGTTTTGTGAGCTGCAGACTCTGATGAAAAGAGGAAGGAAAAAGATTTATTTCACAGGAACTAACTTATTTTAGACTCCTGAAATCTAAAAGCTGCCCTCCGTCCCGAGGTTTTTAAGCTAGAAGAACGAATCTTAGCTCCATTTTCCTGAAGAAACTGAGCTCGGGCTTTCTGTACAGGCAGTCTGGCTATTTGATTAAAAGAACACTGGTTTTGGTGTCAGCTAAACCCCCCCTGCCAGTCATTTATTTTCAAAGAAACAAAAGCGCTACAGTTGTGGTTTGGGTTTTCATTTAATAGAAGTGTGTAGGGAGGCCACGCAAAATAGCAGCATTCAAAATCCCCAGGAGAGCGGCTGCAACTGGTCAAAGAAAGAGTAATTTATAGTTACTGCCTCAGGAGCTGAGAATGGTTTAGGGGCCCATTCTAGGGCTGAAATTTTTTGCTCAGACTGCCAGTAGGATGCCCTGCTTGTGACTTTTGCTCTCCTCTGTGTTAAGTTCCCTGAACTCTGCGGTCCAGAACAGCTGTTCAGATTTGACAAAGAAATGCCAAAAACCAAAGTTTTTTTTTTTTATGACTCTGATGTAAAAATGAGTAGATTTCTTCTTTCTTCGTCAATCTACAATGTTAAAATGACCAAAACATGTCCTTAAAAGATGCTAGAAAAAATAACTGCACTATTTGCGTAACTACTGATTCTACTGAGCCACCTCCTTCCAATCATTTCCTGAGTTTCAGTCTCTGCTTGACGACTTGCCAGTTGTGTGATCTTGATGGAGGCAGCTTCTAGGTGCTTTCGTTTCTTCTGCTAAAAAAGGGAAATAAAAATGATAGTACTACCTCAGAGTTGTGTGAGGATTACACGAGATAAATGTAAGATGTTTAGAAGAGTAGGCTAACAGTATCAAAATCAGGAAGCAGGAAATTTCCTTAGGCTGGCATGACAATTTGAGGATTTAATTATTTTTTCTCTTCCTAGAGAACCAGAAGGTCAACCGATTGTCAAATCACCCGAGCATATTTAAAGCTCACTCTGCTGGCAAAGCTCCAGGAAGGGCCAGTGAGAAGAGGGTGTGATGTGACAAGAAGTCAAGGATAGAAGGAGCACACAGGCTAGGGTGATTGAGAAAGCCAAAGGAATGGAGCTTTGGCAGTGCTCTGGTTCCTGTTTCCTGGTCTCCTGGCGTCCAGTAGTTCCTGAGTGTTTTCAGCTTCACTCTGCTCACTACATGTGTTGATCAGAAAGGCAACCGCAATGCACAGGACTACCAGTTCTCAGAGCGATTGAAGGAAGCCCATCCAGTAGCTTCTGTCTATCCAGGGATGGTATGTCACTCTCTGCAACTTCCCCAGGACAGAGAATGACCCTGACAGAGATCAGTCATGGTGCCTTCTACCTCCTGGAACACAGAGGCCCAAGGTGGTAGGGGTGGGTGAGCATGCTTTCCCAAAGATAGCAGTCCAGCCTCTGCTACCCTTGCCTCCACCCTGTAGCTCATCCCAGCCTGCAGTATCCTGTAAGATCCATCTGGGGATGAGGCAACAGGAATTTAAAAAGCAGCTCTAGCCCTATTTTCGAGAACCCAGCTTTAAATCTCCCCTGCAGTTTAGCCTGATCCTGTGAGTCTCTGCTCAAAAACTTGGATGCAGAACTATGGAGTCATAAGGACTTTGAAGTCAGAAATCACCCTGAGCCTCAGTTTTCTCATGTCATTATCCTTTACCCTTTATATATATATATATTTATATATATTTATATGTACATATATACACACATATATGTGTATATGTATATAAAAACTTGAGTGCCAATTACATACTAAACATTATACTAATCACTTTATGTCATTTCCCCCTTAATCTTTATAACGGTCCTTTAAAATGAAAAATCATTCCAGACTTGGAAGGATTAGGTAATTTCCTTAAGACTGGAAATTTCTACTTATCTTTTAAGCCTCGGATCCAATGGCACTTTCCTTTGAAGTTCTCCCTAACCACTGGGGATTCCTCTCTGTTTTCTTGACATTTAGTGAATTCCCTCTATTACATAGCATTGATCATGGTATGTTGACCTGCAGGTCTTCTTCTTCAAACCGCAAGATCTTCTGAAGGCAGAGATTTGCCTGCACTTTTGCAACCCTCAGCATCTAGTACGACGCCCACTCCCCAGGAGGCTCTCCGTGAATGGTACGATCAGTACTATCATTATCCACATGGGGGCAGCATACCCAGGAGCAGACCCTCTTGTGCAGGAGTCTGCGGACTCCGGAGGGATAACCTGGCAAAATCAAACCCCTAAGTTAAGGGAATGGTGCACACATGCCTCTGCTTGAGTCCTGTTGGAAGCTGGGACCCACTGTATCAGCAGTTCACTCCGTCTTCTGGGGATTCAGTGGAAGGCTCAGTACCCAATGCTGACCTTGGTAGCCCGCTTTTGGGAACACTGGGGCTGTCCTTCAGCATCTGTACCTTGAACTCCAAGACCCAGTGAGGGAGCTACAGAAATGAAAACCCAAAAGGGGCCGAAGGGGTCAGCTGCAAGAGTCTTTGGAGACTTTTCTTGAATAAGGCTGCATTCCCATGAGGTAAAAGGGGGAAGAGGAGAAGTCTCCGCTAGGGTGAATGAACCCTGTTCCTACCTGGGAAGTGTGGGTAGGGAATCAGCAGCCCAAGCAATGTCCCTTTTCTCCTACCTTTCTCTCAGATGTTCTGCTCTTCCCAGATCACTTCTAAGGATGGGGTTAGATGGGGATGCAGAGGGGTCAGGTGTTTCTACATCCACGTGACTCACCTGAGCTCAGCAGAAAGGTAGAAACCAGGTAAAGTCTGCTCTCTGAAAGCAGAGACAGGGCAGTCATAGCGTGTCTCTGTAGATTCCTACTTCTCTTACTTGGGGCTACCTGGAGGCAGAAGGTGTACGTTGGGGGTGGTGATGTTGGTACTGGAGGAAGTATGGAGGTGGGAGGAGAGCAACCACTCATGCCAGGGCAGTTTGAGAGAGGTGGAGCAGATGAAGGCATGAGGTAAATGGCAGCATATTGCAATGACTTAAATTTTGAGCAAGCAGATGAGAGAAGAGAGGATGAGGGAGGCATCTGGAATCATTTATCCAGAGAAAAGAAAGATATTTTCACAAGCTTCACTGACATATAAGAGGTGACGTATCCAAGATGACACAATTCCCAGTCTATTGATGTTCTATTACACACACTACCTCCTCAAAGCCAAGGGAATTAATCTTTAATGGTGGAAGGTGATATTTGAGAGGCTATTTGAGGATGTTGCTTCAGGGAGGAAGAGAAGGTAGAAGACAAAGAGGGGAGAGCAGTCATGAAGTGGGGTGGTGCTCTGGCCTAGTCTCTCAGGAGATCCATCTGAGCACAGATCACCTTTCCAGATGGACCTGGGCTCCAGGAGGCCTCCAAGCCTCTAGGACAAACCTGAGGCACCCATGGAGCCTCTCTCTCCCTTTGTGACCCTGTATTGGGATGGAAAAGGGAAGAGGACACAGGATGAGGTGAGTTCTCCAGCCCCGGAGGAAGACCCCCAAGGAACGAGAGATACCAGGGGAGGTGGGGTAGAGGGTCAGTGAACCAACACACATTATTGAGCATCTATTATGTGCTAGTCTAAGACCACACAGGGATGTGCGGAACACAGTGTCTTACATATGAATATCATTTTTTTTTTGTAGGAAAGGATGGGGGGTGGGTAAAGAAAAGGAGGGAGGGAGTGAAGAAATAAAGAGAAGAAGAGAAAAGAAAGGCACAGTAACTCATATTGTAGTTGTGGCAATAGGACTAGAGAAAGAATGGCAAAAAAGCTCAGTGACAAATGAGTAGTACCAGAAAGAAGGGTGTTAAGAGGATGTTGAGGAGTTCAGGGGGCTAGGTCGAGTACCCTTTTCTCACCTGTGGACCTGGCTGGCTTGGCTGGCCTGGAGGAGACTCTCACCCAGAGGGCCACACTGGTGCCTGAGCTCCATGGGAGCCTGTCTGGGCCTGGCAGCCTTGGAGGGACAGGGTAGCCCTAGGGTCTAAGGCCTGGTGTCCTCAGGGTTCCTGGGAGTCCATCATTCCCAGTCTCTAGGTATCCAGGGTGGTCCTGGAGTCTTCATGGCCAGCCCTGAGGCCCTGGAGATTCTGAAAACCCCTGGCAGCCAGGGGGACCAGGAGGTCCCACTGCACCTGGAAGGAGAGGCCGGAGGGGTGGATGTGAACCACAGAAGTGGGGGTGTGTATGTGGGGGTGGAGGACTCTTATAAGAGAAGGCAATGGGGCCGAGTCAGGAGCCCTAATGGCCTTGAGATCACTTAGGGAAATCTAAGATGGTCTTGGATGTGGGACATTAATTGCGTCACCCATAGAATCATTAATTGACTATTGGGTTCCAGGCCCTATTAGAGTATAAACAAAGAAATTGCCCCAGGAGGAATCTGGGTTCTTAGTTTGTGACCTCTATCACCACCTTTACCCCAGATCTCTGGTTCAGAGGAGGACTTTCAACCACCCTCCTACCCAAAGAATGCCATCATATGTCATCAGCTCCACCATTTGCCCATTCATCCACCCAACATTTACTTACCAGTCACCTCCCACCAACCACACACTATCCACCCCTCACCTCTGGTCTGACTGCTCCTCACAAAGGTGGGGCTGGTCTGGGGCCTGGGCTCCCTATAAGCCCCTTCTCACCAAGAAAGCCAGGAGCCTCTCATTGTTCTTCCTGTTGGAGCGGAGGAGGCATGTAGTAGAGATGCAAGTGGGGAGAGGAGGGCTTTCTGTCTCATTCCAACTCCTCAGTCTTACTTCTGTTCCCCTACCTCACTCCACTGCCATGCCAGAGGGTCCCAAAGTCCCTGAAATTTCTTATCGAGACTGGCATTTACCTGACATTCAGGGGGCCCAGCAGGGCAGGCACAACCAGAAGGTGGATTGGGAGTAGGGTTAGATCACCACAGAAGAGAGAAGATTAGAACTAGGCTGGCTCTTAGATCATTAGGTTCAACCTCCTCATTGTACAGATGGGGAAATTGAGGCACAGAGAGAGGTGTAACTGCTGGTCACTGCAACAGGGCAGCAAGCCAGCCTGGGAGATAGAGTGAGAAAGCAAGTTATGTCTCCTAATGTGCTGGGGAATAGGGTCACCTGGACTTGTCGCTTTCTCCCCAGGTCTGCAATTGGCAGAAATCCCAGATAAGGTCCTTGGGAGGTGTGATATTGTGATTTATAATAAGAAACGTATTTGGTCTTCCTCCAGTTCCTGGCAAAGAGCTCCTAAAACCCTTGGAATTTCCTAAGTGGTAAAAGCAATAAAGGTGTCTTTTGTTATGTTAATAAGGTGACTTTTGGAAAGCCCCTAGGTAACTTAAGGAGGAGAGCTGGTTGCCAAGGGAACCAATCAAGTGATTAGAGGGTTGAAACTTTTGGCCTTATTCACAGAAGACCTTCCGGGAGGGGAGAGGGGCTATGTACTAAGGCCCCATAAAACCCTAAAAGGACAGGTTCAGCGAGCTTCTGGGTTGGTGAACAGGTGGAGGTGCTGGGAGAGGGCATGGAAGATCTGTGCCCTTTCTTCATACTTTGCCCTGCGCCACTCTTCACATGGCTGTTCTTGAGTTATATCCTTTTATAATGAACCTGTAATCTAGTAAGTAAAATGTTTCTTGGAGTTCTGTGAGCTACTCTAGCAAATTAATTGAGCCCAAGGAGGGGGTCATTGGAACTTCTGATCTATAGCGGATCTGTCAGAAGCCCAGCTGACAATCTGAACTTGTGATTGGCCTCTGTAGGACCAAACACTTACTTAACCTGTGGGATCTGATCCTAACTCCAGGTAGATAGAGTCAGAATTGAGTTACATCGTAGGACACTCAGCCGGTGTTGGAAAATTACTTGATGGAGTTAGAAAACCCACACATCAGAATTAGCGTCAGAATTGCAGGAAGCATTAGGATGGGGGCCAGAAAGAGAGAAGTAGGATGGAGTGGGGTGTTGTGGGCCTCTACATGCATCCGTATGTTCCCCTGGCAATCTCATCTCTTTGGACTCTAGGTCCTTCCTTCTCTCACTCTATACTTGTTTACTTGTTTGCTAGTGAGGAGAGCCTGAGTAGAGGCTGAACGTCAGTGTGATCTGACAGAGCATGGGGGAGATCTCTCATTCCTTAGTGAGAGTCTCAGTAGGAGTAGGAGAGGGGACTGGCCTGCCTGGTAGCTAGCTGCTTGTGAACCCAAGGGTCTGATCTGAGGAAGAGGATACTTGGAGCTGCAGAGACCCATCCTCCAGTCCATCATCCTCAGAGGGCCCTTGGATAATGCTGAGAGCAGACCTAGTAGATAGATTCAGGCTCCGAGACTTGGTCCAGCTTGGCAGCTAATGCCTCATTCCTTCTTCTAAAGAAAGCAAGCATGAATGAATGAATGAATGAAGGGGGGGAGTCTGGACTGGGAACTCTGGTTTCATATCTGTCTCTAAATTTCTCCCATCTCTCCAAGTTCTTCATTTGATCACATCTATCCATTTTCTCTGCCTTTCTATCTCTCTGTCATATTCCATTTTTCAGTCTCTCCCTCTCTTGGCCTCCCCTTTACCCTTTTTCCTTCTCTCTAGCCTTCCACCTCAAAACATCATAGAATCTTAGATTCAAAAAAGGTTATAATAATGATGCCACTAATTTGTAACCTACTTTCTGGGATATATGTCCTTTCACTTATATGGCCTCATTTGATCCTCTTTAGCCCTACAGAGTGAAGTAGGGACTGGCATCTCCATTTTACAGATGAAGAAACTGAGGTCCATATGGTGAAGACACAAGCCCACAGTGTACAGCTAATCAGGGCAGAGCTGGGATTTGAACCCCTGGTTCTGACTGCAAGAGCTCTGCCCCATAGCCTGTGCACCCTAACCTCAAGGCAAAGCTCTTCTCCATTGCGGGCTGTCTGACTTTCCCTGGCTTGGGGCCCAGCTTCTGCTGCTCTTTAGATCATCATGACTGGGTGGGGATGAGGAGCAGACTGCATAGATCTTGAGGATTACTGGCTCCAAACATTAAGCCTCTGGAAAAGTTGAAAGCTGAGGGAGTGAGAATGGGAGGAATCCAGGCTTCGGGAGAGAGGAGGAAGGAGGCTTTGTGGATTAGGGGCTCCAGGTGGGATGGGCCTTATTTCTGGGCCCTCTCAGCCCTCTTCAGCCATCTTTAGGACTGCCCCCACATCTCAGGACAAGTACAATCACAGACAGCAGCTCAAGAGGCCCCTGGCATGAAAAGCCTGGTGGGCATTGTGGCTTCTCGCTGAGACCCTCCCTTCTCACAGCTAGGGCACTGGGCTCTGGGCTGCATCCCAGCAGCATGACTGAGGGCACCAGAACTATCAGATTGGTGCAGGAGCTGGGCAGGCAAGGAAGGCACAACAGCTTCTGGGCACACAGAATGCTGACAGGGCAGCCTGGCAGGAGGAAGAGGTGTTGTCTGGGTTTGGGCAAAATTCTCCAAGACTGTGATGCCTCTTAGGTACAGTGTGGGTACCAGTTGGGGCCTGGGCGCAGGCTCTGTATCATCCCATGAATGGGTTTAAATCACATTTAGTTGTCTATAGCCATGCCACCCTGAATAAGCCCGATTCCGTCTGATCTCAGACGCTAAGCAGGGTCGGGCCTGGTTAGTACTTGGATGGGAGACCACCTAAGAAGACCACATGTTGTGGGCGTAAAAAAAAAAAAGGGGGGGATTGTAAACTGACAAGGTCTTTGCAATCTGTGAGGTCAACCAAGGGTTGCCTTGCCTAAATAAATAAATAAATAAATAAATAAATAAATAAATAAATAAATCACACTTAGTTGCTTGTGACCCGAAGCCAGTCTTTTCACTACCTGGAGCCCCATCTGAAAAAATAGATTTATAGGGTTACCATGGTGATCAGTAATCATAATGGCTAACATGGATTGAGTCTTGCTCTGTGCCAGACACTGTGCTGACTGCTTTATACACATTGTCTCTGTAGTTTCTTGCAAAGCTCTATCAGGCTGGGCTGGCATTATCCCTCTGTTACAACAGGGCATTTAAGGATAAGAGAGAGGATGTCACTTGGCCAAAATCACAGAGCTAGTAAATGGCAAATCCAGAATTCAGTGCAGGCATTTTGGCTCTAGGCTCTTAATCTCACTTGGCTGGTCATGGCTAATAACTAACACTCATTGGGCTCTTAATACGTAGTAGGCACCACTGTAAGCATTTCACTTAGATTCAGGCATTTAGTGATTATAGCCATACTATACAATAGTCACTTCAATGAAAGACGGTACAGAGAGGTATACTAACTTGTCCTAAACCTACTGCCAGGAATCCAGTCCAGGTAGGCTGACTTGAGAGCCAGCACTCTTTTTTAAAGAATAAACAAACAAAAAGCTTTTTCTTAAAAAAAATTAGAGTGTAACATACAGAGAAGAAATATTTAGCTGCTCAATGAATTTTCACATACTGAATACATTATGTAGCTAAATAATAAACTCTACCTGTACCCCAGAAGACCCCTTCCAGTAACTACTCCTACCCTTCTCCCCAAAAGTAACTTCTATCCTGATTTCTAAAACGTAGATTAGTTTTTGCCTGTTTTTCAATTTTATATCAATAGAATCATACAGCAGTAATCTGTTCAGTATGTGATTCATCTATGTTGCTGGATGTAGCAATAGTTTATACAACTATAGATTTATTTATTCTACTAGTAATCCCAATGTTTGGCTGAATAGTGCTGCTATGAACACTCTTATACATGTTTTTGGAATACTCACACTCACATTTCTGTTGGGTGTATATCTGGAGGTGAATGATGTTGGGCCCGCAGCCCACAGCTCACTGGTGATGCTCTGGCAGCATAAGCAGCATGGCACAGGGTGCTATGTCCATATATTTGGCTTAAGTCTTGGCTCAATTACTTACCAGCTGTGTTACCTTGAATGAGCCTCATCACCTCTCTGGGTGATAACAGAGCTCTCACAGGGCCCAACATCGTTCACTTGGCTGTCTCCTCCTCCTTGTTGCCGCATCTCCTTTGGGCAATGAGAAAGAGATTCTGTTGGTGCCAATCAGCCTGGGAACAGTGCCAACTCTGGAAGGTTGGGAGCCATGCCATTATTGGGCCTAGGACCATGGCGAAGGACTCCAGAGGTTCTAAATTCCTAAACTGCCTGAGCTGGAAGGGGCTTCACAATTCAGTGAGTTCCCCTCCCCCATTTTACAAATGGTAAAACTGAAGCTGAGGAAGGGGAAGTGGCCACAAAGCTGGAAAGAAGCAGAGATGGATGGACTGGAGATTTGAAACTGGATCCTGGCCAGCCCAACTGCAAATGGACTCTCTTCTCCACACCCCTTTCCTTGCCAGGGTGTTCACTTCTGGAGCTGCACATCCTAAGGGAGGGACTCAGGCTCCGTTCTCTGGACCAGACCGCTGTATTGTGGGGTCTCTATGGAGATCCTTATTCTCTTTATCTGGTCTCTTCAAGTGTGGGGCCCTGCTGGGTAAGGAAGAAGTCATACTGCTGTGCCATTGCTCAGCTCATACACCTGGGATGATCGTGGAGGATGCTGTACATGGGGCCTGGACACCAGCTGACATGGAGAGAAGCTGAGCTCCCTACTCAATGGACAGTCCAGGGAAGCCAGGAAGGGGCTGGGAAGCCAAAGTTATGGGGAGGTCTGGGACCCAGTCCCACGTCAATGCAGTATCTGCTCTGATCCCCTGCACCCAGCTTGCACTCTGTACCACAGTCTTTTGTCCTTGGCATTTGTCTAGAATGCTTATGACTGCTGTTTCAGTAGGCAAGAAAACATAGGGGTTAATCATACCGACTCTGGAGCCAGACTGCCTAGGTTCACATCTCTGTTCTTCCACTTACTTGTGTGTGACCTCGAGTAAGTTACATACCCCTCTGTGCCTCAATTTCCCTATCTTAAAAAGGGGATAATGATAGCACCTACTTCATGAGGTTATTGTGAAGTGCATACGAGTGAAGCACTTAGAACCATGTCCAGCATTTGCAACTTGAACCCAGGTCCTCTGACTCCAAATCTCTTTCCCTTTTATATATACAGCCTCTCCCAGGCACTAGCAGGCCTCGGGGGGACACTAAACCCAGTCTTCCAGGAATTTCCAGTCCAGTGGGGGAGACATAGGTCCTGCTACCAGGGGATCTCAAGCCATGTGGGGAAGTTAGTTTCCAGGAGGGAGAATTAGGAGGGAGCAAACACTTGGTACCTACTGTGTGCTGGGCACTTTGCAGAGATCTCTCTCTCTCCCTCTATCTACTCCTGACTCTTCTTTCTTATTGCAAAGTCCCCATTTTCCAAGTAAGGACCGTGAAGCTCAGAGAGCTTAAGAAACTTGTTTCAAGTACCCAGTGAGTCCAGTGGCAAAACTGGGATTAGAATCTAAGTCAGCCTGATGGTAACATGGAAGACCATGTAACATTGGTTCAAGGTTTACCTCCTCCATGAGGTCTTTCCATGTCTTGGATGTAGAACTGACTGACCACTTCTGCCTCTGGGTACCCACTATGCCCCATATAAATATTCCCAGGGCACCTGCACACCTCTTAGACTTATTTATTTATATGCCTACCTCTCCTCTCTAAGCAGTGAGCTCCCTGGGGGCAGAGAGTGGTCTCAGCCATCTCTGTAACCCCTGTAGGTAGCATGAAGCCTGCACACAATAAATGTGCAGTAAACGTGTGTTGTGTGAATGGTGACGAGGTGCTTGGAAGGTCTCCTTGTGTCCATTCTCCTGGCTCCTTGGAATTACCCGAAGTGATGAGGGGCATCAGAGGATGGATTGGGGGGTGTTGCTGGGATAGAGGTGTGAGCATCTGACTTGCCTGGAAACCTTTCCAGGTTTTCCATGCTCACCTGCGCTCACACTTCATCCCCTGGCATTTCTCTTGGCTTCAGTCCAGCCTCTCCTGCCTTCCTTCTTCCATGATCCAGCACCGTTATCCCTCCCAGGTTTGCTCTCTAGGGGACAAGTGTGACATTGGGATCAGAACCATCCTCCCTGGTCCCATTTTATTCTCACAAGAGCTTAAGATGTAGGACAGGTGGAGAAGGTCCACCTCCATTTAACAGTTAGGGGGTGGCATCGAAGTTCACACATTAAGTTGTTGGCAGAACTGGGTCCAGTATCATGGAGGAGTGGAGAGAGGGCTTAGGGTAGTTTTCTGGGACAGACTGGGCTTCCCTCAGGGATTTGAGGAACCTGGATCTGTTTCTCCAAGGCAGATGGGGCAGGAGAGACTCCAGTTTGTCTGCGAGATGACATGGAGAGAATCCTAGAATCTTGTCCCTGGCCATAACTCTCCAGCCCTTCTGCAGTCTTGATTGTTGCCAGTAGGTGCCGTCAGTTTGTAACTTTTGGTTCTGTCCCTGCAGGTCCAGCCTCCCACTCCTCTCTTCCTCCTATCACCTGGACAGTCTACACTTGCAGAAAGCGGGAGAGGGCCCCATCCCTGTGAGACTGAAAGACCCCTGTTCTGGGAGAGGAAGCAGAAAGAGGGCGTCTGATCTGCACTTCAGTTTAGCTGCCCTACGGCTTTCTAGGCCAAGCCAAAAAAATCTACAGAGGGTCACCATTTATGCCTGGACAGGCGCCCTCACTTTGAGGCCAGTTCCAGGAGAGCAGAAGCCTTTGTGGGGGAGGATTGGTGAGTATTAGGGGGATCTGGGAGAGAACCTAGGAGATAGGTCCCTGCTTCAAATGTTACCCTAGGGCTGGTCCCAATCAGCAAGATTGAGGCAGGTGTGGGGGATACAGGCACCAACAAGATCTCACAGAGGGTCTAGCCAACCCCAGACAGCACTATGAGTGAATTAGTTAAAGGCATCCCTTCCTCAAAATCTTTGACTGTCATCTGCTGGAAAACCATCACAACAGCTATACAAATCTCCAGTGACCACAGAGAAATGGTGCCCCCTGGAGTTGTGCAATGCATAATTTGCACACTGCGGGTGGCAAGCTCTCTAGTCAATCTCCCCCTGGGAGTGGGTCTGGGCAGTAAAAGCAAACATCCAGGGAGAAGGAAGAGAGGCTGGGCACTTTCCTCCCAGGGAGTTTGGTGATTCTATCCTGGGGAAGGCGGATTGGACCAGGACTCCCAGGAGCCCCGGGGAGACGGGAGGAGGGAGGTTGGAAGCGGCAAGAGTGAAGAGAGCCTACTAACGTCTTAGGGCCATTAGGCCCTCCTGGGCCCCTTGTTGGGTGCCTGTACCCCTTCCCCCACCTCACCCGACTTGATCTCCAGCGGCTGAGATTGGAAGCACTGGGGCGGGGTGGAAAGGACTGGCTAGGGAGATTGAAGCCGTGCAGCCGGGAGTACGGGCTTGGAGGTCGGCCTCTCAGTGGGGGGAACTGTGGGCCGACTTGGTGGGTCCGGAAAGAATCCTCCAAGGTCGGGGAAGGGGACCAAGGAACAGCCCCTTCGCTTCCCCTCTCCCTTCTCTCCCCTCCCGGGCTCTGGTTCAGAGGAGCTCTCGGCGCCTATCAGGGCTTCCAAACTGCGCCGCTTCCTTCTTGGGCAGAAAAGGACTTTCAGATGTTGTAGCTGCGGTGGCGACTCAGGACAGCGCCCCCTCCCCCTAACGGCTGCGTCTCCCTCTCCCCCTCGCCCTCCCCCACCCCAACCCGCTCCCCCACCTCTGGGAAGGCGCTGGGGGTGTGGCTAGGGGCCTGTATAAAGTCCGGGGGAGCTGGTCCCGGGCAGCCGCTCAGCCCCCTGCCCTCTCGCCACCCACCGCCTGAGCCCGGCCGAGGATGCGGCGCAGCGCCTCGGCTGCCAGGCTCGCTCCCCTCCAGCCTGCTTGCTAACTTCTGTGGTTCCGTCCCTGTCCTCCAGCGGGGCCGCCCCGTCTCCCCGCGCTCTCCGGGTCGGGTCCACCAGGCGCGCCGAGAGCTGCCTCTGTGTGCCCCTTGCTGCCAGCCCGCGCGCCCGCGCTCCCCGCCTGCGTCCGCGCCCGCGCCGGGTTCTCGCCGGATCATGCTGCCCCTCTGCCTCGTGGCAGCGCTGCTGCTGGCCGCCGGGCCCGGGCCGAGCCTGGGCGACGAAGCCATCCACTGCCCGCCCTGCTCCGAGGAGAAGCTGGCGCGCTGCCGCCCCCCCGTGGGCTGCGAGGAGCTGGTGCGGGAGCCGGGCTGCGGCTGTTGCGCCACTTGCGCCCTGGGCAAGGGGATGCCCTGCGGGGTGTATACCCCCCGCTGCGGTTCAGGCCTGCGCTGCTACCCGCCCCGGGGGGTGGAGAAGCCCCTGCATACGCTGATGCATGGGCAAGGCGTGTGCATGGAGCTGGCGGAGATCGAGGCCATCCAGGAAAGCCTGCAGCCCTCTGGTAAGGTGCCTCTGCCCTTGCACGCCCTCCCTGGTGTGCTCCCCTCCCAGAAGCCCCTTCCCCAATCGGGCTAGCCTGGAAGGCCCTTGAAAAGCCCCTGTGAGTTGAGGAGAAGGCAGGTACGTGGCAGGGCCCTACTGGCATGGGACAGGCTCAAGCAAAGAAACTGTTATCGAGGACTCCCCACCCCCATCCCAGCAGCCTGTTGCCACCATCAAGGAGGACTCTGTCCCATCACTCCATGTCAGACCTGCCAAAGGTGCCTCTTTGGGAAGAGTAGTCTTGGCTGCTGGTGCAAGAGTAGAAAATTAAATGACCTGGCCCAGCCCGCAGCCTGCAAGCGAGCTGGATAACTGGAGGACGGGGTGGTGGTGATAGTGGGGGTGGGGGAGGGCTTTCTGTTCCTGATCCAGGGACCTCCCCTCGCCCTGGCCACCGGTGAAACCCCAGGGGTCTGAGAAGTCAGGGCTTGGACTTTCGACATTGTGGTAGGTGGAGTGGGACATGCAAAGTCAAGGGGCTTCGGTGATGAGGGGCATCAGAGTTGCCCTTCCCCAAAGCCCCAAGCCAGCTCACCTAGCTCTCTGAGAGGTATTGGGAAGACAGGGGTCACTCTGCCAGGCCTGGGCACCTTCTCCTGCCCTGGTACACAGGCAGCCCTCTCCTTTCTCTTGGCAGGTGCCATTTGAGGTGGCAGAAGGAAGTAAGTTTTGGCTCCGAGCCCGGAGCTGCAGAAACCTAACTGGTGTGGAAAGGGAGTAGAGAAGAGGGGGGTGGGAGAGACAGGCTTCGAAGGCCCTTTGCCCTAAACTCATTCTTATACTTTTTCTTTTTTCATTTCTCAGTGAGCCTCTCAGTTCCTCAGAATCTTTCTCAGTCTCTTTCCTTCTTTCTCTTATTCTTTGTTCTTGCCTGCTGCGCCCTTCAACCTCTAGTTTCGCCAGCAACATTCTTGAGTTCTCCTTTCCTCAATGTTTTCTGCCCATTATCAGTTTCTTTCTCTATCTCTCATTCTCTTTTTCTGTTTCTCTTGCCCTGCTTCTCTCACTTTCATCCCAGTCTCTTTCTGTTGCTCTTTCTCTCTGTGTGCCACCTTTTCTCTTTCTGTCTTTGTTCCTGTCTTCTGTTACTTTTGGAATCTCTCTGCCTGCCTTTCTGTATCTCTGCTTCTGTTTCTTGTTCGCTCTCTGACTCTGTTTTGCTCTCCCTGTGCCTCTGTCTGTGTCTGTCTCTTTTCCTGGTGCTTGAAGCTTCCATTGTTGCAGTCCGGATGCTGGGACTCTGGCCCCAAGCTTCCTGCCCTGAGTCCCAGACCGCTCCACTTCCTCAATTTTCTGCAGCTTGTTAGCGGGAGGAGAGCAGGATGCAGGGAAAACAGGAAGGAGGTGGACCCCAGGGGTCTGGGCCCAGGGCCTCTCTGCCCTTCCTGCCCCTGGGCAGTGAGAGATGGGTCAGCAGAAAACATTCTAGGAGAAATGCCAGCCTGGCACCCAGCACATCTGGGAAGGGGGGGTTCCTGGAGGAGTAAGACACTGATGCTGGGGGCAGAGAGGCCAGTGCCAGTGGGAGAGGAGGAGTACTGGTACCAGACCAGACTGGGTGTGAGGGCTGAGCCCTTAGTCTCCCTGGGTATGACAAGACCACATTCCCTTTGTATCTCCCTCCTCCACTGGCCAGTGGGTATCTGGCACCAGATTAGGATGGCTGGTAGCCTCTTCCTCTCCTATGAACTTGAACATGGGGCAGAAGAGCCCTCAGAGGGTCCTGGGCACCCATTTTTCCTTGGCTGAGTAAGAACACCCCATCCTGTAGTGGAGAAAAATCTGTTTCCTTAGGAGTTTTTTTTTTTTGGGGGGGGCATGGCCTGAACATTTTGTGATTGTCCTGTGGATATCATGCAAACCAGCCATTAAAGGCGGCTTTAGGTCCCCTTTGGATGACAGGGCCCAGGTCTCTGATGTTCCTCCCCGCTCCTTCCTTGCCTTGTCCACCATTCATGCAGAGCATGCAGCTATCTGGAAAGGGAAAGGGGAAGTCTGGGGAACCCTGGGGAAACTAGGCGCCAGGTACCTACTTGGCAAGCTGTTCCATGCCCGCTTACCCCCAAGTTATCACAGAAGTACCCCTTGCCACGGCCTAGGCCACATCGTACCATGTGAAAAGTGCCCCCTAGAATTGTGCAGAGACTCTGCAAGGTCGTTGGTAAGAAAATGTCCAGGGCTTGGCCCCTATCCCTGCTATTCTCGTTAGCCTTCCACCGTCAATAGGCCGCTGTCCCTCCTAGGTCCCAAGGCTTGGGGAACCTAAGCCTCTTGTTTGACAGGGGCATCAGGATCTTCTTTCTGCTTTTTTGTCTTGGGGCTGAGCTTCAGCAGGTGACTGGGGGAGGGCAGCCTCTTGGTATCCCCCTTCCCTTGAACTGGTATGGTCCAGCTGCCTACTATTTGCCCCAGGGGCAGGTCTCCTCCTTCCATCTCTAATAACCCCACCCCCCCACCCGCCTTCCTGTCCCAGCTTTCCGAGCCAGACAATGTTGTGGATGAATACCACTAAGGCACCAGAGATGGAGGTGGGGTGGGACATGTGCGTCAGATGTCCACAGTTCTGCATAAGTGCACTGACCCTCGACTCATGGAATCTGGGGGAGTGGACAGTGGGATCAGTGTTTGGATTGGGGAGTTCCGAAACTCAGCTCTCGGTCCCTCTGGGACAGGGTTAGGGAACATGTAGGCTGGGTTAATTTTTAGTCAACGCAGCAAATATTGTCCCCCCTACTTCAGTACTGGGAATCCAGTCATGTCTTGGGAACAGCGCCTTCCCAGAAATTCTGTGTCTTGGGGGAGGGGGAAGGGAGGAGCATGGCTGCTTAACATTTTTTCTTTAGTATTGGCAAAGCCAGAGTTATTGGTGCCTCGGGTATCAGGAATCTTTCTGTTTAAAGATGCAGGAGCTGCAGAGATAAGTCTCTCCTCCTTCCCCTCCACCCAGCCTACTTCATTTCCTCATTTGTAAAAAGGGGATGACACTGGGACCTGCCTCACAGGGTCGGGATGTCTGGCATAGAGTAAGAACTCAATAAATTGGAGCGATGATGAGGGTGGTGATGAGGAAGAAGCTGAGTGGATTCAGTGGAAGCTTAAATCCTCCTTTGATGTTGAGACTTTGGGGGATGGGAGGGCAAGCGAGCAAAGCTGGGGAGACGTTCAGAGGAGTTGAGAGGGGTAGGGTGGACTTTGGTGACTTTTGCTGCTGTAAACATGGGAAGAACAGGCCACCTGTCTTTCTATCTGACTCTTGAGGCCAGCAGCATGTCACACAGTGAGAGCCAGAACTCAAAGAAAGGGCCCAGTACCCGGCATGGTGGTCTTGGCTTTTCCAGCCAGAGTCCAGGGGGAAGAGAGAAAAGGCCTTTCTTTTAGGACAGGTGGGTGACCCTTTCAGGTCATGCCTGAAACTTCTGCGTCTGGGTGGCTGAGCCCAGCCATCTCACAGCGTCACCTTGGCTGTCTTGAATAGGGCAGGGGCTGGAGTTGAGGAGAAATCATGGGGATGAAATCCGACAGCAAGAAAGAAGAAATCTAGCTTTGACCATGAATTTGGCAGCCAGTGGTACCAAAGCTGTGAAACCTCTTCTTTCTCTGGATGCCTTCCCTTCCTCTGTTGCTGGAGCAAAGACCAAGTTTTCTCTTGTGGCTGCACGTCATTGGCTTAGCTCCAAGCGGGGCAAGAGGAGATCACCTAGCCTGCCTTGGAAGCCCCACCTCCCAAACAAACCTTTTGGAATTCAAGAGGTCAGACCTTTTCAGGGGGCTACATCTGACTCCAGCTCCCCGTCACAGGGGAACCCACCAGGAGTGGGGTTTTCCAGAGGGCACCATCCTGCACGAACAGAAAGAAGTAGCAAGTATTTAGCCAGTTTTGGAGATGGGAAGGTTAACATTTTCCAGAGACCCAAGGCTACAACCCTCACCCTTCCAAAGCTAGTGCCGAGGGGTGGATTGTGGGGCGGGTCCTCAGTCTGCTGGTAAGCAAGGCTGGGCAAGGAAAAGTTACAGATTAAATGGAAAATCAACAAGCCAGGGTACAAACAGAGTGCCCTGCCCTAGGTCTGTGTCTCGGCCCAGGGCCGGGTCAGAGTGCCTGAGTGCATGTGGGTATGCACGCGTGGATGAGTGTGTGTCTGAACACGTGACTGCTTGCATATGTCTGTGATTCTTGAGTCTGAGCTTGTCTGTGTCTGAGTGGGCAGATATGGATATATTCTGTGGACCTGTGTCCCCATGAAAGTAAGTAGAAGGCTACTCTCCATGTCTTGGCGTGTTCTAGGCATGAGAGTGCTGGGCAGCAGGAAAACCATGAAGGGGGAAGCCAGGCATGCTGCCTACTCAGCTTCCCCAGATAGCCTCCTCTATGTGACATGGGGCCCTACCAACACAAGAGCATAAGCTATGATTCCAGGCTCCATGTAGCCCCAGGTTTCAGTGAGCAGACCCAGTTGTGCTCCTTAATGGCACCTCCTAAGTTAAGGCATAAACATTCTAAATATCCATAATCTCCAGAGCATTAGTCATTTGGAACTTAGACTCATAGAAACTCAACAATGGAAAGCCTGGTTGCAGTTGAACTTCTACTCCAGATCTCTCTAGACTTTTGAGGCCTCAACCACTGAGAAGCTCCACGCCTCTAGGGCACTGGCTCTCGACCTTCTGAGGATGCCCCATTCATTTAGAAAACTCTTCCTTACTCCTCAAACCTAAGAACATTCTGCTCATTTACCAAGAGGAATAAGTGTCACTGTGCAAAGCGGTGCTTTCCTTTATGGTCATGAAAAGAAAAGAAACTCAAAGGAAAGACAACAAAACCTTGCCAGGTTCGAAGGGCGCCCCTCAAGTTGGTGTTGTGGGCTGTGGCGAACAAGTCCTTGTGATCCCTTCCAGCCTTTCCCAGGCAAAGCGGTGGTGCCTTTGTTTACATCTCAGCTCAGCCTCTCTCGTTGCATGGTCTGGCTCTAATTCTTGTAGGTCTTCCATTTCCTCGTTCTCTCCATTCCCCAGCTCCAGGCTACACCTCTGAAACACTTTGACCCCATCTGCAAATCTCATGGTTTTGTGCAACATGGACATGGAGGTGTGGTCACTGGCCAGCCTGGATTCTTTTGGCCAGAAAGACTCCTTGGGACAGTCTTCAGAGAAGAGTCTGGATCCCAGATCTTTTCTCTGGCTCTTGACCGAGGACCCCCTCGACACAATCCTGGTCTTCTGAAATATATCTGCCCCTTCTTTTGCCGCCCCTATCAGCTGCGAGGTCTTGTTGCAATGTCTTCTCCTTGAACGACCTTCAAGAATTTGATGTCATCTCTAGGTCAAGAGGCCCTTCCAGACTAATCTCCTTGGGATGTTAAATATGCAAAAGGATGGAGTACATCTTTCTGCTCCATTTATTCCTTTCCTTTGGTTCCTCTTTCTAAGCCAGCCCTCCACTCGTGACAAAGCCTTCTTCCCATTCTCGGTGACTCAGTTTTATAAATAACCTTTGGTGTGGAATCTTGACAGAGACTTTCTGAGGGTCTCAGTTCTTCCTTGCCTAGTTTCCCTTTATCCACATACTTTTCTTCAAAACCCCAGAACTAGGAGAATAAAAAGAGAACTAATCCCCCAACTCACTTTGGCTAGGCGGAAAAATACCATTTGACCCAGAGGCAGCTCTGGGACTGCTGCCATGCATAGAGGAACCTGCTAACTCCTCGGGAAAAAAAATCCTGACGCAAACCAGATGTAACCTTCTGTCTGGCTGCCAACATCTGGAATGCTGGCAGGGGCTTTGCTCTCAGGCAGGCAGTGAGCTGCCAAGCCTGAGCATTTCAGAGGTGGCTCTGATCTGTGGAGAGGTCTCACAACCTCTTTCTCCAGCTCAGCCCTGTATTCTGGTTTTGGCTGCCTAGAGGGAGGAGCAGCAGTTACAGTCCTGGGACTTCTGGACTGGGTTTTTCTTGAGTTCAAATAAAGTCTTCATGAGGTCCCATGGAGCGGGTGGAGGTCCGGCCTCACCAGCCCAATCTCTAGATTCCCAGCGCCCAGTGGCTCTGGGCAACAAACGGACTTTAGATGAGGTCTGAAGTCTAAGGGTGGGAGACTGAAGGGATGCAGAGGGTATTCTCTTGGCTCTGGGGCCACACAGCATTACACATGTGTGTGCGCATGTACGCACGCGTGCGCGCGCGCGCGCACACACACACACACACACACACACACGAGTTTCACATGCAGGCATACACATTTACTCTTGCTTCTCTCCCATCCAGCTAATGGGGAGAGCCTTTTGGGCCAATTTTCTCATCACTCATGGAAACTTTGATTTTGGCCATTTGGAAGAGGGTCAACAGAGCTGACAGCCCTAGGGATCCCCTGGCTGGCTCAGCCAGCTGCTGAAAAGAGCAGGAAAGGAGACAGAAAGAGAGAGCAGAGGGAGAGGGGATGGTAAGAGGAGCTGCATAGAGGGAGGTAAGATCCGGTAGGGGGACCCCCTGCCTGCCTCAGACCTCCCTACAGGGCCCAGGGGACCCTCCTGCTGTCTGGGCAACTGCAGCTGGTGACTCATCTGAGAGCTGGACTGGGTGGGGTGAGGGACAAGTCAAGGACTTTGAGAGGAATATTCGCCTGAGGAGATCCAGGGGAGTGGGCAGGAAACCAGGGTGTTTCTTTCTTTTCTTCCTGCCCCTGGACCCCCTGCTCTTCCCTAGTGCTAGGCTGGAGAATGTCCGAGAAGCAGAAAGTAGGTGGGAGGCTGGGTTGGTATGCTGCCCTGTCCTTTCCTGGTGCTGACCTCTCCCCATCTTGGCCTGATTGCAGACAAGGACGAAGGTGACCACCCCAATAACAGCTTCAGCCCCTGCAGCGCCCATGACCGCAGGTGCCTGCAGAAGCACTTTGCCAAAATTCGAGACCGGAGCACCAGTGGGGGCAAGATGAAGGTTATCGGGGTGCCCCGGGAGGAAACACGGCCTATGGTAAGGACCTCTGACCTCAAATGCACCTGTGCACAGGCAAGCACACCACCACTGCCACCACCACCAGATCAAGACATTCATTCAGAAAACATTCTTGGATGCCTACTGTGTACAAGTTGCACCTAATATGCGTCACCGGGACACAGAGAGTCCTCATTTCTTTCTTTGAAATTCCATTTCTGCTCATCAGTTCTATACATTGGTACAGCTGAAGTGATTGTTAAATACTGAAATACTTCTGAGCTCGTTGGTTAATGGCGGTTGTCCCAAGCCTCCAGATGTTTCATGGCCCTTCTCTTAGATTCTCCACCCCAGACTTTCTCAAAGGTTAATGCTGGCCATAGCAGGGGGCCTTGGGACCCTGCCCCAGGGTCTGGCTAATGACCTTTCTCCTGGTGGTTCTGATAGCTCAGAGCCTGGGTTGATCGTTTGATTTTATCCATTCCCCTGCTTCGGAATTACCCCCTTCCAGTCCTTCTCCATGGGTATCCACAGCCCCAGTCCCCACAAGGTCCCTTCACTTTACAGCTCTCTTCTTTTTAGAAGCTCTTTGGCTCAAGAGACTCTCTTTAATGTCTCTCTGCTCTTCCCACCAGTGTCCCCTGAACCCAAGCCATGCCCTTCGCCTCACTGAGCCCTGCCCAGCCTCCAGGCCTTGGCTCTCTCTACAGGGCCTCAGTCCTGATCTGACCCCCGACCCTGGTTCTCCTTTCCCTCTCTCTCTTCTGCTGAGCAGTTTCATCTTCCCTCTCCTCCAGCCCCAGGGCTCCTGCCAGAGCGAGCTGCACCGGGCCTTGGAGAGGCTGGCCGCCTCACAGAGCCGCACCCACGAGGACCTCTACATCATCCCCATCCCCAACTGTGACCGCAATGGCAACTTCCACCCCAAGCAGGTGGGTCTCCATCTCCCTTCTGCTTGGCCCTGGCCTCCGCTCCAGAGGCATTTCTGGCCTCTCCACAAGGTTGTCCAGGATGGAGGTCTCAGCAAGGGGGAGGCTCCCCAACCCACACTTAACCCCTAGGACCCTCCCCAAGCCCTCCTCCAGCCTTAGAACCTCAGCTCATTTTGCTTGCCTCACTCATTTTGGAAATGAGGAGATGGAGGCCTAAAGTCACAGAATGAGTTAATGGCAGACCAATTATCCTGCCTCCCCATCCAGGACTTATTTCCATTGCCTCTTGATTCACTATCTGTGATATAGACCTAGCATTCCCGCCAACCTCTGCCCCGCAGCATTCTGTCATGCACCCAACTCCCTTCTTATGATTAGTTATCCTTTGTCATGGAATGTCTGAGGTCTCACCTGAGAATGGAGAGGCTGAGTCATGAGAGATTCAGGAGGAAACTCAGCCTGCCCCTTCCCTCAAGATGAGCAGCCAAACCACTTGGGGGTAGAACCAGGATGGAGGTGAAGCCAGATCTGATACAGACAGGAGAAAAGACATGCATATAGAAATCTCTGTGCTCCTTCATACCCTTGGAACTTAGGGTTCCTCTGACACGCCCCCAGGAAGCTGGGATATTCAAGAAGGTTGGCCTGCTCCAGTCCCATGTCTGGCTGGTCAGAATTGGACCCACTTGGAAGAGTGGCATATCTTGGCAGGGCACTGGGGTGCCTCCTGCTGGGTGTGGCCTGGGGAGCCATGGCCTGGATCTTCTTCTCCAGCTCGTTGTGGGCACAGGCACACACATTCTCACACTTCATGCTCTTTAGACAGACCCACAAAGTGGGTTGTCATTCAGCCAACAGAGGCCTAGGCTGGGAGAGAAAAGCTGCCTGAGTCTGCACATCCCATCCTGGAGCAGGTTGTGAGTGGTAAGCAAGGAGTGGAGGACCATGGAGGGCACCCCAAAACAATGCCAGACCTACCTACAACCTTTATCCCAACACGAATTTTATTTTTGTCTCAAATTTAAAAAACTTTTCCCTCTAATTAAAAAAATAATAATAATAGATGTCATTTGTTAGAGCAGTTTTAAGTTTACAGAAAAATTGAGCAGGAGGTACAGAGTTCTTATCTAGTCCCCCACCCTGTTTTCCCTCTTAGCATCTTGCATTATTAGTGTGGTACGTGTGTTACAATTGAGGAACTGATATTGGTACATTATTATTAACTAAAATCCATAGTTTACATTAGGGTTCACTCTTTGTGTTGAACAGTTCTATGGGTTTTTCCCCTTAATTTTTATCCTGCTGAAAGTTCTGACACTTGACCCTTTATCCCTGGACCAGTTCTGACTTTACTCCAACTCTAATCCTGATTCTAAAATACACCTTTGCCCACTGCTCTCCCTCCTCCTGGTTCAATCCTGACCCAAACGTTAGCCTCACTGCTTTAAATGTTCTCACCTTGACCTCTATCTTGATTCTATTTCTGACTTGGACTCTAAGCTTCACCCAACTCAAGTTTTAGTCAGAAATCCCAATTCAACTGCAACTCTTATCCTGATGCTACCTTAACTTCACGACCATAATCCCATCCTTAAAATCCCAACCCAATTAGAACACATTCGAAACATCTCCAACCTGAACCTTAGCCTTTCAAATCCAGCTGCACCTGTAATTCCTATGGATCCAGTCTCCCCTCCAGGAGACTATAGAACTTTCTTTAAAAGCTCCTGCCTTTTTAAAACTCTCTGGACCCTTTCTTCTTGGCCAAATTCTCTCTATTCCGTTGAGTTCAGAGAACTTGTGCTCATAAAAGAGCCTCCGCCCTCAGAGGCCATCTTGGAGCAACTGTCTGACTTGGGGGCTGGGAGTGGGGCCTGCTGCCTGGGAACTGACCTCTCATGCCCTTGTCTTGGCAGTGCCACCCGGCCCTGGATGGGCAGCGCGGCAAGTGCTGGTGTGTGGACCGGAAGACGGGGGTGAAGCTTCCGGGGGGCCTGGAGCCGAAGGGGGAGCTGGACTGCCACCAGCTGGCTGACAGCTTCCGAGAGTGAGCCCTACCAGCAGGCAGGGGGCTCAGTGCTCCCTGCTCCCCCTTTCCCTAGAGGCTGCAGAGCTGCCCTGGAGCCTGGGACTGAGTCCTAGCTCTGCCTCTGGCCAAGAAGTTTCCCTTGGGGTGTGTGTTTGTGTGTGTGTGTGTTTTTATGAGCATAGGTGTGCTCTTGGGGTGAGCTGGAGCCTGGAGGTGTCCTCTTTGGGCTTAGATAGCCTGAGAGGTCTGAGAGTGGCAATGGGGAGCCCTAGTATGTTTCCAAATTGATCCTGGATTCATTCATTCATTCATTCATTTGTTCATTCAGCCATCTAAAAACATTTATTGACTACATATTACATGCCAACTCTAGTTTTCAGCCCTGGGGTCTCTTATTCTGACTTTTTCTGATTTGGAAATGTGGGGCCACCTCCTAAGATGAACACAAATCTGTGGGAGAAGAGAAGTCCCATTCCCATAATCAGAGGAGGAAAGTAGACATGTACCTTGACCTCTCAGTCTAGTCAGAGAATGGAGGCCACAGAGAAGGTGTAGGGTAGCAGATGGCTCAGTGGTCAGAAGACCAGACCCACTCCCAAAGATAAGGCTTGCCAAGCTTCTCTCTTGCTTTCTTCCCCAGGTCCCTCCAGGGGGAAGGACCTGCAGAGGACCTACCTTTGGGTTGGGTGTTGTGCCATCTGCTTGGTTGCCTGGCAATTGAGACCCTGCTATGAGGGAGGGAAGAGGGTCAGAGGTAGGCCTTCAGGACAGAGGGCTGGGGCAGTGAGGCCCATCTCTGTGCAGTCAGGGTCAGGGGAAAGAATGCGTGATCGGACTGCGTGTGCCTGATGGAGAAGGGGACCGGCATGCTGCGGGGTGAGGGACTTGCCTGGGGTCCTGCTTCCTTCCATTTGTGGTCAGCCATGAGGTCACAAGGATGACTCCATCCTTCGGTGGCTCACAGCGAGTGGCTCTGCTTCCCTCCCCACACCTCCTTTCCCTGCACCTCACTCCCCTATACTTCCCTACCCCTGGGCATTTTCTGGCTTGACTGGATGGAAGGAGATGGAGGGACCTACCAGTTGGCCATGATGTCTTGTCTTTTTTTTTTTTTTTTTTAACAAAACAGAACAAAACAAAACAAACCCTAGACAATTGTGTTTGGTTGACTTATTTATAATTAGACACGGATGTATCAGGGGTGGGGAGGCCTGTCCTACAGGGTAAGAGGACAGCGAAGGGTCAGCCAATTCACCCTCCTCTCCCTGCAGCTTCTTCCTAGGGGGTCTCCTGGGGCAATAATGGCTTCTGAAGAGAGGGAGCCAGGATGGCCTTGCTGGGCCAGAACTACTTCTTGGATCAGCTGGTGTGTGAAGCCGGGGCATTTCTTAGGGTATCGGGCAGATTGGGTTTTCATCTGAGCTCAATTTGTTAATTTAGTGGGGGGAGGCACTGCCCTAAAGTTGGGGAAGGGAGTAAACTTTCTACCACATTCCATTGCTCTGCCTGCCTGGATTTCTGACTGGGGGGTTGTGCTGAGATTTGATTCTGAGGGGTTGGGACGGCGGAGGGGGGCGGTCATCTTTGATCTTGCTGTCCTGAGCACACCAGGTGGTGAGGTTTGGGTGCCAGCCCCCGAACTGGTGCCTATGTGGTATGTCTGGATTTCTGGTCATTTCCCAGTGTCCCTCCATCTCCCCTACCTTAGTGCCAGGTACTGATTTCTTGGGGGGGGGCCCTCTTCCTGGGGGCTCACGGGCAGCCTGGTGACCCTGCACACTGAGCTGCTGCACTGTGGGGCAGTGCCCTCCTGTCGGGCAGTCTCCTGGATTCCCAGCTCCTCCTCAGAGGCACTCCCAGACCTCCTGATTTCACTGGCCCCTGATGTGCTGGCACCTGTGCTGTCTGCAGTTTGAGTCTGGGGCAGCAATCCTCATTCATCTCTCTAGCTCTGACTTGGTGGTCTCTGAGGTTTGCTCTCTCAGCTCCCCGGTTACTCTTCATAAAGCCCCCTCCCTATTTCTGGGGCCAAGGCCAAGGCATGTTGGGATAGGAGGTGGGTGTAGGCTGCCAAATGTAGAGAAAATATCTCTTTAGATCCCCCTTGTCTCCAGCCTTCCGTCTCAATGCTCTGACCTTGCACCCTTGGCAGCAGGTGGTAGGTGGCCCTTTTCCTTTCATGGGCCTCCAGAAAAAGCAGGGCCTGCTTGGGAAGTAGCTATATATATGGATGTAATTTTGCCACACGTGTATACTTATGGCCTGTGTGCATGTGTGTGGATATAGCCAAGTGATATCTGAAATGTGCGTGAGAGTACCGGCTTTTACAGGGCATGTATACCTGGTCTGGGTGTGTGCCGATGAGTGCATTTGTGTGATGAGTCTGTACGCGGGCTGTGTGAATCTGACCGAATGCGCGTGAGATGAGAGAAGGAGTGAAAATTCGGAGTATGTATTTCACTCCAGGTTGTGATTGAGTGACCCTCTCTCACTAGGTGTCCCCACTGCAGGGTTTGTGGGGAGCTGTCTAGTGTCAGAGAAGAGAGGATGTGTACGGTGGGAGGGGGAGTTCCGCATCTCACAGAGACACTGCCCCTCACCCCTGGCGCTTGCCCCCACGATCCTAGAGCCAGGTCCTAGGTTGAAAAAGAAGGAAATAAAGGCAGCTCGGTATCAATGTGGACACCCTCCTGGGCAACGTGGACCGCCCTGGGCAGTATCATGGTGGGGAGAACCGGGCTCCAGGGTGAACTTGTTGGCTTTGTTTGCACCTAGGCCCTCCCACGGCAGCCTCCAGATACCCTCAAATGCTCACTCCACAGGTGTGTCAGCATCTCTGGCAGAGGTAGAAAGGAGGAGGTGGCAAGGATCAAACTGTTATGTCCTGGTGGGGCCACCATACCTGGCTAAACTTAAAACAACAGCCCTGGAGTACTCTGCCCTGCCTCCCCCTAAAATGGCTTCAACCTCCCCCCACTATGGTTTGAAGCAGGGGGGTGGGGGCACCCCTCCAGATCCCCTAGCTCATTGGTGTTGATCCACATTAGGCATTTGGTTTCCATTTCCCAGCTCATTAGTGGAGATCAAGACCTGATGTGGGCTGGGGGCTGGGTTTTCCATTGTCAAGAAGGCAGCGTGGGAGTAGGGAGGAAAAAAAATGGAGGCTGTGGCTGACTCCAGTATTGAATTCAGCTGGGGGACTGGAGAATTGACCAAGCCTCCCGGCCCCTCCTCTAATCAGAGCCCTGAGGCTCCAGCCACTGCTATAGCTTCAACTCCTTCCAGGAAAAGGCGTCTTGTCTCAACTCCTCTGCCTCCTGGGCCAGATTCCGCCACCAAGCTGCTCCAGGAATGTTATGAGGCACGCAGGACTTGGGGTGCCTGCCTGGCCCCCCTTCCTGGGGGCGATATGGCTGTGTGGTAAATGACCCTGAAACATTCCCAGCTAGAGAAACTCTCCCTGCATTCCAGACCCCTATGGCAATGTCACCTCTGACCTAGAAAGAGAAAGTCAAGACGCTGTGGTTGGATGGAGCTGGGAGGCAGGCTGGCAGCTGAGATGTCGAGTCCTCACTGGGAAGAGGGGAGGAAGGGGTTGGTGAGGAGTCAGGGGAGAGGGTCAATGGGGAGGAAGCACATGCAGGGTGGGGGATGGGGAGTTAATGGGAACAGTAAGTGGAGACAATGGGGCCCCTTTGGGCGCACTCACAGCGGGGAACAGACACTACTCCAGCCAGCCCCGGGTCTAATTAGACCCTCACTGTCAGGGTGACCTGTTCCTTTATATCTGAGGCCTCAGGGGTTGTGGAGGGTTGGGGTCGGGGAGTAGAAGGGAGTGGTGCTGCAGATAATTAGAAACATGCTTTACTGAGTGAGCAGGCCCCACCAGGACCACCTCTCTCCTCGCTGACCCCCTGTCTTCGCCAAGTTTCCAACCCTTTCCCCGGACCTGGATAATTCCAGCCAGACTAGAGGAGGGGCTGGTGGGGCCTGGGAGTAGAAACCCGGTGGGACTGGCTTCCTGGACCTTACATACTCTCTAAAGTGCAAACAACATATTTTCGCCATGCAATGGTATTTAATTACACATAAAAACAGAGCCATTAAACTGAAATTAAACCCTTGTTGGAATCACTTAATTCAGGGCATGACAAATTGCTTTCAGTGGAGGCGGCAGTGAAGCCCCCCAGGCAGAGATGGAGATTAGCAGCGTCCTCGGCTGGCTGGGTCCCCTCCTCCCTTGGCCCCTTTGCCAGCTCTAAATTCTGAAACTGGGGTCAGAACATTCTTTCTAAAGACCACCCAAGCCAAGGGGAAACCTCTAGGTTTGTACAGGATGATAGGAATGGAGGGTTGGGGAACCACAGAATCACTGTCCAACCCAGTTTTACACAACCGGTCTATTTTATCCACGGGGAAGTTGAGGCCCGGGAGCCAAGGTCAACCAGAGGCAGGATTAGAACCCTGGCACCGAGCCATGACCGGGGAGGCTGTTTTTTTCAGGCTCATATCCTTTTACCCTGGGCCTGGAATCAGAGGCTGGGGCTGGGAGGGTGAGGTTTAGAGAACCAGAGCAGGCCCTGGTCGGAGAGGGTAGATTTCTCCAGAACTGGACACATACCTGGTCCAAGTCTGGAGACAGTAGGGAAGGCAAAATGGTGGCCATGGGGCATGGGCCACTGAGGCAGCCTTGACCTCCTGGAGGGCAGCCGGGTGCCCAGACTCTGGAATCAAACGGATCTGGTCGCTTACCACCTGGGTGAGGGTAGGCAGGTAAGACCTTTCACTCTGGTGAGCCTCGGTTTTCCCATCTGTTAAATGGGGGTGGAAATTCCTACCTACAGAGTGCCTATGAAGACTAGTGGGCAGAATGCCTCAATAGGGCTTGGGCCAAGTTCAGTAAATGGTGTTATTAGATTCCTCCTCAGGACCTCCGGTTCCCCATTTGTAATAAGGTCCAGCTGGAACCTTTTGGTTTCTAGGACCTTTACTCGCTCCAAGTCTCTGTGTTTTCAGCCCATTTTCCTCCCTCCAGCTTCCTTCTTTCCTTCAGGTTCCCTTGTCCCCTCTGTGCTCTGGACGTCTATGGACAGACGTCTGTGATTAGACATTTGGGTAGGCAAAGGCAGATTTCTCTGCCTCACCTAGGCTTCTGGTGGCTGTATATGAGGTCTATCGGGAGGTGAAGGTGACCAATAAGACAGGGGCCGCACTCCGGGGAGGGCTGCTGGGGCGCACAATGAGGCTGCGGCCTCCCTCCCCCAAGTGCCTTCCACGATCTGGGAACCTGCTCTCTTGATTGAAACCAGATGGGTCCGCCATGGCCGGAGGTCTGTTTCAGCAGTCCATTCACTCAACGTCCTCCCTCCGGAGGGGGAAGGGGGCATAGACTAAGGGGAAGTGGAGGTGTGGGGGGCTTCCTCTTCACTGGGGCTGGAAGAGAGAGTCCTTCTTTCCCTTCTCCCTACTCTCCAGGCTACTGGCCTGGGAACTTTTCTGTTAATCACGGAGGGTCGTGCTGGGGTGGTGGCCGGCTGAGGACAAGTCTTGCACTGAGCCTTGGGTGGGAAATCTTCCGGCTTAGAACCACCTCCCAACCTCCACGCGAAACTCAGATGTAGGTTGCCAAGTAGGGGCTGACTGTGCCTATCCCCTGTCTCCTGCAGAGGCCTCAAGGTCATTCCCCTCACTCCTGGCCTCCTTGGCCTTGATAGACAGAGGCGTTATTTTGCGCTGGGGGTTTGGGGTGGAAAGATTGGGGCTGGGCTGAGGCCCAGGGTTCCCGTCATTTTAGGCCTGGCAGCTACCCGGCTGCAGATGGCTCCCCCGCCAGCCTGGCGGCCAGCACAAATGCTTTACAGCTGTACCTCTCTGGATCGGCTTGCCTTTGAGTCTAGAGACAGACGTGAGGAGCCCGGGGGGCTCAGAGGGGCACACATGGAGAGCTGGGGTAGGTGGAGGACAGGCCAAGACAGCTGGTGGCTGAGAGACTGACAAGGACAAGGAAACTCGAAGCCCCTGAAAAAGTTGGAGTGGGGGCTTCCTGAGGGAGGATCACGTTGCGGGGCAGGGTGCTGCCTGGCAGGGCCAAGGCTCAGGGGCCTGGTCTCTGAGCAGAGCCAGAAGCTTCTAAGTTTGAGCAGCAGGGAGGGGAGCCCAGTCTTGTCTCCGCCCAGGGGAAATTGGACCAAACTGCTCAGGAAATAAATTCAATTTTCCAGCATCATGGAAGGTTAGTCGGACAATAGAGGTTTTCCCCCCTCCCCAAAACACATAAGAAAAAAAAAAAAAAAGCCCAATTGCCTTTGGCTGAGCTGTTTCCCAACTTCATTTCTCAGCCTCAGTTCAAGGCTTCTCATTCAAACTGACATGTGACTGTTCGGTGACCCCTGGCCTGATCGCAGTCTGAGGGGTCAGGCCAGGCCAGCCTGAACTGTGCTCCCAGGATCTGTGACCACCCCCACTTCCAAAAGCCCTGGGCAGGCCCAGCCCCATGCAACGAGGGAGGGGCTGTGGTAAAAACAAAAACCCTTCCCAAAAGAGATTTTGAATTTAGGGGTGGGAGAGTCCTAAATCCCAGGCAATAGGCCCAGAGAGGTTTATGAGTAAGTGGACCTTAAAAGTTTTGGAGGAGGGGTGGGAGAGTTTGCCTATAAAATGCAATAGACCTTGCAAACCCCTGCAGGGGACTTTCCTGGAGCTCCAGTGAGAGGAGATGGCCCTGCATACTGGGGAAGGGTCAGCCTCCAGTTGCACTCTCTGCAGATGGTGGCCTTGTGGGGCACTCTGGTGGCCTGCAGAGGTCTCTAGGTACTGGCAGAGGAAGGGTTAGCACAATTCAAAGTCGAGGGCAGACCCAGAGTCGGGAGAGAGCAGAGGTTGCCAGTAGGCAGATCCCGAGTTTCTGGGGTGGGAGGTAGGCAGGAGGAAAGACCACACAGGAAGCTTTGGGGAGAGCAGGGCAGTATCTTGGCTGGCGAGGGGTGTGTGTGGGAGGGAGATTGGGGGTGGGGGAGAGGGGATGGCTCTAGTCTGGTGGCTGAGAAAGGTCACTCCCAAGAAAACCAGGGCTGGGAGCGGCCTTCAAGATCTTCTCCAGCTCACCCATCACATAGATGGGAAACCGAGGCCCAGGTGGGTCTGTTTCTGTGCTGGTGTGAAGGCAAGAACAGGCTGACGGTCGAAGCAGATCAGAACTCAGAGCAATGTTCTTTTCAGACCATCGCCCAGTGGGTTCAAAGGGGTTCTTTGGGCACCCAATGGAATAGGACTTTTCAGGCATCAGAAAGGGGAAGCTAAGTAAGGGCTATCATTTGGAAGGAAGGAAAGAGGACCTACTGGGAGATTCTGGGTGGACGATTACAAAGGAAAATGTATCACCTTCCAGGCAAAAAGTGGGAGAGGTGATTTTTGTCAACACCCTGAGCAGCCTGAGGCTAGGGACCAGTGTGGGTTGGGGACCTAATACCTGATGGAAGAAGAGGGGTTTGGCAGAGACATCAGAAGAAGGGGCAGAGAAACCTATCTTGGTGTACATGGAGAAGACAGGGGATTGGACTGATGAATTCTAGTTCAGTAAGCTCCAAATGTCATCATTATTATCGTCATTACCCTGGGTTTGAGTCCAGATTGCCTGGGTTCAAATCTCACTCCATCACTTATTATGGTTGGACCCCAGAAAATCGACTTAATCGCCAAATCCACCGTGCTATATATATCCATCAAATAAGGATAAATAATGGTATTTACCTATGGTGGTTGTCAAGAGTAAATGAGATAATGTATGGCAAAGCTTCTAACAAATACTTACTGCAGGCCCACTGTGTGTGTCAGGCGCTGTTTTAGTTGCTGGGGAACAAGATGAGGCATTTTTTCTGACCAGCTCCCATTTCAGCGGCATGTACCCCTGGGCTCATATACTGGATTGACGGGAATGCTACTCTTCGTATAACAAGCATCTATACCACATAGGCCACAAAGTGCATTCACGTCCAGTGTGTCTTTAGGCTTTCCACAACTTTAATTTTATGGGGGAAACTGAGGCTCAATATGCAGGAAAGTGACTTTTCTTAAATCAAGCAGCTAGTCAATGGCAGAGGGACCTACCACCCAGATCTGTCTGACCGCCTGGGCTTCTAATTCTTGATGCAGAAGAGGGAAGTAGTGTGTGTGTGTGTGTGTAGGTGGGAGTGAGGTGAACTAGGGAAAAGATATGTCCCATCTCGATGTTCATGGGGTGTCAAATCTAATGCTATGGAGAAGGGAGTATGTCTCCTGGGGCACAGGTGGACCTCTCCAACACCTCCTGGCCAGCCCTGCTGTACCCCATTTGGCACGGTTCTCATGGGAACTTAGCACATATTTAGTGAATGAATGAATGAATGAATGAGCAAGTGAGTGGCATTCTTCCTTCTCCTTGCCCTCATTCTCTCTCTGGTTCCCTCCTCCTGGCTTGTCTCCCTCCCCCACGGGCCTGCTCCAAGCCAAGATACACTTGCTCCCATGGACAAGATTCGACTGGGGAGCCGTAAAAGTTGAGATACCTTCCAGAAAACAGAGTTGTAATACAAACCCCTGGTTGGCTCCAAGGGCCCAGAGTCGGGAAGAAGGAGGTCTGCTTCATTGGGGCTGAGGGCCCAGCCTGGCCAGCACTGGGGCACAGTGGGGGTGGGGAGATAAGCCAGGAAGATGGGTGCTATGGATTTAACTGTGTCCTCCCAAATTCACATGTTGAAGCCTTAACCCCCAGCGTGACTGTATTTGATGATAGGACTTTTAGGAGGTAATCCAGGATAATTGAGGTCATAAGGGTAGGATCCTGATCTGTCGGATTGGTGGCCTTATAAGAAGAAGAGAGAGTTCTGTTTCCAGGACATGCACCAAGGAAATGCCATGTGAATGAACAGTGAGAAGATGGCTGTCCTCAAGCCAAGAAGAGAGCTCTCGCCAGAACCCAGCCACGCTGGCACCCTGATCTCGAACTTCAGGCTCCAGAAGTGTAAAAAAAATAAATGTCTGTTGTTTAAACTACACAGTCTATTATATTTTGTTATGGCAGCCTGCGTAGACTAGTACAAGGGGAAATGGTAGCCCCCGGTCCTGCTCTTTCTCATATGGTTCCTTTAAGCTTGGACAGAACCAAAGACCCAGGCCCAGATCAAGTAGGCTCCTGCCCTATCCTGTCTTGGGATGAGAGCCCTTCTTCTTAAGCGTTTTTCCAATCTGTAAAATGGGATAAACATATAAATGTGCCTCATATTGCACTTAGCACATAGGAAAAATCAACATTACATTTCATTACATTCCTGCCTTATGAAAGTTGGTCTCTCCCCTTCTTTGCATGCTAAACTGTTCGTCCTTGAGGATCCAACTCAGATGTTACCTCCTCGGTAACATTGCCCTCATTCCTTCCAAATGGGTAAAGCCTCTCTTCCCTGTTTCTACCCTTTCTGCCAGCCCTGCGTGGCACTTACAGTCTCTGTTATAACATAGTTGTGTTTATGTGTTTTCCTGGCTCACGTGAACAAAGCATGCAGCCGGAAAACATCTGTTACATGGATCAAGGTACCAATCTCTGAGTTGGGCACTGCTAGCCTTGCCTTGGCTCCAAGTCCTCAGCCTATTGGATGGCATGAGAGTTAAGGACAGGAGGTCAGGGATGAAAGAGCAGAGGTGAGCAGCCTTGGTCCTCAGTGGGAAATGAGTGTGGGGGAGGTGTTGAGATGGGAGGTCATTCCATAGCCAGAGAAGAGGCAGGGTTCAGGGGGCATGGGAATCTGAGTCTTGAAAAATGATTGGCAGTGCAGGGGGCTGCCCTCTTCCCTTCCCATCAACTCCAGTAGCAGGGGTCGGGGCTGGAACTGCAGTTTGCTAGTTGGGGAGGAGGCAGGGGCTATTCAAGGCCATTGGGTGGGTCTCTTTACATGCCTTCCAAGGTAGCCCCTGCTACTGAGTCCCACAGTTCAGCCCAAACAGAAGCCCAGCTCTGCCCTTCCTAAGATCTTTAGGAAAGTGGGTGCCCCTGCAGCCCCCTCTGGTACCACCTGGCAAGACCTGGACTGCCAGTGGCAGAAGCCAGGCTTCAGCTCCCCAGGCCCAGAGCGGGGCGATGAAGCCTTTGTTCATTTCTCTAGGGCTGAGCTGGCAGCTCAAGGCATCTGGGTTCAAGGACTCTTCCAGACTCTTCTTGAGCCGCCCATGTTTCGCTTGCCTCATCATTCAGGGAGCACGAGTGAGACCTTGGAACACATCAGGGGTACCATGCATACTTACCTTCAGCTCGGGACATGGGACACCCCAACCCTCTGTCTTCTTGGCAGAGTGGCAGGGAGGAGATCATGAACAGGTGTGTCAGACATGTGGCGGGGACACGGCATGGTTTAAGTGATGGTTATGAAGTGAAAGCCAGCTGTGGCCAGGGGTGTGGGAGGGAGTGAGGCACATGTGGTCTTCTCTAAGACACAGCCACCACCTGCCGACTCAGGTCCCTTTCTCTGTTCAGGTCTCCAACTCTGAGGGGAGAGCCCTGAATACCTTAGAAGCAATTGTTGTACAAAGATAGACGCTTTATTTTCTGTGGTGGGAGCTACACAGGCATCGACGGGTGTATAGAGGGCTCTCTGCCAGCCCCCAAGCTGTGACCTTGAGAACCTTGTCTAGTATTCTGCAGTCTCCGGGGTGAAGCAGTACCTGACCACAGGCTGGGTGGGCTGTCTCAGCCGGTCCTGTCAGCCCAGGGCCTCTTCGGCCCAGTTTCCTGAGTTGAAATCATAAGCCATCAGGCCCAACTTTGGCCAAAGACAGTGATGCTCTGGCAGGCTCTTGCTCCTCAAAGAACTAAAATGGGCTTCTTCTCTGAGCTTCCCTTTCCACACTCACGGTGTAGTTTCCTTAGGGCCCCAAGTCTGCCAGACAAACTATTTCAGCTTCTAGGGGTGGGGGTGGGGGTGGGGTGGGAAAGATCCCCCTCCTCCCAGCTACTCCAGGCCTCTTGGGATGGCTGCCAGTTTGCATTCCTGACTCTCTGCTGCCCCCCTGTGGCTTCGGGGCTAGTCGACACCACACCTCCCAGAGAGCTGTGTGGGGGTGAGGGGAGGGACATTCAGCAAGACGAGCTGAGACAGAGCCGCGAGAGCTGGCCCTTGTGTCTGCTCTGGAGAGCAGGAGTCTCACAGTCCCTACCGAGGTGTAGGTTACACAAGCAACACTAGGGCAGTTGTGACACCAGCTGGAGGACCCTCACCTACCAGAAAATTAAAAGATGGGACTGACACTCATTTGTAATGGAGGGGATTAGACATCAAGAACACGGAGACAGCTGGGTTGTCTCCGACCATGGGGGCAAGTTCTCCCTTGCTAAGCTGCCCCAGCAAGCCTGGCCACGTTGGCCTGAAGAACCCAAGGCAGGGGATTCAGCTTTGTCCTGGGAATAGCTGCCCAAGAAGCCACCAGGGAAGTGGGGAAAAGAATGGATATGGAGAGAAAGAGAGTCAGTCCATCTCTCCTTTGGTCCTCAGTCCTTGCATGACATCTGCTCCCAGGCCGGCCTTGGGTCAGGGCCCCGTGGGTCCCAACCTAGCACCTGCTGTTTGCCACGAAACAGCGTCACAGGTCTCTAGCTCAGCCTGTTGTGTCAGTAGAGTCCAGACTGATAGAGTCAGGGGTCCTCAGAGGTTGCTTTTATGGGGGGTCCTCAGATGTGGGTGTGCTTCCGAATCACGGGGAGCTTGTTCAGATGTCTACCAAAGTCTGAGAAAAACAGCTGATATTGTCTATTGACCTCCTTTTAAGGCTGAGGAAACTGAAGCCCAAGGGGGTCTGGATGAAGGTCACTGCTGAAGGTCATAGTGGGTTCAAGTGTTTCAACTTAGTACCATTCTCCTTTGGTCCAATACATTGGTCCATCAGTGTGGCCACAGGCCCTTGTTCAGGGGGTCCGGGGTTCCTGGGCAAGCCCCTTGAAATATCTGGAAAGCGTGCAGGAAGCTCCCCACTACATCCTTTCTGTGTCCTGCAGCAGAGCACCCACCAGGCTGATGACCTGCGAGACTGGCTGGACCGTGTCATATTCTGCGAAGAGGTGGCACACATTCTCCTGTGATTCGGTCTGGCTCTTGGCCACGAACCCAAAGATCCTGGTGGGAGAAGGCAGCCTGCGTGAGAGGCAAGACCAGGCGGGAGAGGGGAACTCAGCCCACAATGCTCCTCCCCGCCCCTTCCCTAGCCAAGTGGCTCTAGCACCTCATCATCATGGGAGGAGCTATGTGCCTGCCTCCCCTCTGGGACTGGGAGATCCCTGAGTACAAGATTTGAGTTTTACTCATTTTGAATGGGGCTTTCTGAACAGAGCTTCTGTATCCCCCATCAGAGTGAGGAAAGCAAGGATGTGTCTTGGCCATCAGACTGGGGCCTCCCCACAGATTAAAGCTCCTTGAGGTTAGAGCCTGTGGCTTCCCTATCAGGCAGGAGGCTTCCTGAGGACCAGGGCTCAACTCCTTCCCCATGTTGCGTCCAGGGCCCTGCCTCTGGGAGACTGGCCAGGTGGATGGGAAGTCCTTACCAGGAGGGCTTACGGTACTTCTGCCACCTGTGGGAAAGAAGCGTGGACAGCAGTGAGTGCTGAGGCTTTGCTCCATTCCACCACACTCTGGCCGAGCAGCGGGAGAATGGCGAGCTATGTCCCCACCCCCGCCAGGCCCCACCTGCCCTTCCTTCTGTAGCTCCTGGCCCCTTGAGGATCATAGGTTCTGTCTGTGATCCTGTCCCAGAGCCAGCAGGACGCCTAGGTGGGTGGCTAGGCCCTGGACAGTCTTCTTTGTTTGGCCCAGCCTTGAACTTACTTCCGTTGCTCCGGGTCCATGCCACAGAAGCGGAGGGTGCTGAGGGGGTAATGGCGCCGGAAAAATACCCTGGGAAAAGGCAGGAGAGAAGCAGAGCTGGTGAGAGCCCACCCCAGGGTCATGCCCGCCTCCATCATCTCCAGCTTGGTACCTTCTGAGAAGCCTCCGAGCAGGACTCCTTACAGCCTGCCATTACCTTTCCCCCACGTGCCCTGGAGCACATGTTTGCACTTCTTTCATGAGTGCATCTGCTATGTGTCCTACACATTGGGGTCTTCTAGCCCCTCCCCTCTCTCTGCCCACCATGTCATTTAACTATCTGAGGATAGAAATTATTTCTTGGTCATTTGTTATTCTTCCAGCCTAGAACCAGGCTTCTGCTAGACTGAATCTCTGAGCCCCAGGAAGGAGCCACCTCATCCCACAGTGTCCCACTGGTCAACCAGAGTCTGGCTGACAGAAGATGTTCTATCAGCAGGTGCAGACTCAGTCAGTGCCCAGTGAATACTGGTTGATTCCATTTCCATTGGTCACAGTGAAGGGGGACTTTGGCAGGAGGTCATTGGAATAAGGCTTGAAAAAGGCCAAGAACTTGCCTGGAGTCACTCAGCACATTGCTGAACCCGTTGGGTCCAGGACACTGAACTCTGCTTTCATTATTGGTCCACAGCCATCTTGGCCAATGGACCAGTTCACCCCGCCCAGCCCTGCAGCCCCGGGGCAAGGGAAGTGTCTTACTTCCTCTGGACGTCAGTCAGGGTGATGCCCTGTTCGGTGACTTTGAAGTGGACCACTATGGGTGTGGGGAGAACGTCCCTCTCCAAGGTGGTCGAGATGGCCTTCTGCACGGCCAGGGCTCCGGTCAGGGTCTCCACACTCACGGAACTCAGGTACAGGGCATGGCAGCCTGTGGGATGCAGATACCGCATTGGAGCCTGGTCAGGACTCACGGGAGGTCTCCCAGGCCCTGGTCCTTCCTCCACCCAGAGCCAGGGGATGGGGCAGTCTTCCTTCTTCAGGAATCCAGTGGGGCCCCTCTTCGAGTCACCAGGCAGGTCCATAGATGGTGCTGCCTCCATCCCCCCGCCACCCTCCCCCGTGGGCCCTGGTTCATTATTGAGAGAAAGGAAAGAAGACGAGAACGGAGAGGGGCTGTTATGCTCAGGGGTGGAGTAGGAACAGTTACTCAGACACGGGCTGATCTGTGCCTGGCCTCTGGATGTCAGGAGGAGGGACCTTTTCCCTGTAGAAACGCCTGGGACTCAGACCTGACACCCCACAGAAGATACCAGACCCAGAGACCACCCCGAGAGCAGGTACTTCAGATCCAGAGAGCCACCATCGTGGCCTGTGTGTGCAGGATGGGGTGGGTATAAGCCTGCCAACCCCTCCTCTCCTTCCCCTCTCTCCCTTCTCTCCCTCCCTGCAGGCTCTCCTCTCCTGGTTTACAGTGAAGGGGAGGAATATGGCACCTTGTTAAAGATGAAGAAATAAGGCTGTGATGGGGAGCACGTGTGGACATGTGTGTGTGTGCGCGTGTGCAAGGCTGAGAGGTGCTCTCGAGGGGGAACAGTCAAGCCTGGAGTGTCCCCTGTACCACTCACCTGCTGATTTCTTTAGGCAAGAGGCTCGGCCATCTGCAGAGGGATCTGAGGTCCCATCTCCACCTCCCAATTCTGAGCCAAAGTAAAGGAACAGGCCCCCGAGGGGGCGGGGGTGGAGTGAGTAGACCCCTCTCATAGGAACAGGCCTCATTAATCCCTTTGAACATCTCCCACCTCAGCCCACACCTTCAGGAGGTAACTGGGCTGAGAAACCAGGTGTGATTATTGTCATTAGGTAAATGGGGCATTTTGGGCTCCCCGGTGCCCAGCTTGCAAACCTTTTGATCCCTCCTTCTCCTTCTCACTCCTCCACCCCCTGGACTGCCACAGTGACCTGGTCCTCAGAGGCCCCTGACCTCCTCACTTCTTTGGGACCTTACCCCAACCCCAAACCTTTCTTTGCAGAAAGTAGGGAGACTCTCGCAGTCACTCCATCAGGGACTCCCCCTGCCCTTGCCTCTTCTCCCAGAACCTCCCCCCTCGCTGCTCCTCCTGTACATCTGAGGTGACCTGCTCCATTTGGGGGTGCAGCTAGGTTGTAAGCTCTGGATGGGGCTTTCTGATCTGGGCTTGAGGTCTGACTCTGTGTCTTTGGGCGAGTTACTTAACCCTTCGAACCCTCTTCTTCTTATCTGTGAAATGGGGATAACAGCAACATCTACTTCACAGGGTTGCAGTGAGCTATTAATAAATGAGGGCGTGCCCAATAAATATTGTACCTGGAAGAAAAAAAACAAACCTCCCCATACTGGCTGATTTATGCTTCTTTCATCCTCTCAGAGAAGGCTACTATTTATCAAACATCTATTCTGTGTCAGGCATCGTGCTAAGAGCCTCGCCTGAGTTATCTCATTTAATCCCTAACCCAGTCCTGTAAGTAGGTAGGATGATGGCTGTCCTCATTTCATAGATGGGGAAACTGAGGCTCAGAGAGGTCGATATTCTCAGGTTCTCACAGCTGGGAAGTAGAGATGTTGACAGGCCTTAGAGCATGCCCTTTTAACTAAAATAATCCATAAATAATCCACTAGGAGCCTCTCTAGTGAGAGCAAACAGACCCGGTGCTTGGCTGTTGCGTCCTTGGGGCCCAGACCCACCTTTCTGCGGGATGGAGAGTTTGCAGGGCAGGGCCAGGGCCATGATGGAATGCTGGCACACAAAGGCAGAGAGGCTCCCTGCAAAAAAACGGGCAGCCCTGCGTGAGAAGGCCTCCCAGACCACCCTCCTGGTCCACGGGGATGGGCTCACCCACGGGCCTGAGGGCCGGAGGGGCTCACCAAAGTAGGGCTCCTCATCCGCTCCTTTGAGATGCACTCCTTTGGCGGAAGACTCGATGAGGAAGTGGCGGATAAGGTCACTGCTCTCCTCGCCTGGACAGAGAAGGGAGAAAGCGTGCATGTGGACGGGAGCTCCAGAGCCCAGTGAGAGCCACACCTGACCCGCCTCTTCCGGGTCCATCCAGAGGTTAACTTGCTCATCCTCCTGCCTCTGGGTGAGACTGTAGGAATTTCATCTCCAAGGCCTCCCACAAAGGAGGTGCCCACACTTTTGCTCAAAGGCTTCTGCGTCCAGTAATTCTCTCTTCAGGAAACCTTTCTCTTGATCTCAAGAGCTTTCAGGGATGGTTCCCGACTATTTAGATCAAATCTCAACTCTTTGGTGTGATTTCTCTCTCCCTCTACTTACGCTCTCCCAGGTGCTATTTTCTCCACCAGATGGTCCTTGCTGGAGCCAGGCTGGCCTAGGAGGGTGAACAATACCTTCTGCCCCTTTCCCACCGGCACACAGCTTCCTCCTCTCTTTGGGCTCATTGGCAAGGCTTCCTTTCAACACCGCCCCAGAGGTCACTTTCTTATTTAGACCAAGAGGCATAGGGTAGAGAACTTGAGGTTGGGTTTTCATCCTCTCTCTGTCACTTACTTGCTCTGGGGAGTCACCTGGTAACTCTCGGCGCCTCAGTTACCTCATTCGTTTGTTGCGTGAGAGCTACAGTCTCGGGGTTTATTGGCGGGGGGGTGGCTGTGACTCAGGTACCTTATACTGTAATGATCTGTTTTGATCTTTCTTCTCAGCGAGATATCCTGGTTCCTTCCTCAGTGCCCCATAGATGCGTGTTGTGTGCGTGAGAACACAGGAAAGCATGTGATGAGCTGTCACACGTGTGATAAGCTAACACACACGTGTTATTCTATTAGGTTCCTTCACAATAAATCCGGTCTGGAGAGAGACGGGCACCCAGAAGAGAGCAACCTGGAGAGGGCTTGGGACCTTCCTCCTCCTCTTCCCACCGTGAGAGTAGAGCAGGGAATCTGGGGACTTGGGCAGGTGGACACAGCTCAGGCTTACTGTGAAAGGAGTTCCTCACAGAGCATGGACGCTGAAGGACAGCTGGGAGAGCACTGATGTGGACCCTCCTCCCAGGAGTTGTTATGGGTCTGACCCAAGGTCACCCTGCAAGCTAGCAGCAGAGCTGGGACTAGAACCTTCCACACCCCGTTACCTCTGAGAGGCCTTGAGTGAGAACAGAGACAGGTGCATACCTGATCGGTTCTGGGCAGGTTCGGGGACCTCCTTCACCTTCAAGGCAAGGCCGAAGGATCCTCGGTACGAAGAGCTGTCCCTCACAACAAAAGCCCCTGGCTCCTCCTTCCTCAGCAGCTCGATTGCTGGAACAATCCTTGGGTCAGAGACAGTTACCGCCCCACCTGGACATCCTCTGTCCCCCTACCCCTGTAGGGTCTTCATAGAGTAGATGTTACAGAATCACCTCTTGTGCCTAGGAAGTCTTTTCTATTATCTAATCTCTACCTTCCCCGCTGCAGTCCCTATTTTCTTGGGTCACGAGGTCCACAGGACAACCCCCTTCCCTGGACCTTCCATTTGCCAGTCTTTCCTCTGCCATGACCCAGGGTCCCAACTGCAGAACCCAGACCTGATTCCTGGAGCAGTCAACCCCTGAAACATAATGCTTCCTTTTACCTTGTTCTCGGGTGATGCTTGGCTTAAACCAGTATTTAGAGGTGTCCATCACAAACTTCATGGTGGGCTGCATGTCCCTGGCAGGACCTGAAGACAGGTAGAGAGGGGGGGACCCTGTAGGCTGGACAGAAGAGAGACCCTCCCCACTCCCTTCCTAGTAGTCCTATTCAACCCACCCTCTTCTACCCCAACCTCATTGTATCTATAACTGTCTAAAGAGGCAAAATCCAACAGAAGAATTCAGGGCTTAGGAATCTCCCCTCTGATTTATTCTGGTAATGAATCAGAAACAGATAAAAATCTCAGTTTAATGAGAACGGTTTCTCATATCTAGTGATGCCTGGTGGGGACTGAAATAAGGGATAAATAAGGGATTCTGAGATATATCGTTTCTTTGATTTCTCACTCTCTTCCCCCTTGATGATTCTATGAGTTCCTTAGGGGTATCTTCAGTTTCGAAAAGAAAACAAAAGAAAAGGTGAAGGAAAGGAAAACAGCATTTCTGAGCAGGGTGCTCAGAGATCAGGAGAGGGGATGCTTTGACTTGGGACAAACGTTCCACTCCTGAAGCCCAGAGGGGACTGACTGAACTAAAAAACTTTTAAGGGTCTTTAATACTCCAATAGCTTATTAAGTTACAATGGATTTTCTTGAGGGGATTTTTGCGGAATCTGATGAGATCCCAGGGTATAATTAGTGATGTCCTCGGGCATCACCAAATCGAGATGGGAATATCATCAGGCTAAGGAAATGTGCTCTTTGGGATGCCTGAATGCTCATTTTCCTGGTCCCTAAGGCAGGGAGCAGTTCTTAATTTCAGCATCTTGAAAAGGTGTGCTGTGGCCAGTGGAGAGTAACTCATAAAAACTGTACTAAAATCTGCAGATGATTTGTCCTAGGAAAATGGCCAGAGCAGATTCAAAGGCATATGTGCCACGTCTTTTCTCTTGTTTGCATTGATGTGGCTTTGTGAGTGGGAGTGAGCAGCAGACAGGAGTTAGCATTTCACCCCTCCCCCACACCGGGCCAGCCACCTTGATGCCTGTTGCTGATAGAGGACTGAGAAACCCTGGGAAGGAGATAACTGAGCAAGTAGGGAACAGGGACAGTGTCCCTGGGGCTCCGTGGGGAGCTCTGGTCATGGGTAAAGAGCACCTGGGGGTGCTAAGGCTTAATTATCCTCTGTTGTTTACTGCTTTGGGTTCTGGTTGGTCTTGTTTTTTTGGAAGCCTGCAGTCACAGACTCCGGGAAGGAGGGTGTTTGCTGTTTTGTGGTTTTTAACTGTCTGAAATGGAATGCATTGTCTGCGTTACCCTGTCCTCCCCCTCTGTCTGCTCGTCATCTACCAACGTCAGAGTTATTACTGACTCCCTTTGCCTTCCCCTCTCATGAGTTAGTCATCTAGCCTGCTGCTTCCATAACCCGAGGTCTCTTCGCTTTGTCCTCTCTCCTTCAACCCCCTCTGCCCCGCCCTGGTTCAGGCCCTGTTTTGGCTTGTCTGGACCACTTCATGATAAAGACTCAAACAGAACCAAATAAAAACTGCTTTTCTTGCCCAGGCTAGGTCCTGAAATTCATCTGCCAGAAAGCTGCCACAGAGTGATCTATTGGATGTGTGCCTCTGTTCCCATCACTCTCCTGTATGAGACACTCTGATGGTCTCCCATTGCCTAAGGCAGTGGTCCCCAACCTTTTTGGCACCAAGGACCGGTGCTCCTATGAGAATCTAATACCTGGTGATCTGAGGTGAAGCCGAGGCAGTGATGCTAGTGCTGGGGAGCGGCTACAGATGAAGCTTTGCTCACTTCCGGCTGCTCACCTTTTGCTATGCAGCCAAGTTCCTAACAGGCCATGGACCAGTACTGGTCCCTACCCTGGGGGTTGGGGACCCCTGGCCCAAAGGGTAAAATCTACTCTTTAACTTGGTTTCCAAGGCCCTAAATTACTCTCAATGACCTTACCCCACACCCAGCATCCCAGTTCCTGAAACATGCTGTGTGCTCCACACCTTCATGACTGTGGACTCTGTTCCCTCTGCTGGGGATACCCTTCCTCTCCTGCTCTGGCAGTAGACTTTTGATCTACTTTCCAGGTCTAGCCAAGATGTCACTTCCTCTGAGGAGTCTTCCCGGCTCTCCAGACTAAAAGGTTTACTTCTCCCTCTGTGCCCCCACAAGACTTAAAATATCTCTTTTCCTTGGTGTTTATCCCAGTCTATAATGTTCCTTGACTTTGGTCTCTCTTTCTAGAATGTTTCCATCTCTATACAACCCCATTACCTGGCACACAGTGGGTACTTGATAAATGTGTTGATCAGCTATTGCAGAAACCCACTGGTGCTTCGTGTATTTGCCCTAGCCAGACCTTACAATGCTCAAGGTGTTGGCTTACAACGTACCTTCTGGAGTTGTGGTGGGAGAGGCATCTGGCAGGGTCTGGCTGTGGCTCCTGGTGGCTGGATAGGGGTTGCTGGAAGAAGCAGCCCCAGGTCGGACAAAGTCCTGGTGTCCTGGTGTCCGCCGAGTTGGGGGAGACCCTGGTTCTGGGCAGCCATTGATCAGCACGATGGGTATGTCCACCATGGAGTTGGTGATGGATGGGGGGCAGCTGTTGGCATGTTCCTTGGCCAGTGGTGGGGAGTAGGTTGCTCTGGGCTGGCCCATGCTTGGGGTGGGATTGTTGGGGACCTGGATGTCACTGGCTCTTGTACACAGGGATGCTGGGCCAAGGCTGTGGAGGCTGGAGGAAGAGCTGGCCGGGCTTTCCAAGGACCTAGAATATGACTGTTGGCTGGAGATGCTGGAGCGGAGGAGGGACTGGCAGCTGCAGGGGGAGAGAGCACCAGATAGGCAGGGCATTAGGGTGTTGAAGTGGACAATCAGGGGTCAGAACCAGGCTCTGTAATTTAGTAATCTGGGCGTCCATGGTTTCGGTTAAATAAAATACTGCATACTCTACTCCCTATAACCCAGAGCAAAGGGCACGCCCACCTGATCCCTAAGGGGTGCTGAAATGTCCCTGGACTATAGAGTCTTTGATCAATTAAAGTAGCCAATGGTCTGACTCCCTGCAAGTCATGTGGGCTTAGGCGAGACCGATTCCCTCTGCTTTCCCAGCAAGGCAGATCGGATTGAGTTGTCACACCAGCCTCCCCATCACTCCCAGAGCCCTGTACACGGGCTGGACCTGGGCTGGACCACGTCTACTTTTATGCGGAGGGAATTCCCCAGCTGGAGGAGGAGGAGGCCAGGCCAGCTCTGCATCCAGCCAGACTTCTCCTTGAGCTCAGAGACCTATGCCAATAGGCATGGCTGTGGGATCCCAGTCTCCTTGCCAGGGCCTGCCTTGGCACAGTGACTTTTGACTTGATGCGGGGGGTGGTTTGGTCTTCTTAGGCAGGATGGGTGTATGGGCAGCTCTATCGTCAGGGCTACAGAGAAGTGGGCTCAAGGATTGTAAATAATGCCAGGCAGGTTCCCTGCCCTCCTGCTGGGTTTTGCCAGTAACAAAAAGGAAGGAGGCTTTTCTTTCCTAAATGGTCCATCCCAGGCCCTCCAGTTCTATTGACATCCCCGTTTATCGAGGTTCGAAAAAACCCCCTTCATCAAGATGGTTTGTATGAGGGCTGGAAAGGATACAAGTGGGCCTCTAATATAACAGTTTTCTTCCCAAGAGGTAGGTGTAAGTCAAGATTTTTGTATATTGAATCATAGTCTAAATGTTTGAGGAAATCTTGAGATCCAAATGGCTGTGATGGCATAAAAGAGAACATCCCCTTTTATTGTTTGTAAACACCCAGATTCTGCTCAGACAGAGCAGGGTGCCCCTCGACAATTTTAGGATCTGCATTATTGTGTGTGTGTGTGTGTGTGTGTGTTGTGGAGGTAACATTAGAAGCTATAGTGGGAGTGACCTACCTTCCAAACACGTAGCTGACATCAGACGCTGGGCTGGCTGACAGCACAGAGACCCTGCTGCCTCGCTGTGGGGCCAGGCTCCCCAGCCCCTTCTCCAAGCCTGGAGAAGCCACCGATGGGGAACCCAAGCCATGGGGGCCCAAGGCCTTGTTCCCCACGCAAGGGATGGCGATGCTAGGAGAGGGTGGGGGATGAGAGGAGAGACCTCCAGATGGGGGAGAGGGGCGCTGGTGTCCCCTGCCCTGGTTCCCGGAGAAGATCAGGCTCTCACTGCTGCTTCGAGTCTCTCGGGGGACATCCCTGGAAAGGAGGAGGCCGCCATTGCGTGGAGAACCGAAGGGCGGGGTGACAGACGGGCTGGAGCAGCGCTGGGGACCATCGTGACACTTTGATCTGGTGGAGGTCACCTCGATGTACTTTATATCTTTGAGAAGAGAAGCAGAGCATTGGTGAAACCTGGGGTCCTGGACTCAGAACAGGAATGCTGAAGGGTGTCCTCGAGACCGTCTGGTACCCCCTCTTTTATATAGACAAGAAAACTGAGAAGAGAAGCTCAGAGAGGAGAAGCTCTTTGGAATCAGGATTAGCATCTAGCGTCACCTTCAGGGCCCAGTGCCAAAGTCACCTTCTTTGTGACATCTTTCCCTGGATGGAGAGATGCAGATAAATGAATATAGGCCTTGGAGTCAGACAGGCCTGGGTGTCACATCTGGCTCTGCCACTTACTATCTGAGAGAGCTTGGCCAAATGACTTCATCACCTAGAGCCTCAGTTTCCACACCTATAAAATGGGGTGATTCTGCCCAGCCTCTTGGTGTTACAGTAAGGATGAAATGACATAAATGTAGGGGGCCTGGCACCATGCCTGGCACATAGCAAGCCCTTTAAAACTGGGAGATTCTCTCCTTCATGTATGCCTCACTCCCCACATTGAAATGACTGCTTAATGGAGTGTGCCAGTCACATCTTCTATGCCTCTGTTACTCAGGCATGTGATAGTTGTTTCCATGTCTGTGCCTACAGTGAAGGAAAGGGTTCTCAAGCGTAGCTGCATGCTAGAATCATCCGGTGAGCTTTTAAAAGTCCTAACACCCAGGTTCTGCCCCGTGTCAGACCAGAATCTCTGGGGTAGGCCCAGGCCTCAGCTTGCTTGTTTGCTTAGTTCCCCAGGTGATCTGGGTCTACTTTAGAGCTTGAAAACTCTGCTGTGCCGAGCCAACGAGCTGCGGGCCTCCCTTGCTGCGATGGTAGCTGGTGCAAAGTGGCTGGTTGTCAAACACGGCCCAGGCTGCTGAGTCACTCCAATGCTCTTTCCATTCCCCAGGGCGGGCACGCAGGACTCTTGTCCCCAGACTTTGCGCCTCTCCGGACTGGGGCACCTTGTGGTTCTCCCCATAGCGAAGATAGGTACCCCTCTCCCTGGTCTGGGTGCTGTTCCAGCAAAGGTGGTAGAAGGTGGGGGTTACCGAGCTGCCCGCTTCTGCCGTGAGTCCTGCCTCAGGCTTCCCAGGATGGAAACTGGGACAGAGTCAGCAGGAAGCTGCACCTTCAGCTCCCAAACCCTTGGGCTCTGGCACATGCACCATCCTCTCCTTCTGCTATGACTGTGGAGTTCCCGCCTGCCCCAGCCCGCTCCTGGGTAGGGCCTTCTGGCTCTGCTCAAGTTGACTGCCTCTGTCTGAGCCTGCTTGCGCCGGGGTGGGGGTGGAGGATTGCATTATATGAGCAGGGTTCTGGCAGGCTGACCTGGGCTTGCTGCTCCATGGGTGGAGGAACAGGCCTGGCTTCGTCGTCAATCCTGTCGTGTGAATCCTGGCTTTGCTACTTTTCTGCTAAGAGGCATTGGGTAACTTTCCTAACCACTCTGAGCCTCAGTTTCCTCCTCTATAAAAGCGATGCCTGCTGGCACTGAGCATAAGGGCTGTCATGAAGCTTGAAAGGATTATGGGTGCAGTTTCTTCATCTGCAAAGTGGGGATCTAAGCCTGGAGTCTGGCCCATGGTGAGCTTCTGGGTGCATCTCCTACCTGCCTGCTTTGGGGGGCAGTATTGGTCAGATGGCTAATGCCCTCTGGCTAAGGTGTGGGTCCCACTGCTGAGAGCAAGAGGAGAATATTTGGCTTAATGTGCTGTGGGCTCTGAAAGAAAAAAAGTCTTGGAATGGAGTGGATCCTTTTGGAGGATCAACTTCTGTTTTTATAGGACTTTATAGTGTTTACACCCATAATCCTTTCAAGCTTCATGACAGCCCTTATGCTCAGTGCCAGCAGGCATCGCTTTTATAGAGGAGGAAACTGAGGCTCAGAGAAAAGTGGGAGTGAAGCTAACATTTATTGCATAATTTTTAATAAAAACTGATATTTATTGAGTGCTGTGTGCCAGCGCTGTTACAAACATATTACCTGTATTAGCTCATTCAGCTGTCATGATAACTCTATTGAAATAGGAAATATTGTTAATTCTGTATAACAGATGAGAAAAAAAAGGCACAGAAAGGTTAAGTGAGTTATTCAATGTCACACAGCCAGGGAGTGGAGGAACCTGACTCTTGCTTTTGTGCTCTGGTTGGAGTCTCTTCCAGGAGGAGGGGACTCCTTGGAATGTTTCCCAAGGCCTTGCCCTATGAGAAGGGGCTTGGCTGCTTTGGAGAGGGTCTCTTGGCCTGGCGAAGTCCTGCAGCCCCTCCTGACTATGTCACCTAGACACCCACTAAAGATCTTGCTTGGAGGTGGGGTGGGGTCAGGAGGAGGAGTCCTGGAGCTCTGAGTCACCTCCCGCTGCCACCCTGAGGTGAATGTGGCTGGGGAAGGTGGAGGCCCCCACCCCATCACTTAGTATAGTTAGTCCCTGTTTACAGGCCCATGGGGCAAGTCTGAGCAGTGCCGGGTGGATGCAGGCACCAGCACCAGGCTGGGCGGGGGGTGGGGAGAGTCATGTGGGTGGGGATAGAGAGACAGTTATTAGACACCTTTCATTTGGGATTGGCAAACAGCTTTGCCTGGCAGAAATTGCTAGAAAATGAAATATAGGGCCAGTTCCAAAGATGGGGAGGGGTGGCAGAGAGGATAAATAAAGGCATACGGTGTGTGCTTCTAGGAGCCATGTCCCTTGCGAGATGGGGACCCCCCAGCCCCAGGGTAAATCTGAAGGAAGGTAAAGAAGAGGCAAGGGCAGGGAAGCTGGGGAGAGATTTTCCAGCACCGGAGAGGTGGGTGTTCAGAAGAGGACCCCCAGCTGCCTTCCAACAGATTTATTCTGCCCTGGAGGATGGGAAACTAGCTCCACGGAAGAGGGAAAGGCGGGGACAGGGACGTTGGCGCCCAGAAGCCGGGCTTTGAGGCCGGACCTAACGCTCACTAGCTGCGTGACACGGGATATCACTTCCCCTGCCTGAGCCCCAGTTTTCTCATCCGTAAAATGAGGTTACTGTTATTTCCTTCACAGGGTAGATGCTAGGATCACGTATTACAAAAATCTATCCGTATATGTTAGGGGAGTGGTTAACATGGGATCGCCAATGCTTAATTTTTAATTTTTCCAGGTTAGGAAAGAGAAACAGTGAACATCCCCTAACACCACAATTATAGAATGTCTTCCCTTCAACACCCCAAAAGTTGGAAGGATGAGAGTGCGAAGGGAGGGGCACCCTCCACATGGGATACATGTGGCCGGATAAAAACTCCCCGCGGTGCCCAGAACTAGTTACACTGCCATGGGCCCCGGGAGAGCTTGCACGATCACCGGTGGCCGTGGTGTCAGGAGAGGGTTTTGGGAGGCTGAGATGTGCAGCTCAGCACAGTGACACGCAGGTGCTCACCATTCTTAGTGAGCGAAGAGAAGAACTTTGTAATAGGGAGCTGACCTGGCTGGCCCAAATCAGGCGGTAGTAAGCTCCCAAGCATCACAAATATCAGAGTGGATAGAGGTTAGGGGAGAATTGTTTTTTTTTTTATCCCATCAGAAGGGGCAAGGGCAGAGCTAGGCGGCTTCTTCAGGATCCTCTGACCGCTGCCGCCTACCCTGGTGCCAGTGTTAGGTGGACACATCCTCATGATGACAGGTGGTGCCCAGGGCATCTGAGAACACAGACTACCGCCCATAGATCCCTTGGAGGAAGAACCCAATTGTCAACATTCTCACCCCACACATTTGGACGCTCCCTGAGACTGGTCATGCCCCAGCTGGCCTTTGTGTGGAATCCCTGCCCTGGGGCGTGAACATTAAAGCCCTAGGCTTGCTCCTGCCCATGGTAATTTGGCTCAAGCCACCTTCCCTGCAGAGGCATGCCCAGGACTGGCCTTAAGAAGCAGAAAGACTTTTAAGGGCTGGAGGCAGTTCTTTTAACAGGCCTGGCCAACACTGCTTGGTGGTATGAGCAGAAGGCGGGCCAGGAGCCTGGCGCCAGAGGCCCTGGGTGCTGGGCTCACTTTTACCCCAGAGCCTAAACCTACCCTGGGGCTGGTCCTAAACACAACCCCAGCGTTTAATAAAACAACCACCGTTTATAATGACTCACAGTGGGCCAGGATTTGTGATAAACACCCAATAAGTGTTATTCCTTTTAATCCCTTTGAGGTAAGAACTCATTTAGATTTCACAGATGAGGAATCTGAGACACGAAGAAGTGAAGTAAACAGCTTGCATAAGGTTTGCCCAACTCCAATGGTTAGGCTAGACTGGCTCCTCACTCAGGTCCATTAACCTCAGTTTTTTCTTCTGATGCCCTGGGCACCACCTGTCATTCTCAGATGCCCTGGGCACCACCTGTCATTCTGTAAAATGGGGATAAGACGGTCATCTCATGGGGGTGGACCGAGAGGATTAAAGGTTCCACTGTGAAGTGCTCAGCACAGTGCCTGGGTATAATAACCACTCAGTAAGTAGAAGTTCTCATGGATCTTATTTCTAATCCTAACCACACTCCCTGACCCATGCTGTTTGAACTCTTGGATGCCTCAGTTTTTCAGTCTGTCTAGTGGGGCTGCTGCCCCTTGACCCTCATCCTCAGAGTATATTTAAAATTCTTTGTTTGGGAAACTGAAGCCAGAGGTAGGGATTTCTAAATTCCTTAGGTTTCAGCAGTATACTGGACTTGGCTTGTACCAGCTTGTGAGAGCCGATTGTTTAATTTTCAGGATTTTGTCCCATTTGTTGCTAAACTCTGCTATTATGAAAAGTTAAATTATATAAACTTACAATGAAATAACATATTAAAACTCAAAGTAATAAATACTCAAAATTCATCACATCCCAGTGATTTTACTACATTTTACTATTATCCATGATCTGAGGTTATTTACATCTGTTGTATTGGTGTAAATACTATATAATGGCCTGCTACAGTGTATTTCTTTCCAAAGCCACATTCAGTGACATGTTGGTAGCTTGAAATTGACCATGATGGGAGAATTTACACTGTGGAAAGTGGCATACGCTTCAAATCAGGGCTCTCTCCCACCCCACCAGAGAGCCAGTTGTTACACATTTATAGGCACACCCAGGCTTAAACACAACAGGGCTACCACCCCGAATAGGCTGAATTCTGTGTCTCTCCAACTCCACTACCTTTAGCTTGGGCCTCCCCAGACAGATACTCTCCTAAAAAGGGGCAGGGGTCCAGATAGCAATCCTACAAAAATTTCAAGGGGCTCAGGTTAGGACCTAAGGAGAGACACCAAAGAACAGCAAGTTTCGGGGACCTCACATGTATTTGTACACATGGCAGTGTACAAAATACACACACACACACACATATGTGTGTGTGTGTGTGTGTGTGTGTATTAGCTTATTTAAATTCTCTGAAAAATCACATAAAATAATAAAATAGGTATCCACCACTTTGCAAACTCAGGAACCGAATGGAAGTAGATAGTTAGGGAAATCTGTATTTATCTCTTTTACATAGCAAAGAAAAAAGAAGTTAAGTAACTTGTTTAGGCTGCACAGCACCTCCCAACAGGACATTGTCCCACACTCCTCTGATTTGATAGAAAAGTCCTTTTTCCCGAAGGTCCCCTCCCAGCTCTGTGCCCCGGGTCCTTACCCAAGGCTTCAGGCTCCTCTTTCTTCCTCCTTGAGGTAGTGCTCTGGGTGGGCTCAGCCCCTGCGGGGAGCAGCTGGAAGGTGGGGTCCAGTTCCAGAATCATCTGGTTGAGGCTCTCCAGTGAGAAGTCAATGTAGGAGTCAAGGTCCTCCAGGGCCCCTGAGGCCTGCTCACCAGGGGACTGTAGGAGGCAGCTGGCTTTGGGTCCAGCTTGTGGGGCCTGCTGGAGCCTGTTGGGGGGCTCTTTGTAGGGCATGGGGGCCATCAAGGCTTGAGCTCCCCAGCCTTCTGTGGTGTAGTAAGGGCACTGGGGTGGCAGACTGGGGCTGGGTGCTGGGTGCAGGGCCCTCCTGGGTTCCTCACAGGAAGCCAAGCGGACTGCATGGCCTCCTGCCAGTAGGGGGCTGGACATCACCTGTGACATGATGCGGGCAGTGACCTGGAGGTTTACCTCTGGCTTCCAACCAGACTCACTTATATCCCAGAGATGTCACTTGCCAATCAGGAGCTCCCAGGACCTGAAAGAGGCCAGGGGTGGGAACTGAGTAACTTTTGTAGATGAAGCCACTGCCTTCTCTCCCCCAAAACAAAGGCATATTTATTCATTCATTTAAAAGCATGGATGCTGGAGCCAGACTGCCTGGGTTTGCATCCTGGCTCCTTCGCTTACTAGCTCTATGATGTCGGGCAAGTTAATTAATTCTCTGTCCTTCAGTTTCCTTATCTGTAAAATGAATTAATATGTGTAACATGCTTAGAACGGTGCTTGGCACACACTAAGCATCATGCAAATGATTGTTAAACCAAATAACTTCAATAGAAGTTTATCGAATATTTACTATGTTCCAATCTTATTTATTAAATAAATGCTAGCTAATATTTATAGAGTAATTACCATGCACATAAGCACTGATATTTACACATAAACTCTTTTAAAATCCTCAAAACAACCTTATGAGGTAGATACTATTATTATTCCATTTTACAGCATGAAAATGGAGACAAAGAGGTAAGTAACTTGCCCAAGGGCAAATGGCCAACAACCATCAGTGCAAGACAGGACCTCAGGCTGCCTGATGTCAGGGCCCTTGTACTTAGCTGCTACTGCATGTGGGCCAGTTGGTGAAACACAAAGTGATCGAGTGAACGATCATAAAAGGTGTCACCAAGGAGGAGGAAAAACAGAGGGGACTCTCAGGCACTGTTTGTTTAGGCACAGGTGGGGAGGTCAGGAAGAACTTCCTGGAGGAAGGGACATGGAGAGGGAGATAGGAAGGAAAAGCAGGAGCTAGCTGGGCAAGGCAGATAAGGGTGAGGAGGCAGGTGTGCTCAGAGGCTTGTCAAACAGGGGAAATCAAGAAGCATTATTGAGCATCTGTGAAGCAGAGAACACCTAGAGTGGACGGGGTGGGGTGGGGTGGGGTGTAGAAAGATGGGGTGGGGTGGGCCTTATCGATGTAGAGCCTTATCGGCTGGGCTCAGTAGTGCTGTCTCCACCTTGAGGGCAAGGGGAGGCACACAACAAAGATTTGAGCTGGAGAGTGACATCATCAGATAATTTTCACTCCTTGGGGGCTCATCTGGAAAAGAGATGTCTCAACTTCCTCATTTCCCTTACTATGAAAATTTCTTCCTCTTGTCTAACCTTAATGCCACAGGCAGGATGGGGTAGAAGGTAAAACGTTCTGGGACTGAGGCTGCCAAGAAAACTGGAAGGAGCTGGGACATGCTGGTCGCATGATCACTGCCTGCCCTGAGCTTCGCTGCTTGTCCCCCAACACTCCCCATCTCTGCTCCTCCCTTTTTCCAAGAGGCCTCTATCATGTCCTGCTTTAGAGTCAGACTCCCCAGTGCTGGAAAAGGCATCGAGACCGGCCTGGGGCAAATGAAATGAATGCAGACTCTGGAGTCTGAAGGTTCAGATTCGATTCCCAGCTCAAACAGTGCCTTAAGGTGTAGCTCAGACCCTTAGTTTTCCTATCTGTGACGTGGGAATAAGAATTCCTGCCCTGCAATCTCCCAGAAAGTGACGTGGAACCAATGAGGTTTCCGCTTGTGAAAGCAGATGGACAATTCTAAATAGGAATACTTAGGAATAAGGGTTTATACAGAGTATAACACCTTCATAAGAATAAATAATAATAGCTCCCATTTACGGAGCATCCACTGTGTGCCAGGCACTGATCTATGTCTGTTACATTTGGTAACTCCGCTCTCACAATCCTATGAAGTACTGCACCCTTAGTACCAACCCATTTGGCAGATGGAGATACTGAGACTCAGAGGTTAAGAAATCTGCATGGGCTGCACAGCCAGAAAAGTGGTATAGATGAGATTCAAACCCAGGCTTTGGCATCTTGGACTCTTAACTCCTTGTACCACATTGAGTTTAAATGCAGAGGAACACGAGGTCCAGAGAGGCAATATGATTTGCGGAGGGTTGCAGGGTAAGTTAATGAGAAAAGCCAGGCCCCTCTTCTCTCCCTCAGCTCCTGCAGGCCCCTGCCAGACTTCTCGTTGGCAGGGTCCTGGAGGGGGCGGTACGTCTTAGGCTCTTGAAGTGGGTCCATAAATGGCAGTGGAAGGGAACAGGCCTTCCAGCTCCTTCCTGGGGGCAGCCAAGGACATGGAGCTGCGGCTTTTTCCTCACATGCTGGGAGCAGCCTGGGTGTGCTGGGGCAGGATTTTGGCACACCCTGTGTGGTTTTCGACTGAGCCCTGCAGAGGAGACTGGCCTCACTGACATTAAGGAGCACCAACTGGGGATGCCTGAGTCTCCCTCCAGGACCAGAACCCAAGCTGCTTGCTTACTGATTTAGAAACTGCCTTTGTGCCATCCTGGGCATGTGTCCTTTCTTCTCTGGGCCTCAGGTGTCCCATCCGTATAATGGGGATATGATAATAACAGACACTTAACACTTGCTCATTTAATTTTCTCAGTAGTTCTGGGAGGAGGGTACTCTTACGCGGGGCTAGAGCAGTGGAGGGATTTGCCCGAGGTCATACAGGCCATGAACCCAGTCAGTGGTGAGGTTGGGACTTGAACCCAGGTGGTTGTGGCTACACAGTCCCACACCCTGTGCCTCTGCTTCATAGATTTAGGACCCCATTCACCTCTTTCCCTCCTGGGATTCTGGAACCCAGCGGGACAGGGCTGGGAGGGCTCTTATTCCAATTCTCACTTTTAACACTCCCGAACCACCTTGGACCTCCCAGGGCAGGGGCTAAGTTCACTCCTTTATTCTTGGACACCCTGCCCCGACCAGTGCACTTCTAGTTCTTTTCTTTTCTGCTCTAAAGGGGAGGGGGGTGCACCGGGGCTCAGGTGTGTGTGATGTGATGTGTGTGTGTGTGTGTGTGTGTGTGTGTGTCTGTGAGAGAGTGTATGTGTGAGTGTGTGTGTCTGTGTTGGGGTGTGTAGTGGGCAGGGAAGGCTCTAGCCAGCTCTGCCCTATTTATTGGTCCCTCCCACCCACTCACCCTTCAGATTTGGATTCAAATCACTTTCTTTGTTCCCAAGGGTTCCGAAGGCAGGAGGATCCTGCTCTCTTGGCAAATTCCCCTTTCTCTTCATTGCCGACCTTTTCTCCCTCTGGCAAGCTCAGGTCAGCAAAGGGAGTGGGTAGGAGGGTGAAGCCTGAGTTTCCCCCGAAGCTCCTTGCCTCAGTAGCTCAACCCCCCACCCCACCCCCATACTTGAAGAGTGGCTTCTGATTGTCGTATCCTCTCCACCCAGACCCAGGGACAGCTGGAACCCTCAGGACCAGTGAAGGCCATGGGTCCCACCTCTAGATTCTATGCAGCCTCTGGGGGCCCAGCACGGGGGCCGGGGCCAGGCTGGGAGGCAGGAGGCCTGGCTTCTGTGCCCATTCGCCTCTCGTCTCCGGGACCTTGGGTAGGCCTCTTCCTTCCCTGGACCTTGGTTCTCTCACCCGTAAACTGAGGGGCACAGATTTACTCCCTCAGAGTGATGAACTCCGGGGTCTGTGGCCCTGAGACTGTCTCTCATCCACAGCCTCTTCCCCATTTCTCTCCACCTTCCCTCTGAGCCCTGAGTCCCAGGAGAGGTGGAGAAGCTGGGGACAAAGGGTTAAAGAGTCAGGGCAGGGAAGGTGCTGAGTCTCCCTCTCTTCTCCTTAAAGAATAGAGGCACCTACCTGGCATCCAGGGTAGGCAGGCTGCTGCATTCACTCCTGGCCACTGGGATCAAGGCAGCTCAGAGGCCAGGTGAGGAGTAAGGGAGGCGCGGTTCACCTTTGGACCCGCCTTAAGAACACCCAGGTCCTGCCCTCCCTCTTCTACACGTGGCCTGACAGCTGCAGGCCCCACCCCTCCCATGTCTGGACAGCTCAGGTGGAGCTAGCTTAGGCACGGGGAAGGGAAGCACTGGGTGGTGGCCTGGTCTCAAGGGGACTGGGGCCCATTGTGTGTGTGAGGGGTTCCCAAGCTCCCTGCTTGCCCCCACCACCTTGCCCTGCCCCCATGTGCACCGCGTGCCTGGGGGAGCCCTGCTTGGACAGAAAATTGTTCAGAGCAAGGTGTGAGGGCTGTGGGCATTCCTACGAGCCGGCTGGGAGAGGGACTGTGGGTTGGCAGAGCTGGCAGAGAGTAATGGCCTTGGCCTTGGGACAGCAGGATGTTGGTGGGCAGGAGACCCTTCCCACAGTCCCCTCCTGTGTCATCTGGGCTGGGTCAGCTGTGGCAGCACAGGGTTGGGGCCCATTGGGATTAAGGCTGCGCACAGGTTTTGTCTTTTCTTCTTTTTCTTCTTAGTCTGCGAATGGGGCTTCTAACTCAAGAGCGGGGAAGAGCTCCGAATGTCTGGAGGGCTTCGAGAAGGGGCTTGTAGCCTTGCTTCTCTTCATTCATCTATTCCCTGGGCAATATCCTTCTACATGGTCCGCTCTGTGCTCCAGGGTGGAAGTCCACACGGGAGTGGGAGCAGGAAGTCCAGAAGTCCAGGCTTTCCCTCTCTCCGGCCCCAACTCCCTCCCTCTCTGGGCCAGGGTCCCAGGGTGCTGTGAGGGGACATCCAGCCATGGTGCGGGGAGGGACATTGGTGGCAGAGCAGAGCCACATCTGGGCAGGTTGGTCTGAAGTGAGGAAGCTGGCAGTCTCCAGCCCAGGGACTCATGGTGATCCCAGAAGCGGCTAATCTCAGGGGTGGGTGGGCTGCTCAATGGCCCCATTACGCTCAGTGGGAGGGCTTCCAGCCTTAAAGGTTTAGATGCCCTGTGGCTTCTTGGAGGCAAGATGAACCAGTGTCATGGGAGGCCAGCAAGCAAAGATGTGCAAAGTTGACAAAAGGTGCTCCCTCCTGATGGTGACATTAAAAGGTAGCTCTAGGTGCCTATGCAGCCTAGCTGGCACATGGCTTGCTGAGCAGTTGTGTCTTTGAACAAAGAAAAGGCCGGCCCTCCCTTGGGGTGGATGCAGCGGCCAGCTGGGGTGGGAGAAGCTGCTGAATTTCTCAGGTGGAAGGGGCAGGTTCCAGGGAGGCCAAGGCTTGGGCCGGGATCGTGGTGGTTCTGGCATTAGCCCTGGCTGCCTCCCTGGGAGCTGGCCCAGAGGACGGTTTTGGTGAGACTTCTTCAGGGCGGTGCCTGGTCCCGCGCCTTATGATCCTGTGCCTCAGGCTTACAGTCTTTCTAGGCAGGTTTGGCTTTTTTGGCTACATTTGGCCAGCGTCCTTCACTTTAGTAGGTCCCAGGAACAGATTCCAGCTTCAGCTGCCTCACAGACCCTGTCTGCCTACCTCCTTCCCACCCTTCCTCTCTCCTCACCTCCCTCTACTTTCCCCACCTTCCCCTTCCCTCCCTCGGACAAGATCAGCCTCCCCAAGGGGTGGGGCAGCATTTCTTTCTACATCTGTGGCTAGGATCATGTTATTTTTTTCTTTTAGACTGTTGGTGTGATGGATTAATTAATTTCGAATGTTGACCAGCTTTGTATACCTGGGATAAATCCCTCTTGGTCATGGTGTGTCATTTTTATACATTGTTGGACTCAATTTGCTAATACTTTGCCGGGAATTTTTGCATCTATGCTGTAATTTGGTCTGTGGTTTTCTTGTAACGTCTCTGGTTTTGCTGTTAGGTAATGCTGGCCTCATAGACTAAGTTAGGGAGTATTCCCTCTGCTTCTTTGCTCTGAAGGAGATTATACAGAGTGGGTATAATTTCATCCTTAAAGGTTGATAGAATTCACCAGTGAGTCTGTCTGGGCCTGGTGCTTTCTGCTTTGGAAGGTTATTAATTATTGATTCAATTTCTTTAATAGATATAGGCCTATCGACAACATTTCTTTCTAACCTCAAAATACGACAGTTCCCTGGCTGGTGGCGGGTGGGCACCTTGTCCTTCATCTACCTTCCCAGGAGAAACGATTTCGAGAGAACTTTTCTTTTTCTTCTTCTTTTTTTTTTTAAAACTCCAGCCTGTATTTTGATGTATCCTGCACTTCTCTCTAAAGAAGAGGTAAAATCCTACAAACAAGCAACAAACATAGTTTCTAACAGGGCCTTTTCCCTGTAGAGAACCCCATTACTCATTCATTCAAAATACATTTACCGAGCATCCTGATGCTCAGGTACTGGGACATAGAGATGAATGGGACAAGGTTCTGCCCCGAGGAACACACTGTCTGTGAGAGAGATGACTCATAGGCAAATAAGGCCCCCAAATCCTGGGCTGGTGCTAGCTCAAATGCCTACAACATGCTTAGAGCTGTGCCATCCCTGACGATAGCCATTATTAGTCACATGTGTCTAGTCCGAATTGCGATGCCTTACAGTTGTAAAATGCAATTCAGATTTCAAAAGCTTAGTATAAAAAAAAATGTAAAATATTAGTGATTTCTGTGTTAAATGATTCCGTGTTGAAATGATAATATTTTGTAGATATTGGCTTAAATCAAATATATTCTCAAAATTAATTTCACCTGCTCCCTCCTCCGCTTTTTGAAATGTGTTGTTAGGTTCCTCAGGCTGCTGTAACAAATTACCACAAACCTGGTGGCTTCCAACAAAAAAAATTTATTCTCTCACAGTCTGGAGATCAGAAGCCTGAAACTGGGTTGTAGGGGAGAGTCTGTTCCTTGCGTCTTCCACCTTCTGGTGGCCGCCCTGGAATTCCTGGGCTTGTGGCCACGTTACTCTACGCTCTGTCTCCTCTTCACTCTGCCTTCTCCTTTGTGCTATCTTCTTTTGTCTCTCTCGTGAGGACATTTACGATGGCATTTGGGGCTTACCTGGATAATCCAGGGTACTCTCATCTTGAAATCCTTAACTTAGTTATATCCGCAAAGATCCTTTTTCCAAATCAGGTAAAGTTTTAAAAGTTACAGGAGCCGGAATTACATATGTGGCTTGCATTGTGTTTCTATCGGACAACTTTGGGCTATCATAAGCCCTGCCTGAGGGAGCCAGAGAAAGCAACTCGGGTCCATGAAGGCCATTCAAAGTGGAGGGGGCTGGTGATCAGCATGGGGAAAAGCAGAGAGGCCAGAAAGAGCCTAGGGTGTTCCTGGGAACCTCGGTGGGGTCTCTGTAGCTGGAACTCAGGGTGAGTGTGGGTGGAGTGCTCGAAGGATCTGGAGAAACAGTGTGTGTATAGCTTCGCCTCCACCCTGTTTTTTTCTGAGCTGGAGAGACTGGACGCTGACCACTGCATTTCTACACACTCTCTTGCCCCTAGGGTTCTGGTTAAGCAATGGGTTCTGTCAACCCAATGAACTCGGAGACGTGGCTTGTTGCTGCTGGTCTGCACAGTTGTGGAGACACTGGGTTTTTTAGGCAGCTGCTTTCTGGCATCCAGTGCCAGCTTTGTGGGTGTGGAGAAGTTGTTGCTGAAATGACTTCTCGACCTCTGTATCAGTTAGGTGATGGTTCCTGAAATCAACAGACCCTGGGTGGCTCCTAATTGGTTATATTCCTGGTGGTGCCAGAGGGAACAGTTCCAAGGTGGGTCTCATGTTTTTCCGGGAGTCATTCCTGCAAGTGTAGCCTGTTCCTCTAACCGTTTCAATGATTTTGTAAGTATGGAATTGCCTGCATGGAATGCCTTTCTGCTGAAGTTAGCTAGTGTGTTTTAGGTTTTCTGCTGGTGACTGATGCAGGTGGCCTGGGCCAGGGGAGAAGGACATGGGAGTTGGCCTAAGCAGCCTGGCTTTTCTTTTGTGGTCAGTGGAGAAATAGAGGAAGCTTTTAAGCAGAGCAGAGCAGGGAGGGGACGACATGAACATATTTGTGCCATAGAAAGATCATTTTGCTTCAGGGAGGTAATGAGCTCCTAAGAGGGTAGCAGAGGTTCAGGCCTTATTTATTTTTTTTCCTGGGACTCTTGTCTTCTTTGGGGTTAAGACAGTTGCAAAAGATTCAGGTGAGATACTCTTTGCTACGATGGGGTGAAGAACTGACCTGGGTGGTTAACCTCCTGAACATTCTAGGGTTTATTTGTAGCATGTAAGACTGAAATTAACAGCAGTCAGGGCTTCCCAAGAGAGATGACATTGAGAATTTTGGTAACTGAAAACCAGGCGCCACATCAAGGTGCAGAGAGCAGAGCAGGTAAAAGGCCAGCCCTGCAGCCTGGATGCCTGAATTCACACGTAGTCTCCACTGCCTCTGGCTTCCCTCCAATTAGGAGGAAAGTCTTGTTTTCCTTCTCCTGTTGAGGTAGGAGGGGTGAGGAGGTGAGGAGTGAGGTCCTTGGTGTCCCAGGGGAGGGGATTCTGGTCTCTATGGTGGGGTTGCCCTCTGGAGGTGGAGCACATCTCAGGTCTCACTCTTCAGTCCCTCCGAAGCCTTAGCTATAAAACATGCATGCCTGAAACTCCACCTGCATGCCAGGTGAGGCCCAAACCAGAAACATCTTTATTACAAATGCCCCGCCCCCCAGGACAGGGTAGCCCCCTGCAGTCCCTCATGCCAGAGCTGGAGGGACCCTTAGGCGCTCTGTCATCCTCCAACTCTAACTTTGTTGCTCATACATCATCAGTAAAAAGTGTTGAGCAGGCACCCTGATATCTATTTATTTATTTATAAATTATATACATAAAACTTTATAAATTATGTACACAAACTATATACATGAATATGCATTAGTATGTACATTTAAAAATATATATATATGCACACACACACTCTAAAATACTTATGCACATATGAATAAATTACATATTACGTAGGTTATATTATGTACATGATAAAACCATATAAATAAAATAAAAATGTAATAAATTTGAAGTTTTAAAGGAATTTTTATGGCGTTTCATTTAATAATGGCATAATATCCCTTTTTGTTCTTACAATGAGAGCATCGCCATTAAATATGCTTCTTTATTTTTGCAAATCTTAGTTTAACGCTTTGCAGAACAGTGACTTGAGAGTCTGGCACTAAATTTGGTTTATTTCAATATTCAGTTTTAAAGGCTGTCACCACTGAGAAGGAGTCTTCATGAAGATACCTAGATCCAGACGGACGAGTGCATTGTGGGCTTGGCTCATTAAATCGTGACATTCAGTTTTCAATTTTCAACGCCATCCACCAATTATGCAAAGGTTTTGTTCAAAATTGACTTTCAAATTTCCATCTTTTCTCATGTCAATCAGTTGTTCTTGCAAAGAAATTGGAATATGTTGCATTTTAATGCTTTTAGCAAATGGATTTTAAACCCACTCAAACTCTTCATTTGAAAGACTTTTAAGCAAGCTAAAAAATTTCTTTTTGTTTTCTGTTTTTTTTTTTAAGAGTAGATATAAAATATCTTAGGAACATACAAGGTTTTCAACAACGAAATCATATAACAATAGGAACACTTTCAAACTTTATTTCTAAATCATACTATTTTTCTTCCATAAAAGGTACTTCTTCAAAAACTGTTTAAACTTCACTTTTACTTTGATGAAAAGAGATGTCATTTTTGGAATGACATCTACTGTAGCCCTCAAAAGACAACCCTTGTTTTTCCTTTATGGGATGTCAGATGAAATCGTGTCTTAGGATTGGGGGGAAGTAATGCTATTTTCTTGCTGTTCTCTGCAGAAATCTTTTTAGGCCACTTGCCCTGTTTTAAGACAGATTAATTTAGTTTGAATCAGACATTAGAATCTGCCAATTTCACTGAACTGGGCATATATAAATGGCAATATGTCACGATACGTCAAAATTAAACAATAGAAGGAAGAGGCTGCCATCAAGTTCTCTGTCTGATGGAGCATCTGCACCTCCCTCCAGACACTGACTAATGTGGGGGACACGACCGGCCAGAAACAGACCGAGTAGGGGTATCTGGGTCAATCTGTACGTTAAATATCAGTAGAGCTGAATTCCTTTGTTACTTTTAGATACAAATGCATGTAAATATACATTACTGAAAGCTAAAAATTTCTTTCCGCATGCCAGTGGGCCATTCTTTGTTACCTTGGGGTACATGCACTTTACTTTGGAGGTCAGCTCTTATTGGACCAGTGGGGCTCAGAGAGGGAGGAGGCATTGCTGAAAGGCCCGTTGCAAGTGGTAACAGAGCCAGGCTGAAACTCATGTCCTTGCCCTTTGGGGCCCCTCACCCCTACAGAGGCAATGCAGGCTGGTCAGTGCAGCCCCCCCATTCCCACTGCACAGGGTCCTGTGGCCCCAGGAACACCTGCCCTCCTGGGGCTCAGGGCAGGAAACTCAGTGTCTCCTCTACTCTGTGTTCTCTGGTAGCAGCCGTGGGTAGGACCTGAGAGCAGGTGTGGACATGTTTCTTATGAGAATGCCCTTTTCCTTTCCTGCTCCTTTCCTCCTCATGACAGACAGAATCTGGATCCCTCTGACCAGGGGAGTCATATGTCCTCTCTGGACCAAATAATTTATCCTTGGTTTTGGGCCATAACTTGCTGATTCTTACACCTCAGAGTTAGATCTGAAAAGAAAATCAGTCACCTGTATCTGAAAACAGACATACTGGTGCTCAGCACTGCCATCCTCAGGTTGCCCTGATTGAGCTTCCCCTTCTCTCTGGGGGAGGGGAAATATAGGGACACTCCTAGGGACATTAGTGCCTATGCCCTACCCCTGACCAGGAGTGGCAATGATCCAAGCTGCTGGACCAGGGCCTGGCCAGGTAAAAGGGGTCCCTGGTCACACACAGAGGAAGAGGGTGCTGTGTGCGATCCTGCATAGCCCTGAGCCAGAGGTGAACTCATCTCATGAGCAAGGGCTCCTGCTGAGCCCAGCAGGTGAGTAAGAGGACATTCTGTGCTCTCAAACTCCCTGCCTCCCGCCGCCACCACCCCCGCCCTGCCTGCATGCACGCCCTTGTCTTCACTTCTTGAGCTTAGTTCTGTTGTCACCGACTGCACCTGCAGGCCTTTGCACACAGCACTCCTGGAGCCATGTGGTCAAAGGGTGCGGCATCCAGCATCCGTGGCAGCACGCTTGTCTTCTGTTCTCCAGATTCAAATTCCTTTTCCTTTTGGATACATAGTGAGACTACATTTCCCAGCCTCCCCTGCAGTTAGATTATTTCTACCTGGGGCTTCACAGAGGAGGTGGCATTTCAGGAGATCTTTGAAGGAGAAAGGGTAGCATTTGGACCACAGAGGTGGTCAGTGATTGCTCTAGTCCTGAGGACACATCTGGCTGGAGTAGCTGCCTCCTAACATTTGCAAAGCGTCAGGAAATATTGCAAATGGGGGCTGTGGTAGGCAGAATTCCGAAGATGCCCTTACCCCGGGATCCTATCCTTTAGCTAATCAATCAAATACTAATCCAGGTACTCTATGAAGGGATTTTGCAGCTATAGAGTCCTAAGTCAGTTGATCTTAAAATATGGAGATTAATTAGGTGGTCCCAATCTCATCACATGAACTCTTTATAAGAAGAGAGTTTTCTCTCAATTTGGTAGCAAAATAGAAAGCTAGAGAGATTCGAAGCATGAGAAGGATTTGACTCGAGAGCAACCCTCGGCTGACAGCCAGACAACCCTCAGTGCTACAACAACCTGGAACCGGATTCTGCCAATGATCTGAATGAGCCCGCAAGTGGATTCTTCCCCAGAACCTCCAGATAAGAGCCCAGCCCGCTGACCCCTTCACTTCAGCATCGTGGCAGCCCAAGCTGAGAACCCAGTTGAACCTGCCCAGACTTCTGGTCTATGGAGTCATGAGTTAATAGATGGATGTTGTTTTAAGCCACTGAATCTGTGCTTCTTTGCTATGCAGCAATAGAAAATGAATACAGAGACTCACATACCACAAGTCTAAATATTCAAAAGTCATAAATCAAGCTTACGAACTGTTAATCAAATATGTTCTGTCCATTTATATTGACATATATACCTTCATAGTAACCTTGAAGGCCAGGGTCAAATTCATAATTCTCTGACCACTTAGAATTCTGTGCCTGCAGGTAACTGCTCAGGGAGGGCCTGCCCCTGGGTCCTAGTCCCTGGTCTGTGGCCTGATCCTTCCTCTCTTTTCATTCTTGGCTCCATCCTGCACCAGAAGGAGTGAACAGTCCAGGTCCGATAAGCTAAATCCCATGGGTTTCCCTACGAACAGCTGTTCCTTGCCTGCCCCTTGGGCCCAGGGTGTTGTTTGCCTTTGGGAAAAAGAACCTGGAGGAGTCTCAGGGTGTTTAGTCAAGGAATAAGATGGCCCTCAGAGTGCCAAGTGTGGCCTAGAAGGGAGGCTGTGGCTCTGGAGGGTGTATCTTGACCTTCAGGCTCCCCCATTCCATGGACGCAGCCAGAGCAGAATCCCTCTACAGCCTGGTATCCAGGGCAGGGGCCTTTCTTCTTTCCTTTTAATGTGGTAGAATACATGACGTAAAACTTACCGTTAGTGACGCCTGGTACATTCATGATATCGTGCAATCACCCCCTCTATCTAGATCCAAAACAATTTCAGCACCCCGAAAGGAAATGCCACACTCATTAAGCAGTTGCTCCCCGTTGCCTATCCCCCACCCCAGGCCCTAATCTATGTTCTATCTCTATGGATTTACCTGGATATTTGATATAAATAAAATCATACAGTATGTGATCTTTTGTGACCAGCTTCTTTCATTTAGCATAGGGATTTTAAGGTTCATCCATGTTTAGCATGTATCAGTACCTCATGCCTTTTTATGGCTGAGTAATATTTCATTGTATAGAGACACCACATGTGCCGGGCCGGTCCTTGACAAGATCTAAGATAGTATTGGGTTGGGGGGTGGAGAATTCAGCTGGTGGCTCTCTCCTCTGTGCCTCTTGGGGTCTGTCACTCTAGAATATGCTGCTGGGGTCTGGGGACCTAGGGAGACAGCCAGTCTCACCACATCTCCTAGTCTTTGCAGCCTGATCCTGAAATTCTGTAGGTCGTGGCAGCATCGAATGCAGCTGGTGTGGACCTGTTCCAGGAGGATGCTCCTGTTTCAGGGTTCCCAGCCGTCTTTGGTTAGGGTGCCCCGGGCAAGTCTGGAAAATGCTGGAGCCCTTCTCTGGTGACATTTCTGAGGTCACTCAGGGCGGGGATACTGCTGGCAGTGGGGGAAGGGGTGCACGGCCTCAGGACCTGGGGTTGCTCAATCACTGAGCCTGGAAGGCGGTGGGAATCCAGCCAGACACCAGCAAAGTCAGCCTCATGCCCAAAAAGATGCTTAAATCTTCACTCGTGGAGCCTATTTTTCAGAGAAATTTAATTCTACATTGTTTGTTCTCTGCTCCACAGACGTCTCAGCTGAGAAAACCACAAGAATCTCATTTGAAGAAGAATTTGGCCCCTGGAGCCCCCTCCCCATTCACTGGTGGGAGGGTGCCAAGACTGGAGTTGCTGCCACCACACCAGCAAACCCCAAACCACAGGAATGCAGTGGGGTCACCTGGGGACAGAGAGAGGGAGGTCAGATAGTGAGTGGGCAATGAGCCCATGGGCCTGTGTCACGTGGGGGGCTGCTGTTGTGACAGGAGCGCTGGATTTGGAGCCCCCGATGGCAGTGTGAATCCAGATTCTGCTGTTCTGATCTGGGATCTTCGTGGTCACATCTGTGGCTCCCCATGGTGACTTAGCCACTCTGGCTTCAGCCAGACTCAGGTGAAGAGCTGAGCTTGGCAGTGAAGGAAGCCACATATGAGGGTAGAGAGGGAGGCCAGGACTGGAAGAGATGAGTGAGGGTAGAATTTTCTGGTCTCCAGGCCCTGCAGGCTGAGTTGGAAAGGCACCCAGCACTCACAGGCACCTGCTAGTATCAGCAGAAGGAAACCATGTTATGATAACATTAATTATGGGAAAGTGTGCTCCAGGCACTTCACATACTTCATGGCATTTCTTCTTACAGCTACCTGTGGTGTGGCTGCCATTATTCTCTTTTATGGATGAGGAAACTGAGGAAGGTAAAGGGACTCAGCAGGTAACGAGGGCAGAGGCTGGGCAGAGGGCAGCCATTCCCACTGTGTTCTTTCCATACCTTGTCACTGGTCCCTGACTTGGCCCTCAGACTGGTTTCTTGGTGGGATTACAGTCGGAATCATAGTGTTTTTTAGCTGGAATGGACCTAGTACAAGTTGACGTTTTACAGATGGGGAAATTGAGGCTCAGAGAGGGAAAGTGACTTGTCCTGAGTCACCCAGGCAGATGGCAGATCTATCCCCAGATGCTCGCCTGTCATTTGGCTCACCTGGGTAGAGCCAAGTGTCCTTGAAGCCAAGGCTGTCTACAGTGCCTGGTGGGACAGAGACTCATTGCTCTGCCAGGTTCGAAGCCTGTCTGTTGGTCTGAGGTCTGATCCTGCCTCTGGTCTTGAGAGTGTGTGAGTGGCTCAGTGCACCCTGTCCCCACAACTCGATGACAACTCCAGGTCCTGTGGATGGGGTTCTGGAGCATTGAGCTGGCAAATAAAGGGCCACTCTATGCTTTCTCTTACCTTGAGACTTATGTGTCGCCTGTGTTGACATGAGGGCGGGGAAGAGTCCAGGTTCTCATCTCAGCCCAGCCACTGCCTTGCATGTCACCAGTGAAGTCACCTGAGCCCAATCACTTTATTGGTTGGCCAATACTTATTGAGGATTTTCTGAGAGCAGTGTATGTGCTAGGTACTGGAGAAAAAAAGATGAAATAATGTCCTTGACTTCAAGAAGTTCACGGACCTGTGGGAGAAGCCGATCTTCAGTTATCAATTAGAATTTCATGGCATCCTCTCTAAAGAAGGATATGTAAGGTACAGTAAGAGCGTGGGGGAAATCAAGGTGGGCTTTCTAGAGGAGGCAGGGCTGAGCTGAGACTAGAAGGGTTATTAGCAAGGTGGATGAAGCAGAGGCTCTTGAGCTTAGACAGTGGGTCCCGCAAGTCAAAGGAATGGATATGTATAAGAGGAACTAGGGATAACTTAGAAGAGTTGGAGCAAATAAGGTGGAGTGGTTGTAATGATGGTGTGTGGACGTTAGGTTGACTAAGGGGTGATGCCAGATGTGAAAGATTTTACACCATACAGAGGTGTTTGGACTTCATCCTCAGGGAGATGGGGAAACATGAAGGATTTTGATCAGGTTAGGTTCACCTGGGCTACACAAGCGATGGCCTGATAGGGGTGGAGAGGACAGCCGGGGAGCCAGTGCAGTGATCTGGGTTAAACGGTGTGAGGCACCCTCAGGCTGGGCAGTGATGGAGAGGATGGAGGAGTGACAGGATTGATGGGCTGTGATCGACTTGGTCATAGGCCATGGGGAGAAAGGAGTTGGTTTCTGGCTTGGGTGACTGGATAGTTGTGGTGGCTTTCATCCCAAATGTAAACTGGATATGTAAATTTGATGGTGAGGATGGGGATTCCTGTGAATTAAGTTTAGGGCCTGATGATGTGAGGTGCTCATGGGATGTCAAAAGGGAGATGTCCAGGTTCTAGATGTTTGGTTGATATCAGGGTTTAGAGACCACGGGAAAAGTTAGGACTGAAGTTAGATTTTGGGGTCATCACCCTAAATCACATGCAGATGAGTTAAAACACCACAGAATGCTCTGGAAGCAGTGTAGGATGATTTTGGCAGAAAGGATCAGTGCCCTGTCCTGTGTCCCCTTGGCATTGCAACCTTGTAACTCTGCCAGAGGACAGGAGTGTGTCCAGGAGGAGCCTTAGCCAGTGACATGAGAGCTGGACAATGAAAACCACAGGTCTTCTCTCGCGGGAAGGTGTGTTCCTCAGGGTCTCCCAGAGGTCTCAGCAGGACGGAGCTGGGTTGCCCAGGAGTGCTCGTCAATCCCCCTTTATTGGCATCCTCCCCTTTTCTTTGTCACTTTTCCATTTTCCTGCCAGAGCTTCCTGGGATCACCTCCCAAGTAAATGACTTGCATGCTTATTCTTGTCATAGGGTCTGCTTCTTGGGGAACCTAACCCAAGACGCCAGTTTATTTAAGTAGAACGAGAGTCTGCATTGACCACTTCCTGTGCGTCTTGACTTTCAGCTGGTCCGAAAGTAGCTTGCAGGTGCTTTCACATCTGTGTCTTTAGCACTAGGACAGCCAGGTCAGAGGATTACTCAGCCAGCTGTTGAATATATGAATGAATAAACCCGTCAGTGGCTTCTCATTGCCTTTAGGATCAAGAGCAAACTCTTTAACAAGCTCCACAAGACTCCTTCCTACCTCTCCATCCTCATGCCACCCTCCCCTCTGCTCTTGGAACTATAGGCCTCGTCTTCTCTGCTTCCCGTAAATTTTCCATGCTTCTTCCTCCCAGATGGTACATGTAGTTAGTTCTCTCTGCCTCCTCTATTCTTTCACCCCATCCTGGGCCTCTCAACATAGAGGTATTTAACTCCTTTTCCTCCTCTTCTTTCTCCTCACTCCAGTATCATCTCCCCAGGGCAGATGTCCCTGACCACCCCTCTCCAGCCTGGACCGGACGGGGTCCTACCGTTCTAGTCTGCCATTGCACTCTGTACACCTCTGCGTGTTTCCTGTCATACACTTTACTTATAGGCTTATGGAAGTGTTTAAATGATGTTTACACCGTTATTTCAAAAACTTTTTTGATTGTGATCCACAGTGAGAAACACATTTTATGCTGGGACCCAGTTCACATAATACATACAATATACCTTGGAGAGATTGTGGGTTCCGTTCTAGATCACCGTAATAAAGTGTGTATCACCATAAAGTGATACACACTTTATCACATGAAATTTTGGTTTCCCAGTGCATATAAAAGTTATGGTAACACTATACTGTAGTCTATTAACATATGCAATAGACTTATGTCTAAAAATATGTACATACCTTAATTAAAACTATTTTATCGCTAAAAAATGCTAACCATCCCCTGAGCCTTCCGCAAGTCATAATCTTTTTGCTGGTGGAAGGTTTTGCCTTCAATTTGTAAAATACACGATCTCTGTGATGTGCAATAAAATGAGGCCTGCCTGTACGTAACTGAAACAATGCGTAGCCTTACTATGTGGGACATGCTGATATTTTCCATTCCATCCCATCCCATCTCATTTCATTCCACTCTATACTTCATTTTTTAAAATGCTGGCTGTGATTCACTAAATGGATTGCAGGCTTGAAGTTTGAAAACCGGTCTGGACATTAAGCTATCAGATGCCTGTAAACGCAGGAGAGTCGGGGCCAAATCCACTTTTACTCACCGCTGTATGTATCCCCAGGCATAGCACAGTGCCTGCCACACAGAAACGTGCCCCATCAATATTTGTTGAATGACTGCATGGCAACATACAAATGTGTATGAATAAGTGAATGAATTGTCTACTCCACCCAGACAGGAAAGTGTGGCTTTGATCAGATTCTTCCGTTACTGAAAAAACCAGCCCACTTCCTGTGGCTTTGATCTGCAGGCTTCATTCTAAACTGCCCTCCCTCAGCCAACAGCTCCCCACAGCTCATTTCCTCCTCTTTGGCCACCTTATCTCTCTCTCCAAATACCTCTCAGCTTTCTCTTTAGGGTAAGTATGCACACCCCTGAATTCCTCATCCCCACACCTTTTGGCATAAGGTGGGGCTGACCTCTGGGGTCAAGTACTTTCCAAATCTCAGCCCCCTGGAGTGCAGGTCATTTCTGCGTCTGGTGTGTCCTTCAGCTGGGGCTTGGCATTAAGTCTACATCCTGCTGATGATGGTCTTTGCGTGCAGGCGGAGGATGGGCATGATAAAATAACTGTGCAAAATATAATTGCAGACTACGAAAGATGCTATGAAGGAAAAGTCGAGGTTGCCTTGAGAATATGTAATGGGGAACCTGCCCCTGAAGAGACAATTAAGTGGAGACCTGATGACAATAGGAGTTAGGCAGGCAAAGTGGGGGAAGGAGAAAGAGCTGCAGGTGGAAGAAACTGCAAGTGCAAAGGTCCTGAGGTAGGAACAGGAGCGTTCATCTGAGTCCAAGAGAACTCAGCACAGCTGGTGCACAAAGAATAAGGGGCTTACGATGATGAGGCTGGACAGTGCCAGGAGCCAGCCCTCCTGGGCCAGGTTAGCGATTTTGGATTTATCCCAAGAGCCGAGGGAAGCAACAGTGTTCGAAGAATTGTGTCGACACTGTGTCTGGAAAACTCCTTTGTCTGTAGTATGGCTGAAGGGTGGGAGTGGTGACCAAGTGAGGAAGCCGGGAGACCAGTTCCAATACGGTGGCAGCTCGAAGAGGGGGGTGGTGATGGAGGTGCAGGCGTATGACCAATCTTAAGAAATGCTTTTGTTCGCAGGTCATTTGGTCATTTGATGCTTTGAAGCACCAACTAAAATTCTGCTCTGCACTAAGTGTCCTAGGCAGCCAGAGCCAACTAGCTAGCTCGCAGTCTCTCTGGGAGGGTGGACAAACTAGAGGCAGATCAGCCGGGTTGAAAGTGCAAAGCACTCTGGGAGGTTCACATGCCCCAAGGCACATGCCCAAGGGAGCACTGGCACATGGGTGTTCGCCTGTTTGATCTCTGGGCAGCAAGAAGTCAGGACTCTAGGAAAGAAGTCATTAAGGTCTCCTCCCCAAGCCCGGTCTCATTTACAGGGCTCTAGGCCCCAGAAATCTTCCCTTCACCCCACTCCCTGCCCTGGGGGCCTGTCTTCCCTGGCAAAGGCTCCCCTTCCCCCAGTACTGGAGCCTGAGGGTGTGAGAGGGCATAGGGGTCTCCTCAAGTGCCTGAGGCAGCTGAGCCCAGCAGGCCAGGTGAGGGCAGGTGCCCAGCCCCAGGGTTCTTGCTCTTTCTTCCGGCCTCTGAGTCACTTGCCTTGGAAGTGCAGTCCCTTCGTGGATGCCAGGTTTACTCAGGGCGTTTCCGCCCTCCGCAATCTGCCCAGCCCTTCCCTGGGAGGAGCCCTGGGGTATCTCAGGGAGCAAGCCTCAGCTCCCAGCCCCTGCCCCAAGTAGGGAGCCCCCCTGAGGGCAGGGAGGTTTCTTTGCCTTGAACCTGGGGCTCTAGCACAGCCTTAAGGAGTGTTCCTTTCAGGAATTCTTGTTGCCGGTAACCTCCCTGCCACCACCGTGCCCCTCAGAAGGCTGTGAGGGACCCTCCTGATGTATGGGATGGTGCGTGATGGGACGGGTTTGTGGGGCTGCCACTGCCGCCTCCCCTTCTGTACTCCTAGTGCTCAGGACTGTTGGTGGTTCCAGCAGGGACCTCCGCTCGCGGGCTTTGCAGTGCTTACCATAAAGCCCCAGGGCTCACTCTCTGCTCTGGCTGGAAATGCAGTTAGGGTTTGTGAGGCTGCTGGGGACACATGGAGTTCAGGCTTCTGATCTTGGGGGCTGTTTTTCCTCGCTGCCCTGCAGTACTGGCAGCATGTGTTCCTTCCTCTGCCTCCTGCCTGGCCTCATGGATCTGCCTCACAGACCAGGCAACAGACTTGCACGGGAGGGGAGGACCTGACACCTGGAAGATCAGAGGGAAGAGAGACTCTCCTGACCAGCACCAGGGGCTCTGGGGCAGCCCAACCATTGATCCCCAGGGCTGAGAGCTCATCCAATCCAGCCCCCTGCCTTCCTGTCAGGAAAAGATTCTCTCCAACGTGAGCTGTGAACTGAAGCAGCCTCCAGCCCTTGATCTGGTCTTACTACCTTTGGAGATTCATCCAAATCCCCTCAGATCCTGGGGAGGGGTGTTGGGAGAATAGAACACCTGCTTCCTCCAGCCCCGCTCCATCCCAGCAGTCTGTCTTTGGTTAGAGTATCATGGAACCAGAAGACTTAAAAGAAGGCAGTGGAGTTTAACAGCTGTGCAGAGGTGGCAAAGAGAAGAGGCAGTTAATTGCCACTAAACATTCTAAGTGAAATCTTCTACAGCTGGTGGGACCAGCAGATAGCTCCACAGACCCCATGAAGCAGAAAGACCACGTGGGACCCGAAGGTGCCCAATGGGTCGTGGCAAGAGCAGAAGCCATGGGTACAGCCTGTGTTTGAGGGCCTCTGAAATATCCCCCACAAACTTTCTTCTAGAACTGAGGAAAAAACTCTTGGGAGTAGCATCCAAATTGGGCAGAACCACTGTGGGTAAAAGGGACAGACGGTTCAGATACTGAGAGGGGAGGTGTTCAGTGGGGCGGCCTCAAAGAGAAGCCACATTATCAATACTTCTGAGATCAATAGTGCGAGAAGCCAGGAGCAGTGAAGGTGAGGAGACGCCTCTGGCCCATCCCCTTCCCTCACCTAGGAACCTCCTCCTAAAAGGACAGGAAAATCTTGATTTAAACACATACAACGGAACATACACAGATATTTCTAAGAAAGAATGTAGGATGCCAGGCCCTTTCTTCAAACAGAAGTTTGCTAGTAAGTGTAGACTAATGAAACAGATAAGGCAAAGTTAACCCAGTCGAAGTGGGGTGGGCATTGAGGAAAGGGGTCAGTGCCCCTACTTTTCAGCTCCTTTATCCTCCTGCACTCCCCTCTCCCCAGGGGTTCTCTGCAGTGATATATTCCCACCTCCTCCTGGGCAGCTAGGAAAGGCTGCCCTGGGTGTCGGCACAGCAGGCAGGGAGCCCTGACAGATTCCTGCCAGTCTGCTGTCATCATCTGCATCCCTCCATTCACTAAGGTCCTTTTCTTGCCAGACCTGAGGAAAGAGCCAGTTTGACGGTTCCCCTGCATCCACCCCAAGAAGCCCAGGTCTGGTTACTTGGTAGCCCCAGAAAGAAGACAGAGAAGTATCAAAGCCCTGTCTGAGATATCATTTTTGTGTGGGTTGGGAGACAGGGGAGTGGGATATAGCATTATCTGCTCTTCCTCGGCAGCCCGGGCTGGTTGTAGGGTCAAAAGGTCTGGATGGAAGCTTGGCCCTGACTTCTCTGTGGTGGTGAAACTTCTCTGGGCCTCAGGTTTCTCATTTGTAAAACAGGATAAGACTTTCTGCCCCTATCAGCCTCGAAGACAGAACCTTCACGTTCTGTGACAAGATGCCCTGAGTCAATGATACTCTCAGCTTGGCCTCCAAGAGTCCCTTGGCCTACTCCGACTCTCAGTGAGAGTCCCTGGATGCCATCCTCAGTGTTGGGGACATCTTCACAGTAATCCCTGAGCCTGTATGGAAGGAGTGGCTCCACATGAGATGTTCTCCCGTACTGTGAGCTGTAGGAAGAGGATCATGGTTGAGAACTCCCTGTGGTCACCTTACCTATGACCCAGACACATGCAGACACAAACAAAGAAATGTCCTGAGGTACTGAAGAAGAATTCACCACACCCTGGAGAATGTTTTCCACAGAGCATTCCCTCAAAGCCCTGAGTCACCCAAGTCCTTTGCTCTGGGCACCCTGCTAACTGATATTTTTCTTTTCAGTGATAGTATCTCCCCAAGCAGTCATGGGTTCAACTCCCTGTTACATCACTAATGGCATTGCCTTCAGTCATATGTTACTTTCTAAACTCTGTTTTTTTTTTCTTCTGGAGTAGGGATAACTGCACATCAACCTTATCAAGAGGCTGTGATGTTTAAATGAGAGAATGTGTGTATGACAGGATGGAAATGATTAGCGCGTGAGTGTTCCGTCCCAGTCATTCCCTTTCTCCCTGCCTGTTTGAGCAAATTCTGGCTTGGCTGACTCCATTTCTTAGCCTCCCTTAGCCTCTAAGGAGGGTGCTGATTGTCAGAATTATCCATCCGTAGGCGAATGTGAGGCAAAGTTGAGAGAAAAGAGAGAGGCAGAAGGATCAAGGGCAAGATTAAAAGAGGAGGGACGTTTGAGAGCAGCTGCAATGTGTGAGGGGGGAACGTGGGTGAGAGAGAGAAGATTTAAGAAGCATCACTGTGATCTACAAATCCTTTCGTTAGGATTAAGGAATTTGAGTAAACAAACGGAGTCATTTTGACATGATTGTTTTTTTCGTTGCCATTTTAGATGATAACATAGCTTTGAGACTGGACCTTGTGATACATATGTCAGATGCTTGGCACACGATAGGAACACAGTAGGTGCCATGGTTGGAGCTGTGTCTGCTCAATTTTGGATGATGCTTGTGTGCACGTGCACTGTTTCCCACATTGGACTGGGTGTCTTCTGAGTGTGGATGTGACCACATCAGCCTGGGAGCGACTAGAGAGCCAGGACAATATTTTGTCTCCCCACTCCACCCTCCTTGAGGACAGACCCTCTGAAGTTTCCGTTAGACCAGTGACTCCTAGTGTGGGTGCTGTTCTTTCACCCCTAGGTTCTCTGTGTAAAGTCCCCAGAACAAGGTCCTCTTCACAGACAGTGCCATATCTCTATTTTGCCTGACTAATTAATTAATGGCCTGACCCTGCCTAGGTGTGAGGTGAAAGTAGAGAGAGGGAGAGGGGAGAGGTCAGGGCCCACGATGTTTTCTTCTGTCATATGCTACCCAAGAAGGTAGAGAGAAGAAAGCATCCTGTCCCGGCCCAGCCCCAGAGCTAAACATTCATTCTTAAGAATGCAAAATCCTCTCCCAACACAGGGGGTTCCCATAAATCCAGGTGAGCTCTGTCTAGTCCTCCTGACTCTGGCTCATGGGGCGGGGCAAGGGCCCGGCCAAACCAAAGTTCTGTCTTGTGGAGCCGAACATGTTTACTTTGTTTGGCAAAGTGGCAGGGTTGGGGGCGGAGGTCATTATGACAACAGCTTAGAAACTTCTGTTAGAAAAGAACAAGGTGTTTTCATTGTGGACAAGTTGGAATCTGTCTGTCTGGGTCATGGCTTGGTTTCTGTATCTCAGCCTGGCAGTCAGTTAAGGCGCTCCATAATCCAGTTTAGTTTGTTGCAATTCAATTAGATTTCAACGTTTATTGAGTACCTACAATGTGCCATCTACTGTACTGGGTGCTGCGGGAATCCGAGGAACAAGATCAGGATGCTGCCTTTAGGGGAATCCTTCTTCACCAGAGGGACAGAGGTGTGCACAGCTCTCTCTGTTCCAGAAAGATTGAAGCTACGACGGAGGTGTGAACAGATGCCAGCGGGTGGGGGGGCACAGAAGACAGAAGGATGAATCCTCTGGAAGTTTAGAGAAGACTTCGTGAATGTGGGAATATCTAATCTGAACCTTGAAGATGGAGCAAGCACTGAAGAAGTGGAGAAGGGGTGAGGTGGAAATAGCATGAACAAAGTGGGGCATGGTGAGTGGTTCAGTATGCAGTGGGGAGGAAGAATAACAATGAACATTTATTGAGCAACTACTAATCACCGGGTTCTGTGCTATATGCTTTGCCTGTGTATTATCTCATTTAATCTTGCCTGTAATCTAAGGCAGTAGGTACTGGTGAAGGAACTAACATTTGGACAGAACAGATGGATCTGAACCAGGATCTGAATCAGGTTTGTCTGACTCCAAATTTTATGCTCTTTTTACTAGGCCAGTGGTTTCCTGAGTATATTTTATGAAACTTTTAGGATTCTGAGAAGGTGCTTTAGGGACATGTCTGATTTTAGCTTCATATTTAAAATATATTTTAATCAACACACACTCAAATGTGTTATGTAATAAAAAAAGTTTTCCTTCCATCTCTGTGCATATTTTTGAATTTCTTGTAAATGTGTCATTGATTAAAAAGATTGCACAATCTGCTCAGGTTTATTCATGTAAAATTGTGAAAGAGACTACACTCCCATGCCCGCCACTCTCCATTACAAGGCAGGTGGGACTTCCAATGCAGCGTGGTTGACTAAAAGCACATGGTCTTATCTTCTCTTCCTCCAAGAATGTCTTAGAAATAAATAATAAACATATAAATCTTTCAAAAAAAAAAAAAGAGTTAAGGAAGTACATCTGTGGACAAGAGAAATTTCAACAAATTTCTGGAGGAGTGGTTTAATGGAGGCGTGGTTCCTGAGGAAGCAGGACAGAGGAAGGTGCAGTCTAGAATGCACATGGCAGGGTCTGCGGCTAAGGAGGGAGTTGACCTGTCTACAGAAACCTGAAGAAGCTTGGGACTTGGATACGCTGGGTGGGAAGGGGATATGTGGCTGAAGATTGGGGATTAATTGAAAGTATATAAATGGTACAATAAACTTCCCTGACTCTTGTGTGCAGAGTGATCAGTTATGCCCCCTTATTGACCCTCCCCGCTAAAATGAAAAGTCTTTAAAGAAGTTAAAATATCTGAGCGAGACTAGGAGAGCTGGGGTTTAAGTTGGCATTCTAGAGTAAAGCACATTGCAGGCTGACATCTAGAAGTCCCAAACAGAAAGACCAGCTTGTGCTGAAACAAAGCCTGCCATTCATCTCTTCTTATCTGTGTACACAAAGTTTCCAGGAAATTTCTACTGCTTCATTCTTAAATATGAATGGACAATCATAAGCCAGAAGCTATTTGAGGAAACCTGAATTATGAAATGGAAAGACTAAGATAAACAAACTGAAAATAAGATCTCTGAGGGAATAGGAATAATTTTTAGGTAGAAGAGAATTTAAAAAGAGAATTCAAGAATACACTGTATAAGACGTGAGTAGTACTATGAAAAAGGAAGAAATGGAGAACAAAAAAGCCCCCAGGCATAAAAATATGACTAAAATTCAGTGGAAATGTTGATGTTAAGGTCAAAATAATCTTTCAGAAAATAAGGCAAAGAGGGAAATAGAATTTTATTAAAGAAAAGGTAAGAGACAAAAAATAAAACAATGCAGGAGGTCCATGTTTGGTTGATAAGAATTTTAGGAAGAGGAGAAAAAACAGGGGAGAAAAATTTCCAAATAAATAATTGAACAGAATTTCCTAGACCAGAAAGACTCAATTTTTCAGACTAACAAAATTCATAAAACCCCCAGCATGAAGAACATACAAGATTTTGAAATTTCAGAATACCAAGGAAAATAAGAAGACATCTCCACAGTTTCCAGAGGAAAAAATAAAGTCACCTATAAAGGAACGAAAACCAGAAGGACACCACATTTCTCACCAGCAGTGCTGGGTACCAAAAGACAATGGAAAAGTATCTTCAAGATGCTGATGGAAAAGGACTTTCAATTTAGAATTTAATACCTAGCTAAACTGCCTATTTAGATACCAGGTCAGATCAAAGACACTTGTAGATACACAAAGACTAAGAAAGTTTACTTCTCACGTACTCTTTCTGAGGAAGTTATTTAAGAATTGCTGCATAAAACAAGGGAGAAATCAAGAAAGGGGAAAACATGGGATTTTTGTCAGCTTGCAAGTTAGGTACGTAGTTTTAATTAATTAGTTAATTGAATTGTGTATTCAGGATGTGTTTTCTCTTTGTTAGCTCTGTAAAATGAACTAGTTTTCTATCTTTTTATGCTCTGAAAGTGTTTGCAAAGAATCATCTGTTTCTTGAATGTTTGCCAAAAAGAACAAAACGAAACAAAACAAACCAACCCATTTAGATCTTTTTAAAAAAGCAATTCTTTGACAATATTTTCTATGTTTTCTTTTATTGTTATTTTGTGACCTTTGTGGCAGGTCATTCTGCTTATCCAATATTCATTCTTATTCTTTCTTTATTTGAAATAATTTGATTTGCCAAGGTAGACATTAAATTTCATAGGCCCTCTTGAAGAGAGGCTTGGCAACTGACATGGTTCTGGCCAATGAGAAAAAACATATGTCCTGAATGGAATTTCCAGAAAAGTTATTATTTTCCTGGTAAAAGGGACAGACCTAGCTGTCCTTTTACCTTTCTCCCTTCCTCCTGCCCAGAATGTAGATAGGATGACTAGAAGTGGAAAAGAGATCCTATGAACGTGAGGATAAAAGCCACTCTTTAAAGATGGTGCAGCAGAAAGACAGAAAGAACTGTGGTTCTGGGTGGCATCATGGAACTTTATACCAACCCAGGACTGCTCACCTCTGCATTTCTTGTTGCATAAGAAAAGTATATCCCTTATTGATGTAATTTACCAATCGTTCAATGTTCTGCCTTTATTTCCCCCTTGCAAATTCACCTTCAATTGACACAAACTTTAACCTCAGAACTGCTGCCTGGAACACAGAGGCTTTTAGATTCTATGAAAAGGTATTGAGTGAATGGAAGGCTGTCAATTAAGGCGGACATTATTTTCCTCTCCCCATTCTTCTATCAGCCCATCAAACAGGAACTTACATCCTCTTGGAAGTATGAGGAAGGAAACTTTTGACTTTCTTGGCACCCTCTTCCTGGGTCCTCACTGTGAGCGAGGAGTGACCTCTTGGATTGGTGGGGTTGGGAAAAGGTATCAAGTATTGCTCAGCCCGTTCCTGGCTCTCTCTCTGGGACCAACCTAGCCACAAGCAGAACGTGCTCTTTTTGCTCCTGCCTCCTCTAGGCAATGAGTGCCAGAGCAGGCCCAGCCCCAGCTCGGGAAGACTTCAATAGTCCAGCTGCTCTGCTGTGAGTGGGTGGGTAAGGTCAAAGCAGTGGGGAAGGAAAAAGAAGCCCGTTTAGAGCTTGGGTCTAAGCCACATTTTCCAATCCATCTGGACCAGCAATAAAGCTGACATTTTAATCCCTACTTGTCTCCTGTGACTATTTCTCAACTGGATCAGAACTTGGAGAAGTGAGGGGTGTGATTAACTAGTACCCGTAAACCCCAACTTCTATTGAATACTTAGCCCCCATGGGAAAAGCCATAGTTAGACGAAAACAGTGGTTTAAAATTTTGATAATTATTAGACAGTACTTCTCTATACTTAATTGGTTATATCTCTTTTCATCTCACTATAAATGTGTATCACAGTATTTATTTTTTCCCCTAGGTGAGAACCTGGATTGAGAGCAATAAGGCTCTCCAGGCTTGGCTACAACTAACTTGCTCTGGTGCTTGACTTTTCTGGGCTTTGATTTTATCAGTTATAAAATGAGTGGGTTAGACTAGATGATTGGTAAGGGCCATCCCAAGCTTCAATATTCTTTCATTTATTCAACACACTTTTATTGAGTATCTAGTATGTATTGGGTGCTGTGCTGGAAGCTGGCTATATCATATCGTACAAAACAAATATGGCCCCACCATCTTGGAGTGCAGAGTCCAGTAGGAGAGACGGACATGGAATAAACACATAAATAAATGTCTATTTACATTTCACTCTTTTGTTCATTAAAATTTTAGTAAATGAGTGATTGGGTTGTGTATAACATTCCCACTGGTTATCACTTATCCACGCTGAGGGGAGCCTTGCTGGTTGGTCCACCAGTCACACATGGTTCAGAACTGCTGTGCTCAGGGAGACATAACAGAGAAACTTCCACAGCTTTGGCCTTTTGGATTAAAACCAGGTTAAACCTTTTTTAAAAGTTATAAATTAATAACATGATTGCTATAAAAATTCAAACAGTACAGAAAAAAAGTTAAAAAGAAAACATCTTTCCCTTTATCCCTCCAAGCTTGCAATGGGTTTCTATTAGATATGTAGCCTTCTAGAAAGCCTCAGACTCAATTGTAGGTTTTAGGAGGGGAGGGATGGAACCCGTCTTATTCACTGCAGTATCCCTGGTGGGAGCTCAGTAAATAGTTGTTGACTAAATAGTTGAATAAGTAATAATCACACATACAAGCTCATATATACATTTTTTTTTTAAGATCAAAAAGGGGATCATGCTACATGTTTTTTTCTTGTATCTTGCTGGGTTTTTTTTCTCCAAACTCACAAATCCATAATAAACAAACATCCTTCCATGTATCAATTTCTAATTTTTCCATTCTGTTTGTTATGGGTTGAATTGTGTACCCCTCAAAAGGTATTGTAGTCCAATGGAGATGAGGCCACTTCTGGCCAGGCCTTGCTGGGCTGGTTAAGATAAAAAGCAATGAGAACGCCCTTGGGACAGGGACCATCTGAGCCTGTTTCAAAGGTGGAGCCCTGGGTTGCCCACCTCCCGACATTTGGCTTCTGAAAGTGTCTACATTGCCCCCATCCTCACACAGCTGCATCCCACCCCACAACTCCCAAACTGACACTCACTTGCCGAGCAGAGGATTTCTGCTAAATCTGGTGGGAATAAGGTGCTATAATGCCATGGATGTTAGCTTCAAGGGGCAGGGGACACGGGCATCATGGCTTGTGAGAAATAGGAGTGGGAGTTCACCGACAGATTTAGAAAGTCTCCATGTTAGATAAGCAATGTTCGAAAATATTGTTTTTGTTATTGAGAAGATGCTATAAGTGTTCAAGTATGTGGTAGGCATACCATATGTCCTTGTCTACCCTTCTCCCTCTGAGTGGACTTGATCTATTGAATAAAATATGGCAAAAGTGAGAGAATGTCACTCAAGATTAGGCTATGAAAGACTCTGACTTCCATGCTGCTTGTACACTCTGTGAGTCTTCTCTCTTACGTGCTCCAGTGAAGCCAGTTGTCATGTTGGGAGCTGCCCTACGGAGAGGCCCATGTGTCAAGGAACTGAGGGTGGCCTCTGGCCAACAGACAGCGAGGAACTGAATTCTGCCAACAACCATGTAAGTGAGCTTGGAAGAGGAGCTGTCCTCACTGGAGCCTTGAGATGACTGCAGCCCCAGACAACACCTCAACTGCAGTCTGTGAGAGACCCTGAAATAGGAGTCTTAGCTAAGCTGCACTTGGATTTCCTCCAGAAACTGGGAGATAATAAAAGTTGTTTTAAGATACTTAAGCTTTAGGGTAATTTGCAGCAATAGATAACTTATACAAAGTATAATTTGGAAAAGGCCAGTCATACCTATCATTATCCTAACGTATATTCACATAAGTTGAATTCGTGGTCGACACACTAATTTTGAAATCTTCTTTTATCACTTATCAAAATGGGGAAGATATTGTACGTGAGGATCCATGGTCTGTGTGTGTGTCCATCAGGGTTCAGTCAGAAAACAGAAATGACACTAGTTATTTTTACAGAATTTAATATTAAAAAATTGTATCACTTAATTGTACCATAGTACAGTGCAAATGGTGAAAATCACCAATAACCAATAATCAATCACTCTCAGAAAATCCTGTCAGTCATTAAGACCTGGGACCTTGAAAACTTAAAACCCAAGAACTATTTAGTTTGATATTGTTGTTATTATTGCATTTCAGCTTCTTTTCCGTTTCTTTGGGGGCAGTGGAGGCTAAGAATCTGTTTTGAACATGAACAGGTCTCTCTCTGATAAACACGGTTAGTTGAATTAGCTGGTTAGGTGGGAAGTGTGACGGTGACACATTGTATAGCAAAAGCATTTTCCTCGTTCCCATCACAGTCATACAGCTGTGAATTTCCAGGCCTGATTGCCCATTGTGTTGATGTCTCCGTTTACTAAACCACTTCCCTAGTCTGGTTTCCAGTTTTTGACCTTTAAAGAAAGACTTCGGTGCATGCATTTATGCAGATAACACTTGGCTTCCGTTTGAATTATTTCCTTGGAATAAGTTCCCAGGAATGAAATTATTGGGTCAAAGGAAGAGGAACAGCTTTATGGGTGTTGCTGGGAATTGCTTTATTGCTTTCAAAGAAGTGATGCCAAATCACCATCAACAATTTAGAGCATATGAGGAAGGAGCTTCAGACAACCAGTTATTCACTCTTAGGAAATCAGCCTCTAGGCCTTTCAAAAACTACCGAGAGGGAATTGGGCATGAGGGAAGTGGAGTTCAGTGCGGAGTCCTGGGCTGAGAAGTAGGAGATCTGAAGGTCTAATGCCAAAAGCGACAGAACGAGCAATTAATACAGTCGACCCTGGATAAAAGGTCCTGAGTTTAAATTCTGGCTTTGTTAATCTTTCTGAGACATTTGTTTTGTCATCTGTAGAATAGGATCTATACTAATACTGCACCTCGCAGAGGTGAGGCAAAAATTAAATGAATTATTACGTGGTAAGTGTAAGAATAGCACATGGGACAGCACATGGTAAACACTGAATAAATATCAAGAACAATCATTTGCTACCATTTCTATGAGTTAGCGTCTGACCCTCGGCTTTCGTGTTTCAGTCTTGTCTCTCCAGTGACCGAGCATCTCTTCTGCGTTTCTGCCCAACACCCCACCCAGGCCCCTCAGTTTTCTCTGTGGATCTCCTGGTCTCTGAGGCCAAATAGGAGCAATCTTGGCTTTGAGACATTGAATCGGATGGTCTGTGGATGCCCTCTTGTGGACAACTAATTTTGTTTTGCGCTCCCCAAGCTAAAGGAGAAAATCAGCCCTGCACTTGGGAGGGAGGACCAGGTGTGTGTGTGTGTGTGTGTGCGCGCGCGCGTGTGTGTGTGTGTGTGTGTGTGCGCGTGTGTGTGTACGTGTGTGTGTGTAATGTGTGTGTGTGTGTAATGCAGGTGTGTAAAATGCGCAGGTACGCAGTGCGTGTGCGCAACGTGCGCGTGCGCGCAACGGCGTGCGCGAACGCAGGTGCGGCGGGCAAGGTGCGCGAACGTGTGCGTGTGTGCTGCGGTGCGGCAGGCAACGTGCGGCAGGCAACGTGCGTGCAGGCAGCAACGCGCGTGCGGCGTGCGAACGCAGTGCGTGCGCGTTAACGCGTGCGTGCGTGCGCAACGCAGTGCGTGCGCGGCAACGCAGGTGTGCGTGCGCCGCATGCCATGCAGTGCGGTGGCGGCACGCGTGTGCGGCAGCAACGCGTGCGCCGCAGGTGCGTTAACGCCAGGTGTGCGTAAGTAACGCCAGGCGGGGCAGGCAGAACGCAGCGCGTGCGTGCGTGCGCAGCAGAACGCAGAAAACCGTGTGCGTAACGGTGCGTGCGTGCGGTGCGCAGCAGTGCGTACGCAACAGCAGGCAGGTGGTTCCTGGGGGCGATGGATAATCCATCCGCGCAGAAGATTGGCAAAACCAACAGAACGAAGATCCGTCCGCGATCCCTGACCATCGGCGCTGGTTGATAAACCATTATTGTCCATCCCAGGACACACGATCCTGACTGAACTAAAAATATCTCATGCAGGTAGGTGTGTGTAGGTATCCTTGATTGTCATTTTTTCTTGTCATGGAGGTCTCATGGGGTTCTATTGAGACTGTATGGTTTGAGAAATGAAAGCACTGTGAAGCGTGAGGCCATTATTATGTATAATAGCATGTATAATCATCACTAGGCTTATCCATTCGCTCATTGGAACATTCAATTCCACAAATATTTATTGAGTGCCCACTACGTGCCCTGTCTCCTGAGGTCTAGGTAGGCAGGAATGACAAGGACAAAATCTGTTTCTGCTCTCTCCCAATCTGGTGGGTGAGAGGGACAAGTGAGTGAACCATTGCAGTACAAGGGAGCGTTAGAGATGCCAAGGGAGGCTGCCTGGAGGTGACGGCTGAGCTGAGCCATGAAACTACGCGTGCTCTAGACTCTCCCAGCTTCAAGGCAGAGGGGTTTGTGCAGAGAGCACTGGTGGGGTTTAAAATAACAAGTTTTAATCCCCCCTCACTGAGCAAGTCCCTTTCCTTGCGTCTATTTCTTCCTGGGTTAAGCCACGGGCTTGGCCATGATACTTACAGTTTCTACTGACTCTATGTTCTCTGATCTTTTCTTCCCTCAGCCTGAGGAATTGTCTTTCCTTCCATTCTTCTGTCATACTCGGCCCCCTTTCCTGAAGAAATGAAAACCAGACTGAGTTATGGAAAGCAGGAAAACACTGATATACTCATGTAGGACATGTGCGTGCGTGTATGCACACAGGCACGCATGTGCGCGCTCCTCCATCTCCAGCCAGAAACCCCCAGCTGCCTCTTGGTGCAATGACCTGACAAGGGAGGGGTGGAATGGAGGTGATGTCTCAACAGACCAAGCTCTTTCCACACTTGGCTAACCTGGGCAGGTCACTTAGCTTCCCAGAGCCCGCGTCCAAATCAGCAGAGTAAATACCCACCTGGGAGGGTTTCCGTGATGCTCTGTGTTGACATATGTGACGTGCCCCCCACTCTGCGTAGGACCTAGTGGGCTTTCAGAAAATGGGAGCTAAAAAGCAATTACATTTAAAAATACTGAGTGTGGGTCAGACACTTGTCTCTGCAGGGAGGAAAGGTGTGACTGGAACATCACTCTGAACTTCTCAGTGACAATAATCTCGGGGAGGATATCAGATATGTACCAAGTTCACTCTGGTTCTGGTTAAAGCTCAGCTTATTAACTGGGTAACTTTGGCCAAGTTACTTAACCTTTCTAAGCCTCAGTTTTCTCATCTATAAAATGAGTTCCCTCATAGAAATGCTGTGAAGATTAATTGAGATCATAAATGTAAAAGCACTTAATATAGTTTCTGGCATATAGGAAGTGTTCAGTAAATTGGCAGCTACTTGTATTGGTCAGGATAGGCTAACTGGTGAAACAAATAGGCCCAAGATTGTACAATTGCTCCTATAATGGTCTCAGGAAATACCAGGTTGGTGGTGAGGCTCATTCACAGACCAGGTTGCTGACCACTGTGCCATCTTCAACATGTGGCTTCCAAGATCATTTTGGAATGTGAAGATAAGGGAGTAGAAATTCAGACTCACATGTGGTCTTTCTGCAATGGTGTACAGGGGACCGTGTGGTCATGGAGATAACGGAGTGAGAGGTGGGGGTGGAAGAGGCGAGGACAGATCAAGAGAGCGGGGAGAGGAAAGTCTGGGGTTCATGGAAGAGAGACTAGAAGGAACAGAGGAAAAGGGGGGAAGGGAAAAGGGGTCTTCGACCGACCCCACCCCCATCCTTCTCCCAGGGGTCCCCGGGTCCTGCAGCTGTCACCTGGCAGCTTAGATTTCCAGCGGTCTACCCACTCGGGACCCAGTCTCCCATACCCGTTGTGCCGGAAGAGGTCGTACCTCCTCTTTCTACTTTGTTCTCCTTCCAAGAAGGAAGTAGCTCCAGATGCTGTGGGTGGGACATTCGTTGGCTGCGCTCGCTGTTCCCAGAATTCTCATGATTCCCGGTGACAGAGCTGGCGCATCTAACCAGCCTCAGAGAGGGGCAGAGCCTTGCTCAAGGGCACCCTGCACCCCAGGAAATCCGTGTCTGGTTCAGAGACGCCGCAGCCTTCTAGGTGCAAGATCTGCCTCCAGAATTGCTGTGGCAGTTCAAGTTCACCCAGGCTTGCAAGGCACCTGCCTGGGGAAGCTTCACTGAGAAACGGGACAGGACTCTGTGCTCAGGAGCTTATAGTAGCCTGGGGGCAGGGGTGGTGGTGGTGGTGGATGAGATGGACTTTAGAGAACTAGAAACCCTGTGATGGAGGCCCAGGGGAACTAAAAGCAGGAGAAGTCACATTGAAATGTTGCTTGGAGGAGGTGGCACTGACGATGGGGTCAAGAAGGAGACCTAGGAATCTGACAGGTGAAGATGGCTGGAAGGAGACTTCAGAGGGATGAAAGAGCACGTGCACAGGTGGAGAGGAAGGGAAATGCAGGCCTCGCTGGGGGAACACAGACCTGTCCAGTTTAGCTGAAACAAAAGGAGTGACGAGAAATCATGGGGCGGTCCGGGTAGGTGCTGGGGTTCGATGGAGGACAGCTTGTGTGGGAAGTCTGAGTTTCACTGGGCAGGCAATGGGAAGCCTTGCAAGGTTTTTGAGCAGAGGAAGGATACTAAGGTAGCTGGCGGACTATTTTTTATGTGAGACACGTAAAGCTGCCCTTACCCTGTGCTGAGGTCGTCCAGCCTTTAGGGCACTGCCGAAGTCAAGCCCGGAGAGGCATTGACCACCTTCACGGGGCCAAAGGACTTGGGAGCAGAAGACTTTGCTTTTGATCTCAAGAGTCAGAGGACCAGAGAGGCCTGGGCTTTCCTCTCAGCTTTGGCACCTACGAGTTATGGGACTGTGGGCCACCTTGGTAAACCCTTCTGGGCCTCAGTTTCCTCAAAGTGACAGGGGATAACAGCTCATGGTAAAATGAGATAACCACCTGGCTCTCTTATTGTTGTGTTTAATAAATATTAGTTTCCTAAAGATTGGGATTGGCATGGGTGGGGGAGGGGGGAGGATCAGATATTCGGTGCTGCTGACAGCTCAGCCTGGAGAGGCCACCCCTGTCCTTTTTATCCTGCACTGCTTAGGGGAGGCCCGTCCCCTTCTCAGGCCTTGCTGGCTCCTTCGCCTGCCCTCCAGTCTACCTGGTGGGAGAGAGAGTGGGGAAGAGCTTTCGGGATAGAGGCTCATGTCACCAGTTTTTGACCAAAGTCCATGATGAGGGACATGTTTGAGCCGCCTACGTCCTTCGACTGGTCTCGGAGTGAGAGCAAGCCTCTCGTGGCCTTGCCTCTCTGGACCTGGCAGGAAGTAGGAGAAATGGACAGATCTTGGTTCTAACCCGGACTTGGCCATTTATCAGCTGTGACCGTGTGTACATTATTAACCTCTTCCAGACTCAGTTTCCTTGACTGTAAAACGAGAATAATAACAGTGCGGACTCACAGTGTTGTTGTGAGAATGGAATGAGCTAATGGTTACACAGTTTGCACAGTGACCCACACATATTGGGAGCCCTTCAAATGTTGGTTTTCCTCTTTCCAATCTCCCTCCCTCTCTTCCTCCCTCCATTTCTACCTCCCTACTTACTTACCTACCTACCTACCTTTATGGGGAATGTGATGGCTGCCTTAAAAGCAGAGCTTTGAGGTGGGAGACCTGTGCGTAGGTGGAGGCAGACCCCCTCCTCATCAACGCCCTCAGAATCTCAGGCCAAGAGACTGGAGAAAATAGAAAACTGATGGTTTTACTCCCAGGCGCAGACCCCTGGGATGGAGGCTGCTCCTGCATCCTCGGCCTGAGGACCGACTGAAGCTGGACGGCAGGAGCGGCCACCCCACAGTAGGGCGGGAAGGGAGGAAACTTGCTGGACCTGTGCTTTCCCCTCTTGAGACCAGCTTCTCCTATCAAGATGTGACTGTCCAGATGTCTCATCCCACTGTCTGCCAGCCAACTGAAAAAGAACCAGTAGCTAATTCACACTCAGATGGTCATAGCAATAAGTGAATCTATGATATTCACGCCCTAGAGGTGTTGATAGCTTTTAATGACTTTCTGGTTCAGCCAAACTTTTTAGCAACACTGTTCCCCTCTGTGCAGCACGGGGGCTCAGCTGGAGTGCTGATTGCCCGCAGGGAGTGGAGGCCCAGGTTTTGGCTCTTGTCTGGGGCTGAGGAGTCGGTTGAGGGGCTCCAGGACAGGGCTAACTGGAAGACACAAGCCAAGGGCAGGGGCAGGCAGAACTGCAGCACTGGGCCACCGTTGTGACCATCAGCTGCTAGAGAGTGGGTGAGCCAGATGGCTTCAAAAGTTTAGGTCAGACAAGACGAGACCTTGCAGGTGGCCCACTGCCCAGCACTGCCCTTACTTCAAGAAGCATAAAGTCTAGAAGGTGGAGAGGAGATGGGGTAAGAGGTAGGCTAGGGCATGGAGCTTCTCCACACCTAGGAGGGGGCTGTTGCATCCTGCTCATCTCCCACACAGGCAGCTAGGAACCTCCAAGGTCATGACCACATCGACCTCATCTGACTCTTTTGTCTAGGGGAAGAAGGCAGTGGTGACTGAGGTGGGCTGGCTGCAGCTTCTCTTGGGCGTGGATGAGCAGCTCTTTGGGCAAAACATAGCTCCTAGGAAGCCTAGGAGCTGAAGAAGCAACTGGGGGTCTTTTCAAAATGCAGATTCTGGTTCTGCAAGATTGGAGCCCGAGCATCTGCATTTTTCATACGGTTCCAGGTGCTGCCGGTGCTGCTGGTTCAGGTTCATGACTGAATAGTGAGTGAGGGTGGATGAGTAGGAATAGGAGGTTAAGGACTCTCTGGGCCTCAGGAATGTCCCCCGAGGAACTGGCCTGTGACCTCTGGTGACCTTTCTGGCTCTGACTTGTCTATCTCTAAGACCACGAGTATGTGAGTGGCCAGAGTTCTGAGCTCGTTCACTCAGCCGCTGCTCTGGCTGCCATCCCAGGCCTATCCTAGGCGGGCAGAGGAAGGCAGCTGCCCTTTGGTGGTAATTAATAATAAGAACAGTTGTGCATCATTGAGAACTTACTGTGAGGAGACCTCATCACTTATAAGTGGCAGAATCTGGCTGCAAGATATTTTTGGGGCCTGTGGGACCCTGGGTTCAGAGAAAGTGCGGGGATAGATCCTTATTTGTCAAACATTTCCACCCAGGACTCGCAGACACTTTTGGGGCTAAAGGTCTTATTAATCCCTTTGTTGGTGCCCAGCATAGCACCAGAGCTGGAGACCCTGCAGGGGCATGGGACACGGCCCCACCCTGCCTGAGCTTATCGCCCCAGTGGGAAAACAGACAGCTCACAGAGTCTCAGATCATGCTAGAGGCGCTGTCATCCTGGAGGAGAGGCACGACAAACCCGCAGTGCCCACACAGGAGGGCTCCAGGAACTCGGGCCTCCACCGCAGGTAAACACTGAGCTTTGTACCCCAGGAAGCTCCTGGCCCAGAAGCTTTAGCCTCTCCCTCTCTGTCTCAGGGCTGGGTTCCTGTCAAGGAAACAGAGAAAGTTTCCACTGTGCATATGCATGGTGTGTCTCTGTGTGTGTGCGCACACGCGCACGCACACACTCACACAGAAGTGCCCTATTATCTTTTCCTTTTTGCAGAAAATCAGGTCAGTGGTTTGACTGTTGTTGTTAACCGCACGATGCAGTGAGGAGGCGGCCTGAGCTGCTGTGGCTTCCGACAGCTGATGGCCGAGTGCAGGACGGGGAGGGCCGGGCCTGGGGCCGCCAGGCCTCTACCACCTGGCTCTCCAGGCCACAGGGTCCCCAGAAAGCAGCAACCATGGCTGTCAATCTGGGGAGAGCACATTGTCGGCCACATCCTGTTTCCCTTTCAGCCTTCCTGTCCCTTTCCTTGTGGCCTCTGCTGCCGGCCCCGGCCTGGTGGATGCTGTTGAGTAATCGGGGAGCCGGCCCTGACGAAGGCAATCGCCCTGTCTTGTGGTGGGGGCTCCACAGTGTGGAGAGCTCTGCGGTTAAACCAGGGCGGAGTGGGACCCTCTGCACAGGTAATAATGACAACAACAAGGACTCCAGCTGCTAGCACTTTCACACCAGCTTCTTCACCTCGCCCACAACACCCTTGGAAGGGGAGAGAGTAGGCGTTATTGTTATGTCCCAAGCTGCTGACAAAGGGTGCTCGGGGAGAGAGTGAGGTCAAGAACCTAGTTCAAAGGCATCCACACACTGATCCCAGCCTCACACTCCTCCTCGAGGCCCCTGAGGACGCTGGGTTGTGTTACCCCAGAGGCTGAAGAGGGAAACTTTCTCTGTTGCCCTTGAAGGTGGTGGGAGGCAGAGGCTGCAGCCACCGTGGGCTAGGAGTCTGAGCAGCTCAGCTGGATCATTGGCTCCGAGTCTCTTACAGGCTGTAGTCATCTCAGGGCTCGACTGGGGAAGGACTTGCCTCCCCAGGCCCTAAACATGAATGGGATGCGGGACAGAGAGCAGAGCATCTTCCCGTAAGGGCAGCCCCTGCATCCTCTCCACATCCCATCGCTGCCTTGTCCACCAATCACACCGCCTCCCCGTCCTCTCCTCTTAGCTTTTGCTTCCCTGGCTGTTTCCTCAGAGGCTCAAACAATAGAGGCTGATGATCCAACTGCTGAGAGCACAGCCTCCCCTCCCCCTGCAGCCACAGATCATTTATTACGGATCGGATCGGATTGCTGGTGGGGCCCAGGCTGCCAGACTCAGGCCTTTTTTTTTACCCTCCCACTTCTTACTGGAAATGAGGCCTCTGTCCGCCCCCTACTCCTCTCCACCCCTCAGGCCTCTCTCTGGAGGTTCAAGGACTAGTCTCTCGCTCCGCCCCTCTGTTGGGCACCCCCAGGCGGTGGAGAGGCAGGCAGGGGGCTGGCGCTGGAGGCCCTTCTGAAAGGGGGCTCAGCTGCACTGGACGCAGCCTTGGAGGAGCAGCTTGCTGGAGGTTATGGTGCTGAGGTCACAGACTGTGATGGAAATTACAGTGCCTTGGAGGGAAAAATAAGCTGGGGTTTCAGTTCCCATAGAAACAGCATCTGTTTGCAGAGGAGCCCCTGTCAGAGCCTGGACCCTGTGCTTGAGGGGGTGGGGGTGGACATCGGAGGGCAAAGTCATTTGTTTACTGTTTGGGACCTTCCTCCCAGGACAGCAAGTCTGAGAGGCACCCTTTAGCCTTGACTCACAGCTCTTCCCACAGAGGGGCCCGTCTGCCTGGGCATGTCTCTGCAACGCAGGAGTTTTTGGGTAGATTTTAAACTTATGAGTCAAGGGTGTGGGAAGACCCCAAATTCACCGTTCTTGCGTGGATTCCGCAAATGGTTTTTGACATTTCTATGACAGACACTGGGCTAGGCCAGCCAATCAGGAGTTACTCTGTACCTGCCAAGTCCAATGGCTGCAGCTTCCCTTCCTGGAAAGAGCTGTGGTCAGAAAAGGTGCCGCAGGGACCTGTTGGGGACCACACGACATTGGAGCACACAGGTGCAGTAATGCCACTCCCCTTGCTCTGCAACCAAAGCAGGTGACTTCTGTTTTCGTGTGTCAGGGAGCTACTCTCTCCCCTGCATCTCCTGAGGGAAAATCACCCCTAAACGGTCAAGGCGGGCCTAGGTAAGAGGAGATTATTCAGTTACGGCTGTGAGGAGGGTGTCTGTTACTGCCCTGCCATAGGTGCCATCAAGGCTTGTGGTGGCCTCCTTGTCTAGTCACCACCAAGGTGAGATCCTTGTTCTATGTTAATGCCCCAGTTAGGTGTCACGAAGCAAGCCAACAAAAGTTACTTTCACCTCATGTTACCGTTACAAAGAGCTCTCACATCCACTATCTCGCTGAACGTAATTTTCCAAAGAGCTCTAAGGAAGTTGTTGGAGCAACATCATGCCCCTTTTCAGATGGGGAAACTCGAGGCTGGGGAGGATAGGGCACTTGTTAAGGTTATACAGATGGTAGATAGTGGAGCAGGTGTGGGAACCAGGTGCCAGATCCCTTGCTTCACCCCCTCTTCCTGGTCAAGGGGCACCTGGTGACCGGACATCCCTCCTTGGCTGGCCTCCATGCTGCCTAGGGAATGGGAACCAGCTGTGTCCTGGAGAGACAGGGTGGGCGGGTGGGGAAGGACTTCTCTGCATCTGGTCTCATAGGGGCTGCATATCGGAAAGACCACAGGCCCCAACTCTTGCCCAGATCATTTCACTCTTCAAAGCCTCGCTTCTCAGGAAGTCAAGGGAGCGTGTGTGGGGATCCGAGTGACCTGTGCCCTTGTAAGAATTCCAGGGAAGTCAAGGTTCCTGTTGGTGGCCACTTAGGTGTTAGTTCTGTCCATGGGGTGGCTGTAATGGGGACAGGGCACATAGTAGACCCTCCTTAGAGCAGATTTGTTTCCCTGTTAACTCCTTAGTGTCTGGCACCCTCTAACAGCTTGTTGGGCCCTCAGGGAAGGGACAGAGTCTGGAACAGTTTTAAATAGGGAAGGTTAGTGTTGGGCATGAAAAGTATAGGAGAAAGAAAAGGTTCTAGGCCTTGGGGTCCTGCTTGGCTTCAGGTTGGGAGGGTGAGGTGGGCTCAAAAGGAGCCTGAAGGGATGGTGGGTGATAGACTGCGTCCCCCTCCGCCCCTCACCGACACATCTGGCTGGGAAGGGAGGGGAGGAGAAGAGGAGAAATAAACACATGTGAACATCTGCCGTTAATGAAGGGTCTGGAATTTCTGAACTAAGAATCAGATTGCAAAGCCCGACAAAGAGACAAGATGTCGAACAGAATCCAGGAGGCAAGCAGAATCCAGGAGTCGAGGCTGCAGCACCCAGGCACATCTCACATGCCTGCACCTGCAAGGTGCACCTTATTATCCCCATTCTGAGGAGGAGGAGGAGGAGGAGGCTGAGGCTGCGAAATTAAGTGGTTGCCTGAGGCCACATAGCTAGGAAGAAGGAGGGCGACTGCCTCTCTGGGGGTGGAGGGGAGGAGCTGTGCTCCCAGGGAAGGACAAGGCCGTTGTTCTTGCTCCTTTGTGTCCAGGACGATCTGAACTCGTACGGGACCACTGCTTGGGCTAAGTCGCCTGGAGACTCCATTCTGCCCTTCTCGTTCTTCTCGCGGTCTTTCTCCCTCTCCACCTCCTGCCCTGGCCCCTCCCCACTGTCCCTCGACTTCCCATGCTCTCCTTCCCCTCTGGTCCCAGCTGCTATTCTCAATGAGAGAAGCCAATGAGAGAGGGCTGGCTGTAGCTGTTAGAGATGTTGGGGGGTAGAAAAAAGGAATGTGTTTCTCACCCCAGGGATTTGTGCTGTTGTCCCCCAACGTTAAGTCAATCAAACTGCGACAAATGAGCCACAGGTGGCCGCAGGACACTACCCGGCGAGTGTCCACCACCCTCCGGGTCATGTGCGAATGCTCCAGTGAGTATTCGTGATGAATGAGAGGACTATTGCCCTATATGGGGGTGCGTGTGCACGTATTTGTACTCCTGTGTGTGTGTGTGTGTGAGTGTGTGTGTGTGTGTATGTGTATGTACTTTTATCTAGAAATGTTTGTGGCTTCTTAAGTATGCTGTGAATGTATGTACTTATGAATGTACCCAAGCAGGACTGCCTGAAGAACTTGCAAGGCCCAGCACAAAATAAAAATGCTGGGCCTCTTGTTTAAATATTAAGAATTTCAAGACAGAGACAGCCCGAGCATTAAAACCAGCATGAGCCCTTTTGAGTGCAGGGCTCCGTGTGACTGCACAGGTCTCAGGCCCATGAAGCTAGTGTATACATGAGTGAGTGTGCTACCTGTATATATGTATGTGCGGTTGTGTGACATGCGTGTGCGTGCGTGCGGACACTCGGGCATGAAATCCGAACTCTATTCTCATAACCCCCCACGCTAGGCCCCTCAGCAGCAGCCAGCAACTATCAAAGGAAAGGTGCTCTGTGTGCTTTATTTTTGGCGCCTTTGCTGCATACTCCCATAGTTCCCCGGGAGATCTTTGTTTTACTGCCTTTGTTGGAAGAGTGACAAATACTTTCCTCCACCTGCTGCTACAGTGGCCCCACCAGAAACCACAGCTGGGGGTGGGGCAGCTTCCTCAGCCCCTCACCCACTCATCCTGCACCCCTTCCAGGCATAACCCAGAACCCTGCCTGGCTGACCCCACCCAGACAAGGTACCTGCAGTACGTCAGAGCTGGAAGGGATGGCTGAAATCATTTAGTCTGACTCCTTCATCTCACAGCTAAGGAGATGGAGGTCCAGAAAGGGAAAGCCACCCGCCTGTGTTGCCCAGGGAGTCTGTGGCAGAGCCAGGACACCTGCTTCTCAGAGCACACAGCCCTACGGCCTGGCATATAGAGGGACCTGGCTGGGAGGCAGGATGTGGACGAGAGAAGGGAAGACTAAGTTCTCAGCAAAGACCTGGCTGCTGCCCAGCTGTGGGCCCTGTATCTCTGTGATTTGCTTCTCTCTCTTCCAGGTCAGAGCTGTGCATCCAGTAGATTTTGAAAAATATTGGTTGGCACATTTTGAGAATGTTGGCACAATGCCTGACACAAAGTAAGGGCTTCATATGTATATTTGGTAATGAATAAACAGCTATGTAGTTGGCCCATGGAGTGGAATGACAAGACCATGGGCTTTGGAGGCCAGCTACGACTGGTCAGATCACTTAGTAGCTTTATCATGTGGTAGCTGTGTGACTTTGGCAAAGTTACTTAACCTCTCTGAGCCTCTACTTCTTCATTTGTAAAATGGGACTCTGGTAGGCTTGTCGTGAGGATTAAATGAGATAAGATATGAGGCTTGGTACAGTGTGAAGTACATGGCAAAATTCTAACAAGGCTGTAGATTTTCTTGCTAACTGTGTTACCTCAGGTAAGTCACACAAGCTCCCTAAACCTCAGTTTCCTCACCTGCTGTCCCTGGCACATCATAGAAACTCCGTAAATGTGAGCCTGGCTCCCCTCCTAGGCTAGGCACTCCCTCTACTTCCTCAAGGTCTCTTCCACCCGAGGCTCTGCGATTCTTACAATCCCTTCTGTGACACCCCCTCCCCACTGCTGACACCCAACCTCTGTCAGAGTCTCCCAGAGATGAAAATTCACAAGCTCTTGGAAGTCCATGGTGTCCCCAAGTCTAGGGTGGATGTGGGGTCACTGAAAAGAGGCTGGGGCGGAGCAGGTGTTGTTCTTGGACAAAAACCCAAGTTTGCCTTTGACCGAGGCTTGAAGGATTCTAGGTGGGTCTAGACCTGTGTCTTGTTCTGAAGATGAAGGTGAAGGTAGAGGGGTGTCTCCATGAACCACCCAGGCTGGGAGCTTCCTATAGTCCTCCCTGCTCCCCTTTCCCTGGACTTCCAAGTCCAGATGTTGCCGGCAGCTGGGCATCCCTAAAATGGGGGTGGAGAAGAAGGCAGTTGGTAAAAGGTGTTAGTACAGGCAAGACAGTGGTGTCTAGGGAGTCAGCCGTGGGCGAGGAAGCCCAAGCTTTCAGGCAGGAGACAGAGCGGATGCCCTGTAGGTAACTTCTGGCTTGAGCACAGGCCTTTGCCCATGCCACAGGAACACCCCCAGGCCTGGGAAGAATGTACCACTCCATCTCTGTGCATGATCATGTTCCTGCTTCAGTCGCTTGAGTGCAGTTTGCATAAACCATATGAGATAAATGTGCGTGCATTTCAAGGCCTCTTTTTAAATGTTGGAAAAGGGTTTGAGGGCATTTCATCTGCAGCATCTGTTAAATTTCACAATGTCAGCTATTGACTTAGAACACATTTAAACTGTTCTGGCCTAAGCAAGCTCTAACACGGGCATGAGAGGACGCAAGTTGTGTTTCTTCACCTGTCTTCTTGCCAGTGGATGTCTGACCTCTGGGCCTGTTGCACCCTCAGGCAATGGAGTGGGTCAGAGATCGGTAAAGCCTGATCCCACCCTGCTCGTGCGAGGGGAGATGTTTATTTACCCAGAGATGAAACACTGGAAGCCAAACTACAGTGGTCACTGTGACACATAGCACAACCCAGCAAGTGAATTCCCTGGGGTTAGTGAACAATAGTAAAAAATAAGGTTATAGATTCCGGTCCCAGGCGCTTGAGGAGCCACAGGCTTCAGTGCAGACATGGCCAAGTCCAAGAATCACACCACTCACAACCAGTCCCGAAAATGGCACAGAAATGGCATCAAGAAACCTTGATCATAAAGATATGAATCTCTTAAGGGGTGGACCCCAAGTTCCTGAGGAACATGCACTTTGTCAAGAAGCATAACAAGAAAGGCCTGAAGAAGATGCAGGTCAACAATGCCAAGGCGGTGTGCACATGCTGAGGCTATGAAGGCCCTCGTAAAGCCCAAGGAGGTCAAGCCCAAGATCCCAAAAGGCTGCAGCTGCAAGCTCAGTTGACTTGCCTACATTGTTCATCCCCAGCTTGGGAAACACGCTCATGCCTGAATTGCCAAGGGTCTCAGGCTCTGCCGGCCAAAGTCCAAGGCCAAGGCTCAAACCAAGGCCCAGGCTGAGGCTGCAGCTCCTCCTCCAGCTCAGGTTCAGGCTCTAGCTCCCAAGGTGCCCAAACCCCTACGAAGGCTTCAGTGTGGAAGCCCCTGTCTGCGGACGTGAGGATGGAAGGACTGGCGTGACCCCTGGGCTGCTGTCTGCACAGGGCTGGCGTCCTCCTGCGCTATTTGTACAAATAAACCTGAGAGGCAGGATCTGTCAAAAAAATAAAAGGTTATATTCATCCTCAAAGTGAACGTGGGAGGGAAGGAACTGGCAGCAGTAGAGAAGTGTGAATTGGGCCACGCGTACACACTGAGAGCCCATTCACGTCCCCCCATTTCTGAGTTTGGAGGTCAGTTGAGTTGCGCTAGTCTAGGGCTGTTCTTGCTGGTGGGCAAGGGGCCATGTAGCATTTTCTGTAGCAGATGCCTGGTCTGTGTCTCTTTCTGGGCCCGAGACATGACAATGCAGGGGGTGGGAGGTTATGGGTAATGAGGCCGCTACTCCCTGCCACACCTCTGGGACATCTGCTTTCCTGGGAGGGAGGCCAGTGTCCCTCTTTTGAGTGGAAGGAGAGGCCCCACCCTCTTTTTCCCCCTGGAATTTTTCTAGGAGCTCAAACCAAGGAAACTGGGTCATTGTTAACCCTCTCCCGGCAAAGAAGGCCATGGCCTCACCTGTCTCTGAGGCTAATGCAGCTTCTTTCTCCCTACCTGAGATCTGAAGGCCCCGGAAGCTCTGTGTGTGTGTGTGTGTGTGTGTGTGTGTGTGTGTGTAGTGGGGGTATTTTTCTGCCCACTTCTACTACCAAGTCCGCCCCCAACCTTGTACAGTCCCTAGAACCACCCCTGCCCCATCTTCCCACGCCTTTCCCCACTCAGAATTGCTCTGCATCTCATTTGCCTTAAACCCTACCCCACCCCTAGGCCTGTTTCTTTTCCATCCAATTGTTCATCCTCAACACAGAAATGAAACCGAGAACCTAACTCCCAGAGAGAATCCTTTCTTCAAAAGATCCGTTGTCCGATTTCCTTTGGGCCCACTTCATTTTCCCAGACCTAATGGCAAGCGTGGGGCCTATGAAAGGGGGAGAAGGGAGGTTCTCCTTAAGGATCTGGCCACAGGACAAGAGGGATGGTGCCTGTCAGAGAAGGCCTGGAAGGTCTGGGATGAGGATGGTGTATGCCAGGATGGATGTGTAGGGGCGTGCAGACGAGTCTGGGGGAAGAGCTCCGAATGGGAGCTTGGAGTTTGGGTTCAAGTTCTAGCATTGCCAAGAGCTCCCGAGAAACTTCAGTAGGGTAACTTCCCTCTCGGAGCCTCATTGACTCACTTGTACAAGCAGTGGGAAGGACAGACTAACTCATCTCAAAATTGCCCTCCAGCCTGAGTTATAAATTGTATGAGGATGAAAATGAAGCTAAGAAATTGAATTTGGTTTCCTTGCAGTTAGCAACCTTTTTGTTTTAAGCTACCATTTATTAAACATCTCTTAATAATTACCAACCACACTTCTATTGGGATTTCTAAGCATTTTACATGTACGAATGATTTTATCCCTCACAACGAGCCTAGGAGGTAGGTACTGTGGTTATCCCCATTAGGAAACTGAGGCACAGAGAGACTAAGTAACCAGCCCGAGTAGTGCAGCTGCTATTCAAACCAGGCAGTCTGGCTGCAGAGTCTGTGCTCCTCATCACCACACTCAGCATTCCAGGCATTTGCAAATCCTCTCCCTTTTGCAGTCAAGAAATCTGACACAGAGCAGCCGAGCAACAACTGAAGGTCACACAGCTGGGAAGCAGGAGAGATGCCATTCAAAGTTGACTGGGCTCCAGAGCCTCTGCACTCCCCGCTAGCAGTCCTGCCAGATCCTCAGGTCCTCAAAGCAAGTTTATCCAACATCCCTACATTGCAATGTCTCTTCGAGCAAGTCGCTTCCTCCCTCTGGGCCTCAATTTCTCCTTCTAGAGAATGATTGGGCATTGGACCAGCTGATCTTTGAGATCCCTTGCAGCTCTGTGAGTCCATGATTTGAGAAGCATGGTGCTGCTGGCTGAAATGACAGAGTTGTGGCCTGAGGGTGCAGCTAGGGTGGAGGAGGGGACAAGGGGCTGGCTATGGAAAGAAGGGGTAAGCTGTAGGAGATGCTGAGGGGCTGTGAAGGCCATGAACCTGGGCAGATGGGGGCAGTTGTATGAAGCAGAGGAGAGAGATGGGGAGAGAGAGAGGGAGAGAGAGACACATTGGCGGGCCTCCCCAGCAGGTCTGTTTCTTCTTCCCCAGGGTCCCCCAAAGCTCAGGGTAGGCACATGAGAGTGTTGGCAAAGGAGCAGGGCCAGGCCAGCAACGAGCTGAGGTCAGAGCTCCTGAGATAGAGCAATTTGCGGGAATTAACATTGCTGGGGGTTTTGTTGTCTTTGTAAATACTTGGAGACGTCCAGTTATTTTGGAAAAAAAGTATTTGGAGCCGAGGTAGCACGCTTGAGCAGTTGGCCTGGCTTCCTGTTCGTGACCACTCTGTTACATCCCTCCCCTTCAGGAATGGATGATCTTTTCCCCGTGTAACCTCATTAGGATGTGCACACCAGCAGGCTCACACTCACACACACTGGGATCAACCCTCGCCCCACACTCGCACACACAGTTGCAGCCGTGTCTTTAATATTTAATGCCACCGCTGTGATCACTGCTCCACGCGGCCTGTGCCCGTGCTAGGCTCGTTCTTCCCAGGGTGCCAGTTCCCGGCTTGGAGGCTGACTAACGAATCGTCTTCAGTGCATCATCACTCGGAGGAGGGTAGCTTAATGTGCTTCCGAGATTAGAGAATGGGCTTCATTATCAGGCAGGCTCCATTTTTCATGAGTCTCTTTTCACTTCAGAAAATTGATAGAATCCCCTTTCGCACGAGTGTCTCAGCCCACCCCGACCCACCGCCCCCGTCCTTTCCCTGAGTTATTACAGTGCTGGGTCCTTCAGACAACTACCTCCTCATACAGCACAGGTTGGACTAACCTTCTCCCTGGCTTGGAAAAGTCAGAGTTCTGGGCGGATATCAGGGCACTCGGTGACATGGGGCCCGCGCCTGTGTGGGAGCAGTGGTTGTTCAGGATCCCTGCCCTTCCATGATGGGAGCCATGCCATGGAGGTTCGTTGCTACTATAGTGGCCAGTAGGGAGACTCGTGGGCAGACCTGGCTCTCAAGCATCCTCCAAAGGGTGCAGCTTCTCACACGGGTCCCATCTCAAGCCCCCTTAATCCAGCATGTCATGGTCTCTGAGCCCAGGGAGGGGCCTCCCTATAAACACCAGTCTTGGGAGTCTGAGCGGACTGTCAGGGGTTCTAGTTGCAGACTGAGCTAGGAAAGAAAAGCAGACCAGTGTGTAAATGTTGCTGAGGATCAGGGAGAGTTCACAGCCGCAGTGGCTAGACCCGTGTCCCTGGGTCATTTCTGACCATGAAGGCTTTGGTTCTGTCCCACGAGCTCTGGAGGGGTATTTGTAAGATGGACACCCCGCATTTCCTGTCCTCCTACCTTTTAGCCTCTTAGGTCTGTGTCATTGGATGGACTCAAGAGTATAGCTCAGTAGACCTCCTGGCTCTGAGCATCTCTGAGAAATGAAGACTCGGGTGAGGGAGGAGGGAAATGGGGGTGGTCAGGTGGGACGTGGGGGTTTGCAAAACAAGAACACACTCATTTGCCATTTACCAAAAAAATTTTTCCTTTCTTTTAAAGCTCTTGTTTCCTCAAGGGAAAACTTTTATTTGTATATGAGTAAAATGTGCTCTCTTAATGAATTGAAAGCAGAACAGGATGAATAGTATTCTGTCCTTGTGACAAAGAACAAAGAAGCAGCTCATTGGCTTTGGGCAGCCAGCATTGTCACCCACACCCGGGCCCCTAATCTTTCTCTCTGCCCAATCCTCCATCCTAGCAGAGCTGAGACACGAGAAGGTCTGGCCACGCGTCATCCCCTCCCCAGAGCCCTGGCTGGGAACATGGCTTTGGCCGGCTGGAGGCAACGGGCTTGGCCTACAGGAAACACCACACCCCTCCCTGCGGAGAGCCTGTGAGGGCAACAGCCTGAGGAGAGGCAGCAGGCGAGGGGCAAGTGTGCTTGTAGAGAGGCTTGGAGACTGCCATTTCTTGCTGGCTTGGATGACAGTGGATAAAGAGAGACAGAGGGAGGGATTCAGAGAGTCAGTTGACCCATCGGTGTCTCCCTTTCCCTTCCAAGCCAAGAAGTCTCCCTACCACCTCTGGTCTTGGAGACAAAGCCTCGTTTTCTGGAAGACCCTGACTCAGCCCCTGAAAGTTCATTCCGAAGGCTCCCCAGGCTCTTCCACCAACTCACTCTGACCAACGCCTATCCCTTCACTCCAGGAGCTGTGAACTTTCTCGACTTTCACTTTTGGTTGGGGGACAACAGCTGTGGTGGCAGAGTGTTGCTGGATCTGGTAGCTTATCAGCCACATCTCTTAGCAAACTTGGTTGAGGTAGCTAGGGCCAGTGTTTGTTCTTCTGTGGCACGGTGGGAGTCTCTCTAGTCCAGGCAGAGGAGCCTCTATGGGGAGAAGGTGGTGGTGGTCTCGGCCTCCACGCTCATCGAGGAACGCCGGGTATGCCGGCAGGAAGACCATTGCTGGAGCTGCTCCCGGCTGAGGCAGCCGAGGTCCTTAAAGAGCTTGAAGAGGTCATTGCGAAACTTGACGCCGATGAAGGCGTACAAGAAAGGGTTGACACAGCAGCGGACGCAGGCCAGGCTGTAGGTGATGTCGTAGGCGATGTTGAGTTGCTTGCTGAGCTCACAGCTGGTGGTGGTGGTGATATTAAAGTTGGCCACCGTCTGGGCCAGGACCACCCCGTTGTAGGGTAGCTGGAAAGCTATGAAGACCACCACCACGGCGATGATCACCTTAATGGCCTTGTTGCGTTCGAAGTTGCGTGCCTGGAGCAGGGTGCGAATGATGACAAGGTAGCAGAAGCTCATGGCCACCAGGGGAATCAGAAAGCCCACCACCATCTGGGCCACCTGGATGGCGATCAAGGCCTCCACGTGCTCCGTGATGAGAGAGCACCGCAGCGTCTGCTCGCTGCTGCTCTTTTGGATGCCGCTGTACAGCAGCTCTGGGATGGAGAACACGGTGGCCAGCATCCAGATGCCAACGCAGGAGAGCTTGCTGATGAAAAGGACGCGGGCGCGGTGGCGGTGGGCCGAGACAGCCTGGACGATGGCCACGTACCGGTCGATGCTGATGCAAAGAAGCAGGAGCATGCCGCTGAAGAAGCTTATCTTGTAGATGCCAAAGATGAGCTTGCAAAGTTGGACACCAAAGACCCAGGTCTTGGCTGCACTGTACGCCCAGAAGGGAAGGGTCAGGAGGAAGAGGATGTCCGCCATGGCCAGGTTGAGTAGGTAGGTATCAGTCATGGTCTTGAGCCTCTTGAAATAGATATAGGTCAGCACGACCAGCCCATTGCCCAGTAGACCCACGAAGCAAATGACAGAGTACATGATCGGGAGGAACCAGGCCTTAAAGTTCCGCACGTCCTTCTTGAAGCACACAGACTCGTACAGTGTGTAGTCCACCGTGGTGTTGTCTCCGAAGTAATCATCTGTGACCTCATCTTGGCACAGGCACACCTGCGGGAAGGAAGCAGGAACATGATCCAGTGTAGCTACGTGGGTCTGAACCTCGCTGCCCTGGGATTGCCTTGAGCAGTCGTTTCAAAGTGTGGCATCATCACATCAGCCACAAATTCCTGGACCCCACCTGAGACCTACTGCACCAGAATTTCAGAGAGTGGGGCCCAGGAATCTGTTTTTCTAAACTTTCCAGGTGATTGTTTGGTTTGAAATCAGTGCTTCTCGAATTGTAACAAGTATATGAGTTACCCGGGGATCTTGTTAAAACGTATGTCTTGAGCCGGGGTGTGATTTTGCCAACTCTCAGAGACTCGACCTCACATGGGCCGGCGGACTGGAAATAGTTTGGGCTTTGGGGTCAAATGACCCTTGAGCTAGTTAAACACACTTCATCTCTCTGAGCCTCAGTTTCGCCTCTGTGAAATGGAGGTGAACACTACCCCCTTCACACGGTTGTTGTGAGGTACCTAACCCAGGTGTTCGCACTGTTTCATCTCCACGGAGCTTTTTCTGGGCTCGCTGGAAATTCCAGGAGGGCAGAAACCTGTGTCTTTCTGCTAGAGCCTCCTGTAGAACCTGGTAGAAAGAGCTTTCCAGAAGGGGCAGAAGGGGAGCCTAACAAAATACCTCGGCTCTTGAGGGAAAATGCACCTTGGAGTTAAGGTTGAGGGCTGCCTGGAGCGAGAGGAGAGGAAGGCAAAGGGTCTGAGGGCCACAAAGCCCTGGTTTGTCGTGAGCTGCCGCGGCCGTGGGTGGTGAGCACCCTGAAGGCTTTTACAGGCCCCTGGGGCCCGTGGCACAGTGCCTGGCACACAGCAGGAGCTCAGGTGACGGGTGCCCAGTGCCAACATGGCCATCGCAGGAGTGGATGACTTGGTCACGGGGCTGCCGCCTCCGCAGCTTTGACCCAGTCCTCTTGGAGGCCCTGGAAGGGAGCACAGCTCTCTCCCGCTCTCCCTCTGTGCTCCCACCCTCTCCTCCCACCTCTCTGCCTCTCTCTTTCTCACAGTCTCTTCCTGCAGATCCCAATCAGCAAGGCTCAGCTGCTCAGGGCTTTTTTTAGCCTGTCTGCAGGGTAGGGTGAAGGTTTAGGCGGCCTGCTGTGATTTTATCAATGGAGGAGGGCACGTCTGTGCACAGCGACACAGTGACAGCTGAGCCCGTGCAGGGCTGGGACCTAATCTGGAAGCTGATGGTCCCTCCTCTAGGAACTGGGCTCTGGGCAGCTCAACAGGATGGTTTTTCACACAACTGGGGAGCTGGAGAGACTTTAGAGATGAGGATAGGTATTCGGAGAAGCCATGTGGCTCACTCAAGGTGACATAGTCAGAAGTGGAGCCCAGTCTCCCAATTTCCCTGTATCCTGTCTCTGTCTTTCTTACTTCCAAATTCTGGGTTCATCACTGTCCTGCTTGGGGACAGGAGGAGGACAAGAGAACGTCCAGGAGCCTTTTCTTTGGGCATTGCTATCTCGAAAAGGAAAGTCACTGGCAACCCCTTTTCCTTTGTCTGGACATGATTACAGCCTGGGGGTCCTGGAAGACCACCCACGGTAAGGCCTAAGGCCTTAGGTCTGGGGTTCCTGGACATAAGGGGGTTCTGGGATTTCCTGAAGGGCCATACACCCAGCCTCCGTGAAGTATGCTCCTTACCGCCCGGTAGTGCCATCTCTTCCCCCATTTTTATGACCCCATGGGCCATGAGACTTGATGCCTCTGCAGCCCACAGCCCCACCACATCCTGCCCCATCTGAGCCACCTCCATCCCCCCAAGTAAAGAGCAGAATGAGCCCAGCTGTTCCTCATCCCCTCCCCAATCTTCCAGGCTCCACTGGTAGCAGTATAATCCCCCCGGAGTCCTGAAAACAGGGGAGAGAGAGGGGAGGGAGTGGTGATGGGGAAGGGGGCCAGGCTGTGGGCTGCGGCCCAAGCTCCAGGGGGGCCTCTGAAATGAAATGTTGGGAACAGCGCCCAGCTTGGGGCCTGCCTCTGGCCAGAGCTCTTGGAAAGCGGCCTTTCTGGCCTCCAGACCTGGGAAAGAGCCAAATCTGGAGTACTGCCTCTCCAGTTCTTGTCTCAGAGGCCTGCTCCCCATCCAACAGAGCTCCTGCCCCCACAAACGAGGGAGAGTGGGCTCCATGAGCTACAGTTTCTTCTAACTTTGGCACTCGGTAGGGGCAGATTTTCTGTCTCTACTTCTGGGATTGAGAAGCAAAGCCTTGTAAACTGGGGGTCTTTGCTCCTGCAGAATTCAGGTCCTTATAAAGTATATGTGCCTCCCACTCCCTCCCACCCTTAGGGTCCTGGACCCCATCCTTTCTCCACACCCCCCTAGGGAACTGGGCTTCTAGGGGAGCCTTTGGCTGGGGGTTGGGGAGGGAGGCAGACTTGAAGTAACAGGATAGTAACCAGGCCACCACACCAAAGGTTTTTACTCAGCTCAATAAAACACATGAAGTTTTTTACACAGTACGCATGTGCACACATATGTGCAAAACCCAGTAACCTGACAGCCCTTGCTTTTTGCAGCTCTTCTCTCTCCAAGAGCTCAGCTGCGGTCCACACTTCCGTCTTTTGGATGGAGATATTGGAAGCGGGGTGGGGAAGGTGGTGGTAACTTATTTTCCCTCATGTTTTCATTTAAATGGAGTAAAAGAAGTTCAGAGAACATCTGTGGCTTTCTAGGGTCACTCAGCAGATGGAAAGGGGCGGCCGTGAACTCAGTGAATGGCGGGTGGGTTAGTGTCTGGGTCTGTTTCCTTTCAGAAAATACCCAGCTCCTCCGCCAGAACCCGGGGCTTGGGAGGGGTGGGCCTGGGGACGGGGGTGTGGAGCAGGGAACGAACCTCACCTGGAAAATGACAAGGAGAGCCACGGCCAGCATGCTTTTCATTGGCTTCCCTAAAAGAGACAAGGCAAGGAAGTTATCGCTGGGCAGGGGTAGCTCTTTTTATTAAGGAAAGCCGCTGAGATGCGAGATGCTGTTGAGAGCTTCCATCATGAGCCCTCGGCACCGCGTTTGCCGAAACAGAACATCAGAGCCAGACTGTGCCTCGAAGCACCCGGCCACCTGCCCAGCCTCACCGCCCTCGCCCCCTCGCCCTCCCCCACCCTGAGGTCCCTGAAAGGAACAGATCAGAATGCAGAGCAGCCTCTTGCTTCTTGGGTCTTCAGGGCTTCTTCTGGACTTGTACAGTTCACCCAAGTTTGAGGGCCCAGACCAGCCCTCAGAGACCGAGCGGCAATTTGTCCTTGACTTCTGGGTCTAAATGGCCCCCTCCCTCTGTAGGACGCGCAGGAAGCAAGGCCCTGAGGTGGTGGTGGTGTGTGTGTCCCCTGTACTGCTTCAGTGCCAGAAGCCACTGGGGAGCACGACTCCTGCGCCCAGGTGAGTGGCAGCCACATATGAAGCCCTGAGTATCCCTTGAGGGAATCTGAGTAAAGGAATAGAGTGATTTCACAGGGCTGGGTAGGGGAGTGTTACTCACTGTCCTCTCAGAGATGGATGCGAGAGTGCTTCAGGGACCTATGGGGCTCCCCAACACACCCTCATTCAATCAACATTCATTCAGCGCTGACTGGTGGGTCACCTGGCCCATCCCCTCAGCCTGCCTTTGAGGCAGGGACCTCTTCCCCTTTACCCAGTGCAAGCCCAGAATAGAGGAAGTGCCCAGGAATTGTGTGCTGATGAATGAATGAATGAATGAATGAATGAATGCCCTGCTTTCTTTTCAATGGAGGAGGAAGCGCCAAGGTGGACTGAGGGAGCACTGTCCTGTGGCAGTGAGGAGGATGGACACTATTCCCTGAGGTAGCTACTTTTTTTTTGCTTGACTGAAGTGTGTGTATATGTTTTCTCTTCTTTAAATTGTTTCAAATCCAGGGCCTTAGGAGATGGGTGGAAGGGGAACCTGAGGTCAGCTGTGGGAAGAGACCCCGCCCAGGGCAGGGAGAGCCTGGGTACATTCTGGGTCAGGAGACTCTCCTAGGGTCTGAACAGCGGGTTGAGACTCTGGGTGCGCACGAAGCCTGATGTGCTGCAGGAGAACCCGCACTTGGCCGCTCAGTTCTGTTCTGTGGCCGGAACGTATTTCTTCCGAGGGCTGAGCACGGAAGACAGGTCACAAGGTAATTTGTGTAGAAGTCTTAACTCACCTAACAGCCTGGAAGAGCCCTGAGGAAAGATGCTGTGCCTTCTTCACCTACGTAGTCCCCTCCTTATGCCCTGACCCTCAGTTCACAGCAGGGTCAGGACCACACAAGAATCTGTGATGCCCCCAAAATAAATGCCAAACCAGGACTTGCAGGCTCGTCGCACCTCCATCGCACCCCAGTCTCAGTAGGGACAGGGAAATGGTTGGGACCTTGCTTCAAGAACCTTCTGGAGCCTGAGACCCGGCCTCCTACCCTCAGGCAAGCAAAGGGTCCCGTTTCCCAAGACAGCGAGCACATTCCTAGTGAGTCTGTGTCCTTGGCCACAGCGCCACCTGCTGGAAATCTTACTACATGCACCAAGTTGCTGTAAATGTTTTCTAGGGGGAATGCCTAAGGTGGAGGAGATTCTGGGCCTGAAGGCTCCTGGGGGAAGGAGGAAGGGCATCAAGCCACATAAACGGATAGGTGTTTCTCCCACCTCAAGCAAGTTATACTGCACACTACTTCTAGACACATCTAAGGCATAGCTCGGATGCAAACCCTGACTGCATCTGCTCTTAATCCTTAGGACTTCTCTACCCAAACTTAAGGAGGAAGCCCCTGATGGTTAGCACGGCAGTGAGCCCTCCACTGTCTACGTGGAGCCACCTTCCTATCTGTGTCTTCTATCTTGGGACAGGCACCCACTACCCCATCGTGCCCAGCTCGCGCCTGAATATTTTCAGTCCTGAGAGAAAATGGATTCTTGTGCAACATCAGAGCTCCTCTGTCTCAGTCCCCTTCCTTGCTGAATTGCCTCTTGAGCCCCTGAGCTTGTGTCCGCATCTCTACCTTTAAGCACATGCTCTCCAGGGTCCAACGAACACACCGTCCATCCTCCACTGACTGACTCATCTTGATATGAAGTGCTCGAGGTTTCTTTAAACGTATGTCTTTCAGTTACTCTAGAGAAAGCCTGCTCTGACTGTCAGTGAGAACCGAGAAACCTCAAAGTTTTGATAAGTCACAATGAGTGAAATATGAGAAGAACTGTGTTTCTATTTTACTCCATTAACCTCTTCTCCTGGGCCCAGTCCTATTCTCTTTGTCACTGGCTGGGGTAGGGGGTGGGAGCTGGTGTCTGTCTGTCTGTGTGTGTGTGCGCGTGCGTGCACATACACATGTGTGTAGGTGATTTCTCATTCCAGGTGTGCTGAAGATGCAAATGAGCAGGGATCTTGTAGGACTAGGTTAGGCCATTTTTAAGAAAGGTAACCAAATGGGAACTTAGGGGAACTCTGGTGTGTGATGGAGGGGGACTGGTTGGTAGCCATGAGTCAGTCCATTTCTGTCTGTTACAAAGTCATAAAGCAACTGGTAGGACCAGTGAAGTTGGGAAGCTCAGGGGTTGAGGAGCGGTTGACTTCTATGTGGGGTATTTTCGGAGTTCTTGAGTTTCTAGTAACAATTGTAATGTAAATTCCCTAGAACTCCAACCCGAGCCCCCAGCAGAGAAATTTCCTTTTTGTTTGAGAGGAGGGGATTGCTGGCTAGCTGCTCCCCCAAACCCCAAACTTCCATCCTCACATTTTCTAGGCCCTTTGGCCCACCCAAGGAATCACAGCTGCCCATCAACTGGCCCCAAAAGCCACCCCAAAGCTTTTCTTCTCTGGAATTCCTCACTTGCCAACACAAGTTTTCTCTTTTTGAGGGGCAGGGGATTGGGGGAGGAAAGAAGCAGGGAAGTGATAGGGTTCTGGAGAGAAGGTGAGAGGCCTGGGGACTCTCTTTCAGACGACAGGCAGGAATGGATGAGAGCTGGTTGAATCTTGCAGTCACTGTGTTATCAGCTGCTTTATCCAGTGATATAAGTCATATTTATTGAACTCTCACTTTGTGAGTTTCATTCTATATTCCAGAAGATAGAAGCCCAGAGAGGTTAAGCCACTTGCCTGGGGTCACACACTGCTAAGAGATGGTTACGAGATTTGAATGGAACTCTTACTACTGCGTGTTGCTACATTTCTGATGAGCCTGCTGTGTATAAGGATCTTTGCAGAGTGTGAAGGGAACCCTTGCTCCCCCACATCCCACAATTCACCCAGTTCTGTTGCTTCTCCCTCTCCCAGCATCTCAGAGCTGGCCCCACCTCTGCCTCGACATCAGGCTTTGCTTCCTCCTCGCTGCCAGAGAACTTCTGAAACACAAATCTTGTCCTTTTACTCAACTGAAAAAGAAAAATCTTCACTGGCTCCCCATTGCTTTTAGGACGAAGCCCAAACTCCTTGGCAATGCCATTCAAAATCTCGAGGATCAATTCTGCCTGTCCCTCCTGCCTCCCTTTTTTCTTGGCATGGCCAGGGTCTTTATATGCTCAACTTGCTTTTTTCTTATCTCCATTAACTTTGGTCAGAGCTGACTATTTGGGACCATACAGGCTGAGCCCCAGGATTCTCTGCTCGCTGCATAGAGTTTACATAAAATTGGATTTGGATGCCTGTAAGTGCGGCTTGCATCCTCCGGCTCACTCTGCTTCCCTCCACTTACTCCATCTTATGTCCATTCCTGCATTTACCTTGCTGGTCTCTGATGGCAATTGAGTCTGCTATTCCTGTTGCATCCTGGGCTCCCTTGCTCCTTGTTTGGTATATAACTCCTATACACACTTCAAAACCCAACTTAAATGCTCCCCTGACGCATGTTCACTATTCCTTTCTTTGAACTTTACAATGACCTTGCCCCAGCAGCACTGTATCTCACTCTGTTGCAGTGGTGTATTTACATAAACATGTCTTTCTCCCCACCAGACGAGTCATGCCTGAATTCTTCAGTCAATGATAGTTCACTGAAAGAAAGTACCGAGCAAAGAGGGGAGATATTTCCAATAGCTCCCCTAGGCTGAAGCACTCCCCTCCTCCCCAGCCAAGCTCCCAGAAGGCCAGAAGGGATTGGCCCTGAATCCCTTTGGCACCGCGTTTGCCACCATTTCTGGCCAAGCTGTGAGAGAGGAGTCTCTTGAAGGTTTTCTTTGCTTTGCTTTGGAGAATTCTAACTGACGTCTTAGGATCCACTTCTTGAGAGTGGGAAAGACACCTCAGGACTGCTCACTCAAATTGTGAAAAAGACGAGCTCAGCCCTGGCATTTTCATTTTGTGTAACAGAAAGTCTGCCCTCTCACCCCGCTCTTGCTGGGCAGAGGAAGATTGAAAAACAGACCTGACCTACCAACGGCAAAGCCTGTTCTGAGCAAGAGTTTCTCAGTGGCTTTCCCTCCAACCAGTATTTCTGGCTTGGCCGTTAGGGCTCTCTTGAGTAGAGTGAAGCAGCAAGAACATCTCTTTCTCTTGGACCAGAGGTTACCTTCCCTCCGCACATCAAAACCCATGCATCTAGCACCCCCAAACCTAGGTCTGGGGGAGGACCCTCCCTGGCGTGCTGGAGCTGGCTTTCACGAGCTCGTTAGCCAGTGATGTCATCTCTAACACTGTGTTCAGTCATTTCACGCTTGAAGTCAGCTATGGCGGGAGAATTTACACTAAGTAAATCGGCAAGCACTACCAATCGGGGCTGTCATCCACCCTGGGGAGCCGGTTTTCCAGCGTTTACCAGCACACGGCTGGGACACGGCCCAGTTCCCTCCGCAGAGGTCAGAATTAGGAGCAGGGTCTCCAGTGGATGACGTCGACATTCTGCGACTCTGGTGGGGAGGGGAGGGGGAGAGGGATAGCTGGCTGGGGAGTGGGATTTGAGGGTAGACAGCTGGGAAGAGAGTCAGTCAGAAGAGATTTTAAAAACTAAAATCAAGTCGGAGTTCTTGACGCCATTCATTCATTCCATAAACATTTTCTGCTCACATCTCCAAAGTACCTGGGATTCAGAGATGCAAGAATCAGACTCTGCCTTTCAGGAGTTCAGTCAGTGGGTGAGGTGGCTACTTTAACCCTTTCACAGCTGTTTGCTAAGTCCACCCAGATTTCTGGGTGGGCGGGAAAGGCAGAGATGAAGGAAAGAAGCTGTGGTGTGGTGGTGAGGGGTGTGAGGACAGCAGCGGGGTGCAGCAGAGAACCTTCACTTTTAAAAGCCAACCCTCTGTGGCTTTGAGGCCGCCGTGCAGCTTGCTTGTTAGTGAGAGCGAGCCTGGAGCCTGGCCTTCATAACCTTCGCCAGGTCTTACTGCACAGCTGAGATTTCTAAACCAGGTATCATATCAGTCTCTGGACGAACCCCTCAAAACCGCCTCAGAGCTTCCCTTGTATTCCCTCTAGTTAAGACCAAGCTTACACCAGAGGATGGGTTTTTTAAAGAGAAGAGTCATCTGCCTGGGTAGAAAAAGTGTGTGAGCGAGGCAGAGGCTGTGCTGGAGGCTTGAGCTGGGACTTCTCCAAGCTGAATGCCCCTTGCTGTCTCATTTCATGTTGCACACCCAGCCTTTAGCCTGCAAGGGGCAATGGCAAAGCTGGCGGGACGTGCAGCAGAGACAACAACCCAGCCTGCATTTGCACTGCATAGTACCATTTGCCCAGCGCAGTCGCCTTGAATTTGCTCCTTCTCCTAATCCCAAGAGAACTGATTGCAATCCCTACTCAGCAGGGGAGAAAGGTGGGAACTGGAGGATCCGGAGCCCTCTGAGAATTGCTCCCTAATGAAACCACAAGCTGAGATGGAGATCAGGTGCTGTTCTGATCACCACCAACCCCAGCCCTGCTGCCTTCTTCAGTCCCTACTGTTCTAAAAGACACCACCTCAACCCCTTTGTCTGTCCTGGTACCAGGGGTCATTCCCTTCCCCAGGTCTGAAAGATGCATCCTTCGTGCTTGGGAGAACGGGGTGGCATTCTCTGGGAGCAGCTGCCGATTCCTACCAAAGCAGAACCAGACTTCTCCGGCACGTTCCCCCATGCTTTCCTCCCCCACACGTTCCACCTGCATCCTCCGCCCCCATTCCACAAAGTCAGTCTGGGTGTCAAAGTGATCCCAGTACTGTTCTTCCTCCTACAGGAAGGTTCACTCACCCAAGTCCATGATACTCTCTGGGCAGCCGAAACCACACAGGAAGGCTGTGCTGGGGTTTGTGCTCCCCTGTCTGGGGAGGAAACGGTTTGAGCCCCTTTTAACTTGTGAGAGCAGCCACCTTCTACCCTGCCCCTCCCACTCCTGCTCCGCCCCCTCCAGACGAGCCTCACCCGGGGCACCTTCCGTGTCTTCTGAGACTAAAGGGCAAGAGAAGGTGAGGGAGTGATGACCTCCTTACTGGTCATAAGATTATGAATCACCACGTCATTTACATTTAAAAAGCCCCTAGTGTGGCCTCAGAGTGAAGAAGAAGGGCACAGCCCAAGGCAGGGGAATAGGGACATTTATTGATTCACCAAATGTTTATAGCCTGAATATTACATGGTGGTGGCCGGGGTGGGGGTGGGGGGCGGTGGAGTCAGAGAGGAGTGAAAGCTGTATCCCCATCCTTCTCTTGCCTCTTTCTGCCCGGTGTTACAGGGGACTACATTTCCCAAACTACTTTACCCTCTGGCTTCTGGGTAAGTGGCCAATGGGAGGCACTGACAGATAATGGAAGGTAGAAGAGATGTATCTTTTTCCTTTTCCTTTCCCTCCCCTCCCCTCCCCTCCCCTTCCCTTCCCTTTACCTTTCTTTTGTCTTTTCTTTTGATTTTCTCTTCTTTTTTTCCTCTTCTCTTCCATCTTCTCTTCCTTTCCTTGCTTTTTTTAATGACAGCTTTACTGAGATATAATTCACATGTAAAATTGGCCCTTTCAAAGTGTACCAACCAATGGCTTTTTATATATTCACAGAATTGAAAAACCATTGCCACAATTAATTTTAGAGCATTTTTTATCACCTCCCCCTGTGGACGCCCCCCACACACATTGATGTGATGACTCCCCCATCTCCCCTCAAAAGCCCCCCGCCCCAACCCCTGGCAACCTACAATCATTCACGTCTATGAAATCTACTTTCACATAAATAGAATCATACCATGTGCCATTTGTGTCTGTCTCCTTTCACTTTGCATAATGTTTTCAAGGTTTGTTCTTGTTATGGCACTGTATTGTTTCCTCATTTCTTTTCATGGCCCAATAATATTCCACTGTATGAATAGACCACATTTTGTTTATTCTTCATCAGTTGGACAGTTGGGTTGTTTCCACTTTTTGGTTATAATGAATAATGCTGCTACGAATATTTATGTCAAGTTTTGGTATGGATGTGTATGCTCGTATTCTCTTGGATATATGCCTGCAGGTGGAATTGCTGGGTCATGCGGTAATTACATGTTTAACATTTTGAGGAGCCATCAAACTGTTTTCCAAAGTGGCCTCACCATTTTACATTTCCATCAGCAATGTGTAAAGCGTCCGCATCTTCCACAAAATATTATTGTCCGTCCTTTTTATTCTGGGTATGAAGTGGCATCTCACTGTGGTTTTGATTTGCATTATCCTAATGATTAATGACATTGAAAACTTTTCATGTGCTTATTGACCATTTGTATAGTTTCTTTGGAGAAATGCTTGTTTTTAAATTGCGGTATTTATTTTTCTTACAGGGAAGCGCTAGGTCTGTCAGGAGGCAGACAGAGCAAGGGGAATGCATGAACAAAAGGCTTTATCGTGAATTTCAAGAGAAAGAAAGGGTGAGGCAGGGGTGCAGGCTGACTAGGTTTCCGATTGGCTAGTTTGAAATTTTGGCGGGCTCTGGAGTGTAGGGGCTGCTCTTCGATGTCTGATGCCTGGCCCTCAGGATGACTGGGGCAGAAAAATATTGTTTTCTGCAGTATAAAAGCCAGAGGAGGTGGTTTGGAGCGTAGGTTCTAGATTGATTGGTTGACATATCGCAGGTGTGCGTGAAGTCAAACCATGCACTATCGTTAAGAATTAGCTAGCCCTGGGAAGACAGTCTCTTTAGAATGAGCAAGGCTCCAAGATGTTAAACCATCACACCATACAGAAAATAAGAAAACACAATTAATACAGGGCTGTCCTCTGCAATGCTGCGTATATATTGAATCAATAATTGATATGCTATACCTCAATGGTTGGAATTCAAATGTTCAAGAGCCAAGGATTGACTCACTCCCAGTGACTGTATTGGAATTTGTACTGCACCAGCCCTGGAGGCTTCTCGGGGTCTGGGGAAATATTTCCACTAGAAAACCCTTTACTGAAGGTTCTGTTGAACTTGCACATGTAAATGTCATCTGTCACTTTGGGTTTCTTATGCTAATGGAATAGAAGGCAAATGAAGTAGTTACCACACTGACGGGGGCAATTATCATTGCTTATTACGAGGAAACTGGGTTGCTGATATAGGGTGCAGATGGGGAAGAGTGTGTCTGGAATTCAAGGTTTTACTGGGGCATCTGTTGGTGCACTGATGTCTGGTGTTATGGTGAACAGGTGGCAATCAAGGTCTGACAAAAGGCAAGGCAAGGCAACAAAGGGTCAGATCCCTCAAGGATAAGGGCCTGAATTGGGTTATTGTTTTTTATCGTTGAGTTGTAAGAGTTCTTGATATATTCTGGATACAAGGTCTTTATCAGATATATGATTTGTAAATATTTTTTCCCATTCTATGGATTGTCTTTTCACTTTCTTGATGGTGTCCTTTGAAGCACAAAACTTCAAAATGTTGAGGTCCAATTCATTTATTTTTCTTCTGTCATTTATACTTTTGGTGTCGCATCAAAGAAATAATTGCATAATTCAAGTTCACAAAAGTCTATTTCTATGTTTTCTTCTAAATGTTTTATAGTTTTAGCTTTGATAGTTAGCTCTGGTCCATTTTGAATTAATTTTTTTATGTCATGTTTCCTTCCATTCCTGGTTTGTAAGATTTTGTTAAATACTTTTTCTGTGTCCATTGAGATGACTTTAGTTTTTTGTCCTTTATTCTATTAAATATGATGTATTACACAGGTTGATTTTGTATGTTGAACCAACCTTGAATTCTTGGTCATGGTGTATAATCTTTTTTTTTTAATATGTTGCTGGATCTGGTGTATTAAAATATTTTGTTAAGACTTTTTGTACCTATATTTATAAGGGATGTTGGTCTATAGTTTCATTTTCTTGTGATGTATTTCTGTGATTTTGGTATCAGGGTAAATCTAGGGCACTGTTTGCATGGGATACTTTTTCCATCACTAGGATGTTTCTTTCCTCTCTCTGTTTCCGGTGGTATCCCCAGCCAGCTCCGGAAGAGTGACTCCCCCCTTGGCTCCATATCCTGCCCTAGTTTCTGGGCTCTGGGAACACCACCTTCTCCCTGTGTCCTTCCAGCTTAAGGAATAATGGCAACGTCCTGCTGTTATGAATCTCTGTGTGCCTTCACCATCCCTTGTTTGACTTCTTAGCTCTTTCATCACCTGTGTAACTCACTTCCCGTGTTAAATTCTTTTTGTTTGGAAAACCTAGAGTGGGTCTTGTTTGTGTCAACCCTGACCGATACAAGGTGATTCCTGTCCCCAAAGAGCTTACAGTATAGAAGAAGTTAAGGTTAGATTACACTCCTGTTCTCTACAGTTAAAACCAAGACTAAGACTGAGATGAGGCTATACCTAAAACAAGGGAAGAAAGTCCAAGATTACATAGGACTGGAAGGGAGAAGGACAAGTAGGTAGAATAGCTTTCCTTTTCTCCAGAGTCATAAAGAACATTCAGTTGGGCAGTGCAGTGAACTTAGCTCTTTACCAGCTCCCTACATGATATGGCTTCTCTTCTCGGGGCCTCAGTTTTCTCAAGTGTAAAATGAAGAGATTAAACTGCCTAAGAGAGATTTAAACTTGGGCATCTGAGACTCTGAAGTGCAGGGCTTTTTTTGTGGCACCCTGTCCATTGCTTCACCATTCTGTTATTCCGAATTCCCCAAGAGAGGCATAGAATTCCTCACCAAACTTTCCCTCCAACCCACAGGTTTTGGCTGTTCTCATCATTGGCATTTGGAGTCCACCGACGTTTAGGAATATCGGCAATCTCTTGAACTGGGTGGGAAGGACTCTCAGGGATTATATCTGGGTAGGGTGTTGGTAAGGAAAAGCAGAGCAACTTCATTTTGGAACTATTCCAGAAGCTTCCTCCTGGAGCCCTTTTCCATGTGCCAGATGCTTCTAAGAAAAAAATGATCTTAGAGGTAGAAGACCTAGGTTCCAATCTTGTCTCTGCTATAACTCATTATGCGACCTTGGGAAAATCATTTCCTCTCTCTGGTTCTTGGATATCTGTCTGAAAAGTGGTAGAATTGGACCATATAACCTTCAGACTCCCTTCTCAGGATAATCCTCCTCAAGGATTTTCTTGGTTCTCCAGCAGTTATAGGCCCCCGTAGAAGGTTCCAGATCAAGAGTTTCCACAGTATCCAGGGCAGGGCTGGAGAGCTTTGTGGTAGATGCACCATGTTGTCAGGTGGATAAAGGGATGCTCTTGATTCTAATCTCCTCAGCATCCTCGGCTTGATTCAAGGTAGTGGTGCCCACCCCAGACCCTTTTCTGCCTCTCACTGTCCTGCCCAACCCCTCCAACTCTGGCTGTGTGGACATTGCACACTTTGGCCTGGGAGCCTATAAGTTTCTTAGCTGTTCTCTGAGCTTGACAATGGAGATTCCCTAGCATTTCTCAACACTGATTGCGAGCTTCCCCTTTGCACATTAGCGTGCAATTAGTGACTGTGACTCCACTCTTTATGAAGGGGACAGTGTCAGAGGAACCCAGTAGGATTTTCCAAATCCCATCCCATCGGTTGAGGCTCAGGCAGGCCACCGTCACTGTCCTCCCTCCTCTGAACTCCCACAGCACTTATTCAGGGACACCCAGAATGGCATGTATAGCAATGGCATGTTAACTATATTCTAGAATAGACCTAGTGCTTCTTTAAGACAAGATTGTGCTGTGTAATTTTATGGTAGTCTTTTTATTGCCTGAAGTAGTGCTGTGATTTTTAAAAACAGATTTTTAAATGTCGTTTGGCGGAGTTCAATAATGGATCCCATGGGTGATATTCTTTATCACAGAAGGTTCTGTCTCATCTCTCTTGTTAAAAGCACGTGTTGCATGCGTAGCACGGGACTGGAAGTCAGCCCTTTGAGAATTCTACTTCTTTCCCTCTGGAGAACATTAAAAGACAAAGCAGAGACTCTAGAAGCGAAGCCTCTTATTGATGCTCAGGGGCTTGTGAGAGTAGGCAAAAGCATGTCCAAGCTGTGCCAAGGATGTGGTTTGTTTTATAAGGGTGAACTCTTTGATCTCATGTCCTTCATTTGGAGTGCCATGGATACTCCCAAGTGTCTGGACAAAGACTATGCCCATAAGTGAGGCAAATGCATTGTGCCTGCTTGTTTCCAGACCACCTGGACCTTTGTTCTTCCAAAGACTGATTGCCTTATGGAAATGGAAGCTGTTCAACCCGGAATACCTAATAAGCAGGTGCTTAAAAAACATTTGATTGATTAATGAAGCGACTTCAATCTTTTCCTAAGATACCACTACTCTCTCCACTTTTTTTTGGGGGGTGGGGGTGGAGTTTCTTTCTTTTCAGTTTACTTTGTTGGGAGCTGACTACAGATCCTGGTCTCAGTAGCAGCGTGAACTTTGCTCTCAGGAATGGACCCTAGGACATCTGTTTTACTTCTGCGGTGATTTCATTCAACAAATACTTCATGAGCACTTATGCGCCAAGTATGGCGCTGGACTCTATGTATAGAGATAAACACTGATGGTCACTGGCCTTGCCAAGGCCACATGGAGCATGGCAGGTATATTAGTCAGCTTGGGTTGCCATAACAAAATACCACAGTCTGGGTGGCTTAAACAATGGAAATTTATTTTCGCACAGTTCTGGAGTCTGGAAGTCCCAGATCAAGATCTAGCCAGGTTAGCCTTTTTTTTTTCTGGTTTGCAGATGGCTGCCTTCTCATTAGGGCCTTACATGGCCCTTTCTCAGTATGTACTAGGGTTAAGAGAGAGAAAGTGAGCTCTCTGGTGTCTCTTCTTACAAGAACATTCTTGGATCAGGGCTCCCCTCTTATGACCTTATTTAACCTTTCTTACTTCCTCAGAGGCCCCATCTCTAAATGCAGCCACACCGAAGGTTAGAGCTTCAACATATGAATTTTTTAGGGGAACAAAAACATTCATTCCATGATAGTGGAAGAGATGGAAAAATAAAGATGCCATTACCCATAAGCAGTAAAATGTAAAAAAATGCATGAAAAGGTATACACTAAATTCAAGATAGGAAAGGAAGAGGCTGCAAATGAAATGAAATAACCAGGAGCTGAAACTGTTTTGATAATGCTTTGTTTGTGGTGGACAAGGTCTCTGTATTTTTCTTTATACTTTTATGTATTAAATGTTTCACAACATTTTTAAAATAATGGAAGATACAATTACAGTACAATGTAGTAAAACCTAATGTTGGGAGACTGGCAAGTCCAATCAATATACCATAGGAGCACACAAGAGGGGAATCAGGAAGGCAATGGAAAAAGTGGCATCGAAGGGGAGCGGGAGTGACCCAGGTGAAGGGAGAGAGTAGTGGTGAGTGGTCAGTAGCAAGTGCCGAGGCCAGAAGTCTTGTCCAGCAGACCTTGACCAGGTTACTTACTTTCTCAGAATCACTCAGTTTGGGAGTTCAGGAGACAGGGCGAGCCACATTATTCAACTTGGCCTCCTTGTAATAAGCCATGGTCAACTACTGACAGAGAAAGTGTCAATCAATGGAAAAATAATGTCTCCACACTTGTGTGGGGCTTCCGCTTTTCTAAGCACATTGTTATATCATACCTCACTTATCCCTCAGTGTTCTGTTTGGTAGGTTTCAATTACTAATTGAAGAAACAGAGTTCAAAGAGAAGTGGCTTGACCTTTGACTGCAAGCTAACGGGCTTTTCCCATCATGCCAGGCAGATGCTTGGCATGATCTGAAGGGCTCAGGCCATGACTGTCCCATCCCTGCCTGGAAAAGATGCCCTTCCTGCACCCTGCCCAGTTCTCCATGACTGTGTGCACTATCTCTGGGGAAGTCTTACCCATGAGCAAAGGTTTCTGAGAAGAAACAGAGTACAGAACCTGGAAGAAATCTTCATAGTCATTTGGTCCAACCCTGATGACTTGGTGACCTACAGGATAAAACATACCTTAGCTTACCATAAACCCAGGCCCTTGTTATTGTGAGAAAGAACAGGGCAAGTCTGGAACAGGGCCAGGGAGAATGATGACCTTCCAGATCAGATGACCTCTCTGATCTGGAGAGACCCAACAGGAAGAAGCAGACCCTGAGTCCCCTGGATGGGGGCAGATCTGCCTAAACTCAGTCTTGCCTTTCTTGCATTTGAAGCCCTGGTAAAAGTACCAATTTCTTGGCTCTACCCAGAGTATCCCATGGCAGCCAGTCCTTCTGGGTGAAGTCCAAGATGACACCTCTTAACCCTCTGCCCCACCTATAACCCCTGTTTTATTTCACTTGGGAACAATCTGTTCCCCTGTGATGCCAAGGAGAGCAGGCCTCTACCAGTGTCAGGCAAATGAACAGGCAGATTTGGCTTAGATTTAGGCCGGACAGGGACGCTCCAAATTTGAGAAAGGTTCTGCTTTGAACTTACCTTTTTGAACTTACCTTTGAACTTACCTAGAATTTTGTAATCAGAAAATCTAAAAAGGAAGCTCTTTTAACTTCAGCATATGTGCACATTTTGTGTTGTCTGGTCAGTCTTAGGAATTCAATTTGAAGAGAGACTATAATCTTTTTAGGGTGTAGGGCCTTTAAAGTCTTAATCAGATCTCAGACTGTCAAGAGGCGTGGGCGGGTGCTCACCTAGGTTGAGGCCCGGGCCTGCCAATGAGACCAAACCTCAGTGCATTTTATTTCGTTCATAGTTTTTGCATAGGCCTAAATTTTATGGTTGGGTCCACTGCAAAGAGGACCCACTTTATCTATCTATCTATCTATCTATCTATCTATCTATCTATCTATCTATCTATCTATCTAATTTCCAAAACGGCAGCCTCCAACCACACACAAGTGTTATATCTGTACCGAGCAATGCTGAGAGAGAGCAAGTATTTCAGCACCTACAATTATAGGTCCATGTTGGCCAGCTGTATTCGACTGATGAGCTTATCACTAAGAATCAAGACCTAAGGACCACCACCAGCCACCACCAGCAACTGTGGACCACCTCCAGCATCCATCCTGGGCTTAGGATGGGGGCTCCCAATGGACCATGAATGGCCTCTTATATCAGCTTAAAATAATAGCCTTTTGCTCAGACTGCCCTGTAGGAACTGATGAATTGAGTGAGGTTTCCATTCTTCTGCAGCCTTAGTGAAAAAAGGTGTGGCTGTCTCTCCTAGGTTCAAGTGTTAGAATGAAGAGTTGGAGCTCACTCAGAGTAGTGCTATGTATTATTTTGTTTCCTCTCCGCCCCTCCCCTCTTTAGTAGCTCATCACCACTTGTATAAAGCATCTAAAGACTTCATTTCTTGGTCCTTGACAATGAACAGAATTGTTTCCCTAAGCCTGCTATACTAGAAAAAAAAAAAAAAAGAGAATAAAGACCGACAGATGTGGGGTGAGGGGCTTGTCAGGCTGCAGGGGGAAGGAGGAAGATCTCTGGGAGGAAGAAAAGGGAAGGAGGGCTGGGCACAGTCTAGTGGGAGGTCTCAGGTCACCCCAACACCTGTTGCCATGGCCTGGTGGCGGTTTCCTGCCACTTGTCAGGACGCGTGTGCACAGAGAACACAATGGGTTTGCCTTGACGAAAAGATGCTTCCTGTTTTGCTGCATGGGTTCATTGTTGGGCATTGAGAGGAAGAGTTTATAGGTTTGTGTTTTTCATGTTACCAAGTTCCCTGAGGGAAAGGGTGGGGTCAGGTGATGCTGGGGGTCTGAAGGCAGGTAAAAGAGAAAGCAAGGGAACAAGTCATTCCTTGAGAATTGCTCAGTGAAACCTCATGCCATTCTAGTTTCTGCCAAGTGGGGCAGGGGGAAGGGGCTGGCCACACTGTCCTACTGTCCCCAATAGCTCTAAGCTAGAACCCCTTTATGTGGCTGAGGGTTGTCGAGAATCCTCTTGACTCTTTTTCTTCCTCAGTGAGACCTGGTGTTGACTCTAGCGGTGACCTTTATCTTGGCAAAATGTCAAGGGCAATGGAAAACTTGGACTGAAATAGCCTCTGTAGTGAAAGCAGGGGCAGGAAATGATGATGTTAGTCTCATAGCAAGTGATGAATGAGAAATTAAGTGCCCACTTTCCACCCCTAGACCAAGCCAATCTCTGGGCCAATCCTGCATATTTCATAGCTGAGTTTGTTCATTTTAGTTATTAGAAAACTCAGGTGTCTTTATGTTCACTTAGCTTGAGACCATCTGTTGTGGTGGAAAAGAGTGTCTCAGCTCAGCCAGCCAAGTTTCCAGGAGCCCCTCCTCTCTCGTTTCCTTGTCTGGGGATTGAACCAGATGATCTTGGATATCCTCTCTGGTCTCATATTTGGGAATCCCATTGATCATCTCCTGGAGGGGCTCTAGGGTTCAGAGAAGTGTAGGTTGTGTACATTTAGGGAATCCTAGTAGAGCTTCGGTCAGAAAGAAAAGCTTGGGAGAGTCCTGAAACCATCCTATTCCTTTCCACACGATTGTTTAAGGAGCTCATGCTACTTCTTCTTACTCTTATGCCCTCTTTATAGCATTCAAAGCCCTTCTCGATGCAGCCCATTCACTAGCTCTGGCCTCAGGCTCCGACCTTCCACCTGTACCTACTTTGTGCACCAACCATTCTGGGACAACTTTGGGCTCCCCGCAAAACACTGAGCACTTCATTTCTTCAGGGCTTTTCCACATGCTCTTCTCTCAGGCTAAGATGCCTCTGGATCCTGGATCTCTTCCTGTTAGACTCCAACTCATCATTCAAGACCTAGCTCAAAGATTTCTCACCTCTTGGAGAATTCCTGATGCCTTACGCCCACAGCATGCTGTTTGTATTGCTATGATAGTATCTCTCAGTCTAATTTGTATCATAGGCATGTATGTATCTTTCTCCCTCCATCAGGTTACATCTAAGTGGCACTTTTTTTTTTTTTTTTAATTCTTAGATGCTTAACATAGCACCTGGCAAATTCCCAGTGCACAGCCAATGGGCGTTAAATTAAATTATTTCTTTTCTGGTGATGTGACCCCAAACAGGCTCTACCCAGAGCTCATGAAATAGTGGCTACTCTTTGGTACTGCTGGGGAGGAGCTGAGGAGAGGAAAGATGCCTAATGGACCTCTCTAGCTATCTAAATGGCCACCTGTCCCTGCCCCCCAAAGGTTAGTGTCTATTTTGGCTTCTGAGTAAAGCTCATTGGGTCCTGTTCGAGAGAAGCTCCCAGGTTGATAAGGCAGGTCACCAGTTTCAAAGATTTTATCTACTGTTTGAGGAAAGATGGGAGCTAATACTTATTCAGCACTTACTGTGTGCTAGACCCTGAATCACCTCATTTAATCTCACAACCATCCTGTGAGGTAAGTGCTATGATGTCCGTTCTACAGATGAGGAAATAGAGACTTAGAGAAGTTAAGGACTTTCCCAAAGGAGGCTCATAACCAATAGCAGAGAGCAAGGAATGGAACTTCCCTGTCCATCCTCTTTCCCTTATACAACACTGGTAGGTAACTGGGAACTCAACTCTACAACCACTGAAATCCCCAAAGTCAAAAGCCTCCACTGCCACCATGTCAGCAAAAAAGGAAGCCCCATTGCATTCCTGGTGTTCATACAGTACTCATTTCTGCATCAGTCTCCATGAGTGCTTCTGATTGGTGGAGAGTAGGTCACATGCCCAAGTCCTAGCTGCAAGGGAGGCTGGGAGTTTGAGTTCTTGATTTCTACTTGGGGAAACAGGACAATGACAAAGAATTTCCTTCAGAAAGAAAGGCTATCCCTAAGACAATGAGCAGCTATGAATGTGATAGATGTCCACTACACTGACTCACCCTATGTGTCACCTGAAAGGACATTATTTTAGATGTCTGAACATATTCCTCTTTTAAATCCTGCTCCTTTTCTAAATGCAGTTTGAAGAAAGAATTTTTATTACATAATTTTTTGATGTACTATTTCCATACTGTAAAATTCACCTATTTTAATATACGTTTCTTGGGGTTTTTATAAATGCACACAGTTGTGTAACCACTATAGCAAGCAAGATACAATATTTAACAGTTTTATCACCCCTCCCCCAATTTTCTCATACTCTTTTGTAGTCAACCCCTTCCTCCACCACTGTCCCATAGTAAATACAGGTCTGATTTCTGTCTAAAGTTTCTGGAGTAAGACTTTTAAAGCAAACAACAAAAATAAAACTGAGGAACTATATGTGTAAGTGTCAATGCATGCAAGTCATAGTCTCCTCCTTGCTCCCTGTTCCCGGGGTAGAGAAAGACAGAGATTATTGCAAATCGAATTGAATGGTCAAAAGTATAATTTCCTTTCATATTTTGGGTCTTAAAGCAGGAAGAAGGATGAGATGACTCCTGTGGCTCCAGCTCACTGCAGAAATTCCCACTTAGAGTGACAGGCAAATGGTACCCCCAACAAATGCAGTGGTGCCCATAGATCCAGGTAGAGGGAGGCCTGTCTCCAGCTATCTGCACTTTTCTGTGTCAGGTAAAAAACTGGCCCACAATGAGTCTGTCCTCACTTCTGTGTCATGTTTCAGGTCCCAAGATTCAGAAACCTCTAGGCTCAAGAGGTGGAAAAGCTGGCTATTTATGGGGATGGGATGTAGACAGAGCTTAGATGGCAGACTAGGGAGGAGGAAAGAAGAAGATTAAGCTACAGGTCCAGGCTGGGGGCTGGACAGCAGCTCTCCAAGGCGTCTGAGAATTCTGAATTTGAACATAGCCTTCTAGGTCATTATGCAATATATTTTTTTTCATTATGGAAACATGTGTTTTCAAAACAAGATAGAACCTATTTTAGTGAACAGTTTATTAGCTTGGTTTATAATGTCAATATCTGGGTGTGTGATATACAGGCCTCTATTGGTACTCTGGTTTGGGCCCTGCAAATGTTCAAGGCAGGCCTAAATTAATCCTTTGAACTTCTTCAGAGAGGCACCAAAGGTCCCTGGAGGCCAGGATCCCTGGTGGCAGCCCTGTACCCCTCTCCTGAGGAGATGAGAGGAGGAGAAGGAAACACTTACTGGATTATGACAATGTGCCTTGATCTGACCTGGGTCCCTTCCCTCACATCATCTCATTAGGTCTCCCAACTACCCTGCCAAGTGCATATATCATTGCCAATATATGGATGAGAAAGTAGAGGCTTAGCGACATTGAAATGCCTTAAGTGTTCAGGCAGGGATTCTAACCCATATCTGTGTAGCTCTAAATCCAGCAGTCTCCTATGTTGCTGTTACAGAGTTTCAATTCCCTTCTGTTCTTCCTCCCACCAGAATTCACAGGGGGCAAGTCATCGGTCACTTAAACCAGTTGGAATATAGGCCTATGCTTTGAGAGAGAAGCACCCTTAAGTTTCCAGAACTCTCTCTGGTTGACCCTATCTTTGTTCCAAAGTAGAAAAGGGCAATGTACAGGCACCAAGGGCAGGAAGAGTGCAAACACTCAGGTAAAGAAGGTACATGTGGGAACAAGAGAAAGGGAGAGGGGGAGGGTACAGTGCAAAGAACTTAGACTTTTGAGTAAGTTCTGGTTTCATATCCAGGTCCCACCACGGGGACTAAGTATTTGATTTTGACCAAATTGTTTAACGACCCAGAACCTCAGTTTCAGTCTCTGTGGAAATGCGATCGAGAGTAGGTTTTTTTTCCTGAGAGCCCCCATGGGGATGAAATGGAGTGGAATCAGCAAGGCACCTGGCCGGGAGCAGTTTCTCAATAGGGCTCAAGTCTTCCTCTTTCACCTTTCTCTCGTTGACTGAATCACCAGAGCCCATTTTGGCATTTTGTAGATTACTACAAATGAGAAATCTAAAAATAAACTTGAATTATAGTGGGTTTAGCACCAAGATCCCTGGCAGGCACTTCTGTGTAAATTGCAGAAGCGAAAAAAAAAAAAAAGCCATTTCATTCTAAGTATTTGAAACTTGAGTTAAAGAACCCCCATCGTGTGGGCGTTCTACGGTGGACTGGCGGGGGCAGAAGGGAGAAGGTTTGGTATTTTTTCGTTGTTGTTTTTGTTTTTGTTCTGTGATGATGTGGGGGACTCTCCAGGGACCCATGTCACAGAGCTGTAAGTAGAAGAGGGAGGTGAAAGCAGAGCAGCTGGGAAATTTGATTCCGTCCCTGACGTTATAGGTAGAAAAGGGGACCCGGCACTTAAAGGTCCCATGGCCGTCATGCCCTTCTTACCTCCCACTCCGAGTCATAGCTGGTCAAGTTCCTTAATCAATTTTTAGTGAGCTTCTGAAGAAAGGCCACCGTTGGGGATTTGCCTTATTCCTGAAATGCAAGTACGTCAGAGAAGTGATTTAAAGGGTGTGTGTGTGTGTGTGTGTGTGTGTGTGTGTGTGTGTTTGTGTGTGTGTGTTTGTAAGGTTACAGACACTCATGAAAAGACAAAGTGAGAGGCAGGCTAACTTGACCATGGGCCTACGTTGATGGGAGTCACAGGTTATTCTTATTTTTCTGATTGATTTTAATGCTTTCCCATCCCTCAAATCTAATTGTTCACTATCCCTACAACCCATATTTTATAGACTCAGTGAGATGAAGTGAATGCTCCCACAGTCCTAAGTGGGAGAGACAGGATTGAACTGGCTGCCTCCTTCTTTATACAGGGCTGGCATTTGCCATCCTCAGAATGATGTTGGGCTTGGGACCTGAGGCCTGGGGCATCAAATCAACCCAACTTTTGCCTTGTGACCTGGACTTCTGCAACTCTTTTTAAAAAAAAATAGACATAATGACATTATATGTCAATTTATTTTTAAGGGGATGAATAATCCAAATAAAA